>NW_027225565.1:15256200-15558700 GCF_038994185.2 Dermacentor albipictus
AGGAGAGTCACGCGACGCGTTCAAATTTCCGAATCCGATTGGGAGTCCAGGCGAACCAGCTCCGTGGTTCTTAACGTTCGCTCCAAATACAGACCGTCCAGAGAAGATCAACTTGGGCTTCACAAGACACGAGACCATTGACTACGTTGAGACACCACCTCGGTGCTTCAAGTGTCAGCGCTATGGACATGTGGCCAAGTACTGCCGTGGTGAGCGGCGGTGTAAGAGATGTGGAGGACCGCATGATTTCAAAACATGCGCGTGCAGCGAGAACTTTCGATGTGCAAACTGTAGTGGTGGTCATCCAGCTAGGTATAGCAAGTGTCCTACGCGGGCAGCGGCAATAAAGCGTAAGAAAACGTTTATCTTGGGGCCAACAGGAAAGGATGAGAAAAATACGACGAACAAAAAGACAGAAAGTCACAGAGAGTCAGACGAAATCAAATGGAGCTCAAAGAGTGAAACTGATTTTCCAAGCCTGAAGCCTTCTCCAGGAATCCAGGACACAGTGGTGCCATCGCGCAGCGGACCGGCTAAATCAGTTAAATCAATGAACAGAGGCCCCGTAGACGAGAAGACTGCTGAACAACCAGAACAGCGAAGTTATGTGCCTGCACTGCAGCGACCCCAATCGCTTTGCGATGAAAAAACACCACAGGAGGACTGTCAACAGGTGCTACGTGCTCTTTTCAAGGCCTTGCGATCACACATAGAGAAGATGCCGGCAAGCTCGATGAAGGAAATGCTCGAAGTAGTCCTGGCTCTCGAATCAGTGATTCTAAGCTCTGCCTCTTTTAAAGCACCTAGCAATATGGATGCGGTCAGGAGACAATGTTCACCATCTCGTTCACAGGTACCACTTATTATGCAATGGAACTGTGCGGGTCTTGCGTGCCATTGACCTGAACTGTCGCTTTTCTTACGCAACATGCCTGTGCCAATATTGGCCCTGTCCGAGGCTGGTCTTCCAAGTTCAAGATCAATTGCTGGTTATGTCGCACATGGAAACCAAAGTATTCCGACATTTCCGAACGGAAGCGCCATGCTATATGTGAGACGTGAAATACCACATTACGTTCTACCAGTTGAAGACCTTTGCAGCAGTGCTTTGGAAGTCACTGCTGTACAAGTGCGGCTGGGAAACCGAAGCCTCAGCGTGGCCTCCGTATATGTGAGCTCTCGCCTGAAGGTCTCGATGGGAGAAATTATAAGAGACCTTTGCAGCCGCTGCCCAGCTCCGAGGATTATATGTGGGGACTTTAGCGCGCACCATACTCTCTGGGGCGACAAGGCGACTGATGCGCGTGGAAAGCAAATTGTTAGAGCTTTAAACACCGAGGGACTCTGTGTGGCAAATGACAAACAGCCGACGTTTTTTCGACCACCGGCCTCTTACAGTGTCATTGACTTGACGTTACATTCAACGGACATCCTCGCATCGTCAACGACTAGCAAAGATAGAATGGGCAGTGATCATTTTCCTGTCTTCGTTAACATTGCTGGTTATAGAACCAATGGTCGAAGATCCTGCCCTGTGACGCATTGGGATACGTACAGGGACGGCCTAAGCTAATCATCTGGAAACCTGTTCGCGCACATGCTACGTAGCAACAGATTGCCTACCGCTAAGCTGAAGCTACCCGACCACTTCCCCGCTTCGGATCTAAAGCTGAAAAATCTATGTGCTGCCCGCAGAAGAGCGGAACGGAGGCTGATGAGGACGAAGGGCGACTCACCAATGAAGACTATATATAACAGGATTAACGCAGTGATTCGACGTTATACAAGGAAACTAAGAAGAGATCAATGGGCATCATTTTGTGCAAGCCTATCGGTCTTCACGCCAGTTCCAAGGATATGGTGGGTTGTTAATACCCTTGCTGGAAACTTTCGACCAAACAAGCCATTTGAAGCCCTAGCATTGAAGTTAGGCAAGACACTCGCTTGTCTTGCGAATTCCTTCGCTGAAATGTACTCTTCCGGCAGGTCAGCCGGCACAACCAACCCGCCTCCGCCGCTATCGTCGTCTCTAATGGATGCTCCTTTCACACTCAGAGAGCTGGAACTAGCTATGAGCAGCCTCCGACGTCGCTGTGGGGTGGGACCTGACCTTATCAGTAATCAGATGCTGACTAACCTACCGGTTGAAAGACGACGCGATTTGATGACATTTTTTAACCAAGTCTGGACCAGTGGGGCTATCCCATATTTATGGAAGGTAGCATGGGTGGTACCGGTTCTGAAGCCTGGAAAGAATCCTGCAGCTCTGGACTCGTACAGACCGGTATCACTGACTTCGTGTGCGGCGAAGCTAATGGAGAAGATGGCGTGCACAAGACTCACTTGGTATGTCGAGCAGGGTCGAAAACTACCATCGTGCTTGACTGGGTTTTGGCAGCGTCTAAGCGCTCAAGACAATGTGCTGGACCTGCTAAGCCACATAGAACATGTATACAGTGCGGACGGCCTATCGACACTTGCTGTTTTCATGGATGTTTCTAAGGCTTACGACTACGTATCTCAAAGAGCCATCATCAGCCACTTACAAGTTATAGGCGTCACGGCTTATCTCTTGCACTTCATACATACGTTCCTCAATGATAGTCGCATCAGAGTTCGTCTTGGCGACACTTGGAGCGATGAAATACGTATATTTCGCGGCGTGCTACAGGGGAGTGTTTTATCTCCCTTATTATTCAACATTGCCATGAGTAGCCTCCCAAGAGTACTAAACCATCGAACACCAGTGAAGATATCTATATATGCCGATGATATCTGCATATGGATCTCCGGCTACCAGCATCGCCGCCTCGCACGAATAGCCCAGGGAGCAGTAAAAGCCATTCAGGGCCACTTGGCAACGATTGGATTATCACTATCAGCAGAGAAATGATCATTCGTACTATTTCCTGGAGTGAAAAGAAAATCTACACGCTTGACGCTGAATTTGGACGGATACCAGATTCGACAAGTCACCAACGTCCGATTTCTGGGCGTTACCTTAGACCACAGGCTACTCTGGCGCCACGGTGTTGACCACGTTGTGGCGTCATCGTCACCCAGGCTACATGTGCTCAAGCGAGTCGCTGGCATACGGATGGACGGAAAAAACTTTAATAGAAAAAGGACCTGCGAGGTTGCCAGCCCGGGCTCAGGCCACCCGGACATTGGGTGCGGTGAGGCATAGCCTTTCCACCGCTGCCCGGGCCCGCTGGATAGCCCATAATTGGTCGTGTAGTTCTGAGCTAGTCAGAGCGCTTAGCCATCGCTCCTCGAGAAGGTCCGGTTCTATCTTGTCCTCTACGTATACTGAACTGATCTGTGTGCACTTCCACAAGATGTGTGCCATGTCTGCGTGTTCGTGTTTGCAGAGCTTGCAGCTTGCGTCTGGATATTGTGTTGAATTTATTCTGTTTAAGTGTACTGGGTTTCGGAACGTTCTGGTTTGCAATCTTCTCCAATCTGTTTCTTGAGACCTGTCGAGTTGTTTGTGGGGTTGTGGGTATGCTTCTCTTTGTTTCGTGTAGTGTGTCAGTATGTCGTGGTACGTGACCAGTCTGTCCCTGTCGTCTTTTATCGCTTCTTCGTCGTCGTCGCCTCCTCCGTCTTCTCCATCGCCTCCGCCGCAATCCTTCCCCCTTCCCCGGGGGTTGCGGAGTGTTGGGCCGTCACTGTCCGTGCCACGGTGGGTTAGTTTTCGTACTCGGTGGGCCTTCTCGTTGAGGTTGGGAGGGGCATTCATGGTAACGTCTCCCATATGTGCCGGGATCCATTTGAGGTGTTTGGGTGTAATTGTGCCGTTCTTAAAGTCTTCTGCTCTGTGGTTCAGGATTTTGGCCGCCTCGGTGGAGACCCAGCCCTTTGTGAAATTCCTAATAGCCGTCTTGGAGTCGCCGATTATAGTTCTGTATTGTTGCCGACCTCTGATTATAGCCAATGCGATTGCCGTTTCTTCCGCTGCCTCCGACGATCTAGTCCTTACGGAGCCCGCAGTCACGGTCTTTCCTTTCGTGCATACGACCGCCATTGCGAAGAGGGAGTTACCTTTGTCAGCGCCGACACCACCATTGTCGTCCCTGTTTCGGGGGTACCGCGCGGCGTCTACGAAGACATTGTGCACGGGGTGCATGTTATTCGGGATATTTTCCGTCTTAATTGCGGCTCGGACGTCTGGGTGAATCTGCATCTTGGGGCCGTTCATTCCGTGGTAGTTTATGCCGATCTTTTCCATGATTTCTCTGCCCGCCTTGGATCCGGAGAGTCTTTCGAGTTGCGCTATTCTCTGTGCTTCTGCGATCTCCTCCAGCGTGTTATGCACCCCGAGTTGTAGTAACCTTTCGTTTCTTGTGTATTGGGCAACCACCCGACTTCGATGCTACGGCTACATACAGCGTTGGTTACCAGTCGAATCCTGTATCAGCTACCTCTGATGTCACCCTCAGACAGCCAATACGAGCGCTTAGAAGCCATCCACAGAAAAGGTATCCGACTTTGCCTTGGAGTCCCTCAGCCAGCATCAAACAAGAAAGTACTGTACGAAGCTGAGTCACGTCCTCTACGACTTCAGGCTTCCCAGGCTCTCATGATCCAGCTACTACGATTGAGTGAGTCTACGCCCGGTAGAGCCCTCTTACGACGTATAGGTAACAGGCCACGCTCACATTTTTATGCAGCATTGAACACGCTTCGCGTATTGGGATTGCGCTGCTCGAGACAGAGGGAAAGGATAGAACCACCCTGGACATTCGAGGACATCACATGCAACTGAAGTGTACCACGATTGCAATCAAAAAGCTACATTCCATCTGCAGAAGCCAAGTCATTAGTCCTGGAACACCTGAACACGACTTACGCGAATCACCTACAAGTATACGCAGATGACTCTGTCAAGGCAGACGAAGACCGCTGCGCAGCTGCATTCTATATTCCCTCTCTAAGATATACGTGGTCTGGCCGTCTGGACTGTATAACTTCGTCGACAGTTGTGGAAGGCGTAGCAATAGCTTCTGCTCTGCGCAAACTGAAGGCTTTGCCTCCGCACAATGTGGTTGTCCTTACGGACTCAAAGGCCGCATTCCAACAAGTATACCGTGGTTTGCCATCCCTCAAGTTCCCAAGCAAATAACTAGCCACCGTGGAAGAACTCAACAACAAAGGCTTCACAGTAAAGTTTCAGTGGATTCCCTCCCACATAGGTATCTCAGGAAACGAAAAAGCTGATGCGCTTGCATACGCAGCGCTCTATCATCCTCCCAAAATCAAGACTCCAAAGAGTAATCAAGTGCAAAAATCTGGCATTAGAAATCACTTTGCGTCGCTTTGGGTTCCACCGCATATGCCCTGCGTAACCAAGAGATTGCACCGAAAGGAAGCCTCACTTCTATATCGAATAAGGACAGGATCTGCTAATACACCAGCCTGGTTATTTAAAACAGGGCGAATCAATTCTCCGAACTGTACGGCATGCAACGAGACAGGAGACATTGAGCACTTTTTGTGGTCCTGCAAGCAATTTCAAGATGAAAGAGACACTCTCCTGAAGAATCTACAAAGCAAGGACCTTCCGCATGCGCGCCTGCAACACCTTATATTTCCCGAGGGATCAGTTATGGCCCGCAAAGAAACTTCACGTCTCCTCATCGAATTCTTAAGAGAGACTGGTTTGATGGACATATGGTGAAACCCTTCAGCCGTATTGTGCGAGACGCTCGGGCGGAACAATTGCCGGCCTTGATCGCCAGGCTAAACCCGCCTGTTGCTACCATTCACCACCACCACCACCACCACTTACATCTGCGCTTGCTCAGGGAGAAAATGCTGTCTAGGCTCAGTAGGCAAATCACCAGTTAGCCCCACCAGCCCGAAGACCCGAGGTTATGTCACGGATTACATATCTTCCCTTCTTAGGTCAAACAGTCGCTCTTCTCCAATTACACAGTTGCTTAATAAACTAATCTCCTGCTTTTGTTTTGTTTTGGGCAGACAGGATGATGGCAAGGACGAACAACATGAAAGAATCCCACGATTACGCGCAAACTGCCTCAAGTGGCCAGTCGCGCGGAAATTTTGCGTGCATTTGCGGGCTTCTTTCACGCTCGGAAAACACTTTTATGTAGCGCGTATTGAGCAACAGAAAGATGTGTCGGGAGTTTTTTCTGTCGCTTTACAATCTTGTCATTGACAGTTTTCACCAAATTACACTTGAGAAGCTTATTAATTAAGAATAATTAGGTAATTAGGCGGGATGAAAACAATAACAATCTGAGTATATCCAAGCCACGACAGACAACATTATCTTGGTTAATTCTGTCGAGCTGCGTGGTATTCGCATATTTATAAAGTCTGGCTAAAGTTAGCTGGCACCCGCCGTGGTTGCTCAGTGGCTATGGTGTTCGACTGCTGAGCACGAGGTCGCGGGATCGAATCCCGGCCACGGCGGCCGCATTTCGATGGGGGCGAAATGCGAAAACACCCGTGTACTTAGATTTAGGTGCACGTTAAAGAACCCCAGGTGGTCAAATTTTCTGGAGTCCTCCACTACGGCGTGCCTCATAATCAGAAAGTGGTTTTGGCACGTAAAAACCCCAAATATTATTATTAAAGTTAGCTCGGACACATGCACTCTATATACGGAAATAACCGTACCGGCGCTGTCCTTTTTCTATCCCATTCGCGCATGGTCAGCGCAAACTACAGCGTGGCTGCGCAAGACAGGACTTAGGGCGTCATCGTCATGTGTTTGCACTTTCAATTTCCTTGGAGGCATAGACAATTATTTGTTAGTGTCCTGAATGTGACTCATAACGCCAAGTATCAACAGATGCATTGAAGCGTAAGGCGGCTCCACACGCGTGCGTGGGTCTCTGGGTATTAAAGGCAGAACCGCATCGGCTCCTTTTAAAATGCCCAGCACGGAGCATAGCACGGAGCATTTTTATAAACTGTTAATTCTGCCTGGTCTGTGAACAGTGAGCAGTGCGGGTCGACGTCGAATGGATGGCGCTCAGCCAGGCTGCGCTTCGGTTCAAGTCCGTCGCTGCCGTTAGCATTTCCGTGTGTTACCAGATTCCCTCGCGTTAGCAAGTGAATTTCGACGGGCTGTATATAAGTGGCGCTCGGGCGGAACAATTGCCGGCAAATTTTTGCAAAGACAAGTCTGCCTGCAGCGAGCGACACTACTGCAACTTCGCTTCGAAAGACTGCAGCCAACAGTCTTTGGAATATGTTAATGACCGGGCTATATGAAAGAATAATAGTGACTATATGTACCTCCCTTACAAATTGTGTAAATGCCACTATCACTTAACCATAGGCGTGTGTTTACTGGCTACAGCTGTTACCCAGTTGTAGGTTCTGTGGCCTAGCCAGCTTGTACTGAACACAAAAGGATCCTGATCACGTTGATGGGCTAGCTGGTGCTCGCTCAAGGACGCAATTACACTGTAAAATAATTTACACGCTAAAAAGTGAAAAAGGGTGTAAATATGTCTAACTCACACCCTTAGAGTGCCCGTTGTATAGATAACACCCGAAGGCTGTGAGTTATAGACACATTTACACCCTTTTTCACTTTTAAGGGTTTAAATTATTTTACAGTGTACTGCTGAAAAGACGCGCACCGAGAAGTAAAAAATAGATTAGACACTGAAAATGACTACCGATAAATACAGGCGGAACTAAAGGTCTCAGGTCATGCAAAATGCAATATGAAGGAATGAAGGAAGAGCGAAAGGTCAAGGACTTAACTTCTTAGTTTATTGTATAGTGAATTGATTATTTTTTTTTCGTCAGAAAGGCAGTTTTTCGAAAGATCCGAGGGCGGCACAATTCACTCAATCGGTGCGACACACGCAGAGACGGAATACATTAGCTCTCCGCGCGGCACCCGGTCACGGATGACGCTTTTGCCTTCGTGCAGAGAATTAGCCTGCATGGAGCAAACATTTATTCTGCAGTGCAGCGCTGCCTTCCCATTGCCGCTGTAGCTAGTTAGACAAGCCAGTACATGAATCGTTCATTATTTTGCAGCAATACATGCGAGCAAAGTTCCTCCTAATTGATTGAATGAAAATAAACACAGACCAGTGGTCGACTCTGGCTCTCTGCACTAGTACTGGCGTGTGTGCGTGTTTGTCCGTAGAGCGACGCTGTCGCGTTCTTTGTTTTTTTTTCTTCTTTTTTTTTCTTTCTCTCCGGTTCGTCGCGCTGTCTTGTTTCGAATTCGGCTCGACGCAGCCGCAAAGGAACATCGCTGGCTGACGGCTGTTGCCGCTGGCAGCATTTTTCTGTTGTAGGCAGCGGCAGCAGGAGTGTCGGTTGCTTTGGCGAGACTGCGAATCAATAATGGAGCACAAGAGTTCGAGCCGCGCTTTGGTTGCACATCTGCAGCAGTCGCAGAACAACGCAAGGAAGTGAAGTGGGAAAGAGAGAGAGAGAGTGGGCAGGGTAGCGGTAGAAAGAGAGTCGCGGCAGAGACTCTTGATTTCTTGCCGAGCGGTGGACAAGAAGAAAAGAAAGGAACATAGGACAGAATTTAGGAAGAAGGAAGCTTGCCACCCGGAAGAAAACTGCAGCGGTAACCAAAGTGGGCGTTCAACTTTATATCTAAGGACCAAACAATGAAATCTTCCTTACCTCAGTAAGGAAGCCTTCATTGCGGTGAGGCTACCTTATGTCACTCTGAAAGCTTCCTTACTGAGGGGCCCTCGATCAAGGCGTCCTTAGTGCTTCCTCAGCATAAGGTAGCTCCAAAGCTACCCTACCTTCATGCGTCTTTACGGCGCTCCTGACCCTGAACGAGCGCTTCACCTCACTGCTTAACCACGTGATGTTTGCTTGCGCATGCGCGCTGTCGCCCACCTGCGGAGAAGCGTGAGCACGGTACGTCTTGCCAGGCATATTCGTTTCAGTCGCGCGTGCGGCTTGGAAGCGTTGCTAGGCGTTGCTAGGCGTTGCACGACGCCGGTGTGCCAGCGTTTATGGAGCACATCAAGTTTTGCACTGTAATGCACAACTTTTTTTTAAGTTTAGTAAACAAAACTAGAAGAAAGCGTCCACGCTTCTCTATATTAGCTCTTCAATTTAAAGATTGTGCGAAGATACAACATTTTTTGTTGAATAATGGTGTTCGCGTAATGCTTTTAAGAGATACACTCGAACCCAGGCATGCGGCAACCGCTCCTTACGTGAAGAAGGGTGAAGGGAACTTTCAGAGTACGCTTGCTTCCTCCATCGGTCCTTCGCTGTAAGGAGGCCTCACGTAAGGTTAGGAAGCGCTCGAAGGAAAGGAACGTTTCATTGTTTGGGCCTAAATCAATTTCTGATGCCACCGACGGTCGCTTTCGAGCTGTGCTGTGTCTCTCTTTTCTTCTGGATGATCGGTTCGTAGTAGTAGTTCGTGTCAACGCGATTTAAGCTGGGATTCTTGCTCGTGCACCCACGGTTCAGGGCAGGATAGGCGCAGGTATTTCTTGTTCGGGGCCTGATAGCCGCCCTTCGCAATGCATCATGCCACCAATCAGTATAGGTATAGCTATAACATTCGGTAAAAGAAAAAAACCTTCTGGCGGCACCAAAGCGCGTCGACCAAAATGGACTGAACAATTGCTGTTTTATTGTGATAGCAAATATAGAGAAACTCCAGGCGCATTTCCACCGTCGGCGTCACCGTGATGGTCTGGATAAAGTGTAAGTGCGATAAGATCGCGGCCGCACACCGTATGCTGTGCGTGCGAATGAAGGCTTGTGAGGGTGCGACGAAGCGCGCCGTATTCCATTGCGCACAAAGCAGGGGGGGGGGGGGGGCAGAGGGTATTACTTTGGCGGCGGCTGCGTATATGGCGTGGCTGAGCCCGGCCGCGCGGGCCCTCCCTTGAAAGTGATCGGCGATGGGTACAGAGTCTAGGCGCGCCAAGAGCTAATCGCTTCGTGTGCGCTGTGTTCTCGCCGTTTAGTTCGCGTAGAAGCGAAAGGCAGCGCGAAGGTCAATTCGCTCGATGCTGCAGCCGCTCTTTCTCACGCCATCGTTCTGACAGCTAGCGTCCGCACTCATCTATTGAGATGTGTCCATGCTTGCCTGTGCGCTCGCGATGCCATGTTTGCAGATTTATTTACTAAGCGAACGTTTGCAAGCGCGTACGGCCGGTAATACTACTATCCTTACTTTGCATAGCTGTCTAATAATTTGCTTCATCTTTGAATTGGCTGGCCCAGCCCAAGAAACAACACCGACGAATAATTTGCTATATGGCAATCGATGCTTCGTCTTTCGGGCGACACGGTGATCTTTTTTTTAATTTTTATTAAAGTGTCCGCCAGCAGATACTGTCCACTTGCTGCACCGGGAGACCGGCGAGGACATACAGAAGTACGGTTCTTATACATTTATACGATAGCACCCGCTTTATCTCTTGAGTGAAAGATGATAAAAGCCCTATGCGTAAGTCAGGCTCGTTAGTTCTTGTTTCAGGGCGCATACTTTAATCTCAGAAGACAAGAGGATAGGTGGCAGGAAAAAAAAAAACATAGGAGGGTGGGTGGGGGTGAAGGGAATGCAGAAAGCACGATTGTCTAATTATACGGTATAGACTTACACAAATGCCTGCATTATGGCAACGAACGACTGACTAGCTAGCTACCATGGTGAGCGTAACGGCACGATAGGTTAGACGGCGTGCACCAGGGGCGTACCCAGATGCACCCCCCCCCCCCCCCCCCCGAAATTAAGCGGCATGACCTCCTTCTTCCGGCCCACGCCATGCACCACTCCTCACACACTCCTAAAGCGCTTTCAAATCAATGTGGAGACTTCACGGCTATTCAGCGGTCAACATATTGTTGCCCGTTTCCCTCCTTTTATATGGCGGTAGTTAACGGCATCTCTTGGGGTGTGAAGACCAGTTTTCTCATAGATTCGGTGCCCGCGCGATTAACTCGAGATGCGTTCAGTTGTCACCACCTATTCAACAATCACGCGCATCGCTGTTGCTTCATTAGTTCAACCTTCTTTGTTTAGGCTGATCCAGGGACCAGGAAAGGGATTCGGTTCGTAGTCAGCTGGTCCGTATGCTCGTGGAACGACTTGCGGCCGGAGAAAACGTCAATTTCGTTTACCTTTTCCATTTGCTTCATTCTTTCCTCGAGTGACGGCTCGCCGCGATGCTGGCAGATCCTCGGAATCATATACCCGCGATATGGGTTTGATAAGGTAGAAAATAAAATAATGGGAAACAACGTCCATAATCGAACCTTGCAATAACCCTTAAATACATAAGCAATATGACTGTCTCCCGTTACCTCGTTCCCAAATTGTACAGCACTTTTTGTGCCAATTGGTAACTAGAAGCAAGAGTTGCAAGGAGTTGAGAAATTAAGCAATCTGCTAATGAAGAGAGCCAAGGCAACAGCCAAACGGGAAGGAAAAGTGAACGTTAACAAATTTAACTGTTGTGTATGAAAGTATTTATGGATCAACATCTTTTTATTTAAAATGGATATGGAGAAAACGCCGCCGGAAGTGGAGAGCAGTTCCGTATGTTTTGAATGACGCTTCTACAGTTATCAGTCGAACCGCCTGACGTAGCCACTTCTCTGCTGTGCTTATGTGGGGGTTTTTCTGACCTTTCGCGGTGGGCGCAGTACGTCAAGAACCGCAGTGTCCTGTGCTCTACGCGGTTGTACGGGACTGGCGGCCACGCATCGTTACGCAGAGAGAGAGAGAGAGAGAGGGGGGGGGCAGGGAAGTTAACCAGAGTTAAAGCCTCCGGTTTGCTATTCTGCACAAGCGGAGGGAAAGCGGAGGTAAAGACGGAAAGAAGAGCGCAACTTTCCAAATAACAGTACGAGTCGGTTTTTGGCACTTAATAGAGCAGTAAACGAGGGATAAAAAAAAAACTGTGATTGTTCCGCAAATATATATTTCTCTATAATTATTCCATAACAAATTAAAAAAACGCTACTAGAGTCGGATACAACTTAAGAGGAAGCTTTAGCTCGTGTGCTCCTAGCTAAATACATGTAAAAGGAGAATTCGTTTTTCTCAGCAACCACTGCACCAAAGTTGACGAGGTTTGTTGCGTTTAATAGACAAGCTTAAAATCTCGTGACTGCTGGTTTCGAATTTTCGATTTAGCTCCTCCATTTTTTATTAAAGATAGGCAAAAATCTAAAATTTTCAAATAACGATACTATCAAGTTCACAACTCTGTAACTCTAAAACGAAAAACGATAATACAATTCTTTCAATGGCATCTAATAGTACTACCAAAGCGGACAAAATTGATATGCTATACATAAATCTCAAAAAAAGTTCATAACATGGAAATACAGCTTTGCAGAACCTTTGTAATCAACGTAACAAATTCACGTAAGATATAAAATGACATATCGAATTTGTCCGCTTTCAATGGTCTAATGGCTGTCGTTAACATAACTGCGATATCTAATTTTGATACAGAGTTATGAATTTGTAAAATTCGTTCTTCTATTTTTTTCGAACTTCCGAATTTTTAAAAAAAAATTTAACAAAATTCAGGACCTAAATCGAAATTACGCTTCCAACAGTCACTAGAATTTACCTTGCTCTCTCAAATGCAACAAATTTCATTAAAATATGTTCAGGGGTTATGTCGGAAAAACGTTTTTGCGTTTCACCTGTATTTGAATAGGCCGCGTCGGAGTTGGGCCCGAGCTAAAGCTTCCTCTTAAGCCTGCAGTGAAGCCCCGCCCACGTCCTCATAACCGTCAGGCACTTTTCCTCCGAGGGGCTGCAAATCATTCGTACTTCAAACTTTGACTGTTACCCAAATAAGACGGTAACCACAAAAATAAAATTATTAGCGCATAATTTTATAAGCTTTCCCTTGACTATTACAGTTCATTAAAGAACCCTAATTCTTTATTGAACTGAAATTAAATGCTTGCTTCGCTGCAACTATTTATTGTCAAGTTTCGCTTTAGTTGGCGGTGAAGTTTCGTGAGTAAAACGGGCTCAGCAGTGAAATGAACAGTACCGCAGACTTTTGAAGAGTGAAATGCTCAGACTCCATGCACTTTGTCCATGTCTGTTGCACACTTCATTGCTTCCGCTTATGAAAAGACTCTTCACGAACAGCGGACCCTCCGAAGCTATCAAGTACGACGCCATTTTGGAAAGGCCGCATGACGACGATTTTATTTGCTTCTGTGATTCGCTGGTGGAATAACACAACCTCGCGCTGTCCGTGTGCCTTAGTTGCTAAGTGCTCTTTTTCTTTTTTTTAACTTGTATTCTATTGTGGAAATCTTTATTTTTTCACTTTCGCTTGTTTACTTGTTTTTGGCAGTGTTCGTCCTGCGCGAGTCCATTTGTGCTTCCTTGTTTGCCAAGTAAAGGACAGGTGTATCTCAAAGGCGTACCTCTGAGATACACCTTATTTCATTTCTCTTTGGTGGGTTTAAGCGTCTTTATGGCGGATGGTGGGCGTTATTTATATTTGTACTAGTCAAGGTACCCCAACTCACTTGCATAGAAAGTTACTTTAGATTGCCCACCCCCGAAAAAAAAAATATTGGGTACGTGCCTGGCGTGCACGTATATGCGTACAGGGTGGTTCACTCTTAAAAGGCCCCGCTGTGATGGCTCAGTAACTACGGAGTTCTGTGGCTGAACACGTAGTCGAAGGTTCGATTCCCGGCGGTGGTGGTCGCATTTCGGTGGGGGCGAAAAGCGCAAGCACTCATTTACTTATGTTTAGGTGCACATTAGACAGCCCCAGGTGGTGAAAATTAATCCTGAGCCCTCTATCTTACGTCGTCTCTCTAATTTCAGCGTTTCTTAGGGACGTTAAACTGCATGAATCGATCAATGAAGCCTCTTACAGGGGTGTATATATATATCCATTTAGAATTGTGCCATCGACTGCAGCTGAGATAGGTCAAACATGGCTTGCAGGCTATGTCTTTACGCCTAAACTTCCTACTATAAGCCACTTTTTTTTCTTATAAATGTGACGAAACATTGCATTCGAAATGTAACAGCGTTACAATTTGGAAAACGACAAAAACTGAAGAGCAGACAAAATAAAGGCAAGCGCTCTGAATCAGTATAGCGAAAGCGAGGCGTGTTTTTATTGGTGTGATCTGTGCGCCTCTTGCTCATTCCTTTGTTCGTTTTCATTCTGCGACAAGTATAGACAGTAATGAACCAAAAGATATGATATTTTGTATTTTGGGTCTTTTTGAGCTAAACTGTTCCTTTAGTTGGCAATGGATTATGCCAGAGAGCTAGCCTAGGCAAATAGCCCCTTGGACACTTACTGGCATGTTATGTGCGACGCATAGCCCGCTCACTTCGAATACAACTTGCATATTCCAGGAATATATTCCGAGGAAACCGTATACAAAAGCCAGTAGGTCAAAACATGTACACACATGGTGACAGAAACTTTAATAATAGCTGGAGAGGCCATTCAAGTAAAAGGCTTGGCACGATATTGCTCGTTTAATATATCAAAACAACCCAAGGAAGTAGAGAAGAAAACAAATGCACACACATTCTCTCCCTCACAAACGCGAAAAACGTAGGCAACAGTGAGCACAATGAATTGAACAAGGTGGAAAGTGGAGGCTTTGTGGCACGGTCAAAAGACAAAATGTTATCCACCTTTGTTTCTTTGGCTGCAGCAGTACACACCCTACTTTACATTATCGAAGGAAAAAAACAAAACAGCACTTAAGAGAACCGTAGGTGATGACTTTTTCACTGAAATAACAATACGATATCTTTTTGTCCGCTACTGTGTTTCTTCTTTGAATTAAAGATTTCCAGTTGAAACGGCGCCTGTCCATGTCTGTCAGTTCATGTCGTCGTCCAGAGTTGTGTTGTTTCGTTTTGAATTTTGCAGAACTAACTAGCTCAACCTTTGACGTCACTAATAAACGTTCTAGTTAGATTGGGGCGCTTACCAGTCAAGTGTTTCTTTTAGGAGTGGGTCATGCTATAAAATTCACGGGCGTTTTCAGGGCTATGCGCACAGAACGCGTCGCCACCGCATATGCAGCGCGACATAGGTGTGCTCCGGACTACGCTATATAGCGTTTACGCGAGGCTCCGAACTCGAAACAGGGGCTAACCGTGACTCCGAAAGGTCACGGAGAAGAATAAAAAGAGATAGCAGAGACACCGCGTGTGTTGTTTGGGGGCTGTATTCTCTGCTGCTTACTTGTGGCGATATGCTCTCCTCTCTCTCCCTGTGATCTTTGTTTTCCCCTTTCCCATTCCCCGGTGTAGGGTAGCCAACCGGACGTTATTCTGGTTAACCTCCCTGCCTTCTCCTTATCTCTTTCCCTTCCTTCGTTTGTGCGTGACATAGTGTTCAGCGCGACATCTCGCTAGAGCGAAGGACATCCTGTCAGTGCACTCGGAAACTATACGACGGGCAGACGTTCTGATAAAATATGCGTCATTGCTTTCGTCACGTCCATTTCCGATCGCTTAACCAACCAGTGCGTTTCGACGGCGTTGTCTGCGACTGCGATTGACCGATCATACGACTGCCTTGTTGTCATTGTGTCCTTTAATAGTTACACAACTCCAAGGAAAGCATAGCGAAAACAGTTATTTCTAAACTGAAAATGTAGAAATAACTATGAATGAGGGCTAAATGGGGCGATAAGCTTCGCATTCTATATAAAGCAAGGGGTAATTAAAGCGGGAAAATAGATAACTTGAAAAGAACTTCCGACATGGGCTTTCCTTGTCTGCTGAACCCATGTTGTTGTTACTTAATATCGCGGCCTTCGGTTGCCCCATTTCTTATAGTTCTTTCAATATTTGTGTAATGTGGGAAACAATGTGACTTTCTGTACAGAGCTTCGTACAGCGCATGAAGCGAAGAACGTATATAGCGCCAGAGGAGAATAGTTCGTGAGCCGCGCACGGGCACGACAACAAGTCTTCACGCTCCAAAGCACGCCGGCTCCCACGCTCTATTAGCCCCGAGAATTAGGAGTGGCGCACTCTCGCGAGTGACGTCACGGCCAGGACGCCGCTCGCTCCGGCTCGCTCGGCTGCCGCGCGCGCTCGTTCCCTTCGTGTATGCTTGGGGCATGGGTGGCTCGAGCCGTACGTATTGAAGAATACGTCGGCTTCTTTCAGCTGCCATACCTTAACCACAGTTTCTTTTTCAAAAGCGTGTGAGTCGAGAAACATTGCGGCTTGGATATCGCAAGTTAAGTAGCGTTAAAGGGGTCTACTAGGTTTTGCAATGCATATATGCGCCGTGTCTATCGGTAAATTTTGACTAAAGAAAGAATATCTGCAAATTCAACGCGCGAAGTTGTGTATGATGCTTCGCTAAACATTTAACATTCCTTTAGTATTTAGCTATGAGAGGCATTGCATTTTACGTGGAAGAAAAATTTGGTAATTGGCGTCAACATGTTATCTGATGTTATCTATTACTCTGGTGTGTTGTTCTATTCAAATATGGCCATTCATTAATGCGCAAAAAGATAGTTAGGCGCGCATTTCTTATGAAAAAGTTTGCTGCTACTTTCATCCCCCACAGTAAAATAATTTACACCCTTGATGGTGAGAACTGCGAATCATAACACCCTTGAAGGGTGTTTTCATTCAAGAAACATCCCATCATCATGACTTTTTGCGAAGCATAGGGCAGTTCTAGATGCCATAACACCCTTTTACCCACCGAAAGGGTGCACTGACTATGAATATTGGGGGTGGGTGCAAGGGTGTTTTTGTTTGTTTTTATCACATTCACAAACATACAATTGCACGAAGAGACGGCGTGTCCCACGGCACTAAAAACCAGTGGCTGATCCAGAAATGGGCCCTGCCTTACCCCAAGCCCTCCCCCCCCCGAGACATGTCGGGCTTTCAAAGCCGACAAAACTCCTGAAGAGAGTCCCCCTCCGTTTCACTGTCTGTTTTGATAAGCCATTTTAAATATGTCCTGGGAAAAACCTGTTGCTGAAGCACTACTATCTATTATGTCACAGTGTTCTAGGTGGCACACAGTTCCTAAATGTCGTCACGCACAAATTCCGCGGAATCCAAAAACGCGCACCTACTTTTTGTAGTATTGAATACATAACTAAAAGAAAAATGTTCAAAATGTTTTCAGCAAGGCAGAACTAGTGCAGCTCTTGCTTTTGGGACGCCAGGCATCTAGCAAAATGAATAGGCCACGTGACAGCATGCAGCTGGACGCGCCACAATTGCTCTAAAGCAGTGCGGCCATCTAGGTTTCTTTCAAGCATGACAAAACGGGCAGAAAAGGGTGCGACGAACCATACGCGGACAAAAGATACGCCGATTCGAGAAGCTTTGACCCCACCTGACCTTCTTTCGCCGAATCAATAACCCCAATTCGTTCTGCTTCTCTCAAGTTTATAAACAAGGTAGGTTCGTTGGCAAACTTGAGCCTTCTCACCCACCACAATGCTTTGCTCAAGCAGCATCTGCAGAAAGAGCCGTGCAAAACGCTCATGGCTTCGCGTCGGCGTCAATTTACGAAGCTGGCTGTACAAAAAGAAACTATTAAGTTTGTAGTTGTATAGTAAAGGAACGTTCTACTGGCTTACAAACAGCTGCCTGAACGGAGTGCTCAAAAAGAAAGGGAGAATAATCTAAGAAAGTATAGAGACCCAACGTACAACTTGCGATGCATAAAGTATTTACAACACCGACTAACAACGGTATTTACTGAAATATCTCCCCTCCCAAATTGGAGACAGTATTATTGCATGCATGAATAGGATAACAAGCCAATCATTGTAGATATAACGAGATTCCAGAAATTGGCGGGGCATTTGCAGACCCATCTTTGTTCACGGAACAGTGGTGAGGCATTTTTCAAGTGTGCGCGCTACTGCCCACCTGCCAAGTACGTTCGCGATGTCTTGGCATATGTAGACCTGCGCGAGACTCGCCCGTCTCCCCTCGCGAGACGGGTAGGACAGGTGCACATGCTGAATACGGGAAAGAAATACTTTGCAGAATGAAATTGAATTTTGTCAAAACACCAGAGCTCTGGATTGCAGGTTACAGCGTGCACAGGGGGGCTCTGCCAGATTTTAAAGCGAAGCTTTCTATGCCTCCTCCCTCACTTTTTCCAATTCTGCTGCTGCTGCTGTCACTGGCTTGCCAGCCGCGTCGGTGGGTGGTTTGAGAGCGTGCATAATGAACGTGAGAGGGACGCGGGGAAGGCGTGTGCGAGTCCTTTTAGCGAGAACTTCGTGGGCATCGCTACAATACTCTTTGGACCTCTTTGGCCGTCACAATGCCCACTGAAACACCCTGGCCATCGACACAATGCCCTCTGGAAGACTAATTACGCGTTAGCCCCCTTCTGCCCACCCCCACCCACCGCAAAAGTAGTGCAGAAGGTGCAGCACTTACTTTTTTGTACTCACATGCAACAGCGCAGAGGAGAGACAGTATGGTACTAAGGGGAGACAAGAGAATACTTAAAGCCAACACCCAGACGAAATGTCATCACAGTTCCCACACTTTGCCAGGAAATTGTTGTTGTCATTCAATAGCCTTTACCACAGCTGCACCATCGCCGAGCAAAGGGGTTCGGCGATGGTATAGGCACAGCTATTGAATGGGAACAATACTAAATTGCTCTGCTCGTGGTAGTTTGAGGGCGAGCGTAGTTGGGTCGAAAATGACTTGTCTACCGCATGCACAAAATACCTCGATTTTGAATATATCTTCCTCATTACCCGTCAAACTGCTATTATAAGCAACTGCAGTAAGACAAAGACCGACATCAGATTATGACAACGACAACTCACGGTGCTGTCCACCAGAGGGGAATCGTTGTTATATTTGTTCTTTCTTTTGAGCGGTCATAGGCCCCACTCGCTCACCCGCTCATAAAAACAAAGAAAAAAAACCCCGAGATCTGGATTCGCTTCGGTTGCACTTTCACGACAGCAGGCAAAGAAAGACTTTTCGTACTTGGAAACTTAAGGTTTTCGTGTAATTCTGCACATGTGAAATTTCGTGGTGTCGCCTATACGTTTAGAAAGCTATTATGCAAGTACTTTTATATCTGCCGTTAATCCAAGCTATTTAAAATTTGAGTGAGCACTCCAGTTCAGAAATATGAGCATTGTGAACTTCTTGAAAATGCCAATTAAAGCTTTTTTTCTCTCTCTGTTTCTCTGTGCATAAAAGAAAAGACAGACTCGCAAGTACCTCTGTATCTTATACAATCAGGAAGGGCCACGTCTCTTTACAAATGAACGTCCAAGCAAACAAACAAAAAAGAAAGCATCGACAAATAAATTCACTTACACGCAGTTACCAGCCCACCTTTGCCCCATTTGATTTGATATCAGCCCATGTTTCTGGAAATAAATTTCCAGTGAAACTACCCGTAAACACAGAAAATGGCTTAGAGGTAGCGTAAAATAAATAGCTTTGAAAGTAATACCATGGTAATACACACACATAGTTTAAAAGAATATTTGTTTTTATGCCTTGAAAACGAAACCGAAATTGAAATAACTTCCCCCGACGGGTGTCGCCGCTATCGCCGCTACGTCATTTTCTGCGTCTCGCGGCGGGCCGCCGGGAGCACATGTGTGTGTTCTCCGTGACATTCTTGAAGTTGTGAGTAATTAGATTGTTTTTTGCTTCGTTTAGGTTGTACCACCTCGTTGTTTTCGTGTACTTTTGTGCTCATCGACGCGAAGTGAGCGTCCGGAGTGAAGGCGACGTGATTATGCGTGAGAAAGAAGGGCACCAGCGGCCTACGACATCGATGTTTCTTTGTGACAGTGTGTTTACTACGCCTACGACGGCCGTCATTCGTGGCGAAGGAGAAAACATCTTCCATTCGGCCTGAACAGTGATGAAGTGGACATTTTGTTTTTCGGCGGAATGCATCGTCAACATGGTCCATCCACTACGTAAACGAAACGGCGTGCCCAGAGTACAGATCGTGACAGCGCTCAGCCTTCAAACCGAGGGCCTTTTGCAAGGCGCATGAACTGCTCATATAAAAGGTATGTACGTAGCCACGTTCAGCGTCGCGTTTTTTATGGTGCGTCATTGTGGTAGTAATTTTCGCGTAACTTATTTAAAGGACAGCGCAAGGTGTGTTGGATGCGAGTGTAGTATATGTACTCCAGGCGTAGCCTATGGGCACCGAATGTGAAAAAGAAAAAAAAATGAATGTTTCATTGTTCACGTGTCCTCAACTAGAGTTGTAGAGAATTAAGTACTGCTACGCGTCAGTATTCGGCGCAGGCAGGGAAATAATACTTTGGTTTGACTAATTGGTTCTTTCTGTTACCAAAGATGGGCGCAGACTTATACCGGTGTCACACGGCCACTTTCGAGCACGATTGAGCGCGTTCTGGATCGAAATTTTCGACCGCGATTGGCTGCCGTCCACCGATGGTGCAACGAGGCCAAACGCCTCCAGAAATTCGATTCCAGTCAGGATCGATCGCGGCCAAAAGTGTGCAGTGTGACAACCGTATTAAATGTCGCTTGTGTACTTTCACTCCATTGTTATTATTTATTTATTTTTTTGTCGGAGGTCCCGTGGTAGGTAATGGCGCAGGCAGCTTGCAATGCTTGTGGTTTCATGACTAGAACTAATGCAAAACAAAAGAACCACGACCGTCCCGGCTATGTACTTATCAATCGCTTTAAGTTGTGCTCGTTTGTTATAGAAGCTGTCGTGCTGTTGCGGATGAATGCGTGGTTGCGCTATTTGTTTATAAATTTATCTTTTTGTATAAATAAGCACACCGAGCCTAATCAATTTTTTCTCGTCCTTGTACTCGTTTCTTGGTTTCACGCAGGCGTGCTTATTATTACTACTATTTGTTTTCTTGTTGTGTGACTGAACCCTGCCTAAGGCGTCCTGTCAGTTGTCAACAGTATTTCTGAAATGAATTGCACTTAGCGTCCTACGGTTATTGTACGCTTCACTACCTTATTTTAATGTCTAGTTATAAAGTGTATGGTTATTGTAACTATTCTTGGCCTTTATATATGTATTTATTAAGCTGGTAAATGCTTAATTGTATTTGCAGTTTTGAGAGGTTCTTTTATTGAGTCGTCAATCTCGAATGGTATTAATGGTGGGTTGTTTTCTTATGCCCATGCAGTTGCAGTCAGCATGAAGCAATTGCATGGGAACCGACTGGCTGTCTTGGGCCTACACGTTGCTGAAAAGACAGTGAAGACGTCTGACCAGACAGGTATACTTTTTTCATCACAATTGGCCTACATATTTTTTTCACCGGAGGATGAAGACCTCCCCCAGTGAGCTCCAATTACCCGTCTTGCGCTAGCTGATTCGAAGAGAAGCCTGCAAAATTTTTTGACTTCATCGTAGTCTACTTCTCTACCGTCCTTGACTACCCTTCTCTTCTCTTGGCATCCATTCTGTAACTCGAATGTGCCACCGGTTATCTGCCCTATGCATTACATGGTTGAAGAAGGCACTTGGGCTAGTTGGTGGTCATTGCAGACTTGAGACATCAATAACTAGCGTGAAAAAGACAACATCAAGAAGCACATAAGAAAGAAGTCTAGACTTCAACTGAAATTTTTGCTACACAGAAACATGGAATGCACAGAATGTCGACGGACAGAAACAACACAGGAGCTATCGGAACAAATTTATGAACAGGTTAATTTCACTTACGAACATTCTTGGTAAGAGCCAGAGACAGGTGCTTACACACCTATTCCCCACTTTTTTTGATGCAAAGTGGTTCGTATATTTCCCTATGTACCTGCTTCTGGAGCTGCCTGAGCACACGATTGCTTTGAAACGGCTCGGTGCATGAGCACATATGGCGATGATTGGCCATGTGGCCACCAGCCACCAAGGCACTCAAAGCTGCCCTATGTGTCCTCAAGCCAAACAGGTCGGTGTTTAAACGACCGCTTGGGGGAACAAAGATAGGGCAGCTGTCATGGCTGGTGGCCATCTGGCCAATCATTGCTGTAAGTGCTCATGCACTGAGCAGTTTCAAAGCACTCATCTGCCCACGCGGCTCCAGAGGCAGGTCGACATGAAAATATTCGAAGCACTTTGCATCGAAAAGCGGGTGATAAGTGTGTAAGCACCCCTTCCCTTGCTCTCGCCAAAAAAGAGTGTTCGTATCTCGAAATGAACCTGCCCATCGATTGGCTCCAATACCTTCTGTGTCAGGCAGGGAAAAGGAAAGATAAATGTTGCTTCCATGCGTTGAGGTCGCATCCCCTGAATCCTATGTTTCTGTGTAGCCAAAATTTCAGTTGAAGCCTAGAGTTCTGTCCTGTGTGCTTCTAGCTGTCGTCCGTTGTCTTTTTCGCGCTAGTTAATGATGTCTCACGTCTGCACTACATGGCCTGACCAGCTCCCTTTTTTTACTCTCTATGTCAGCTAGGATATCAGCTCCTTCATCTACTTTCTGAACCACGCTGCTGTCTTCCTGTTTCTGCTGCCATCAAGATAGGAGTGGACATGACAAATGAAACTGAATGTCATTTAGACAGAGCAGCAGTGAGGCTTCCTGTGCTTTACCTTTTGCTGTTGTACATAATAGTTGAAATTGCACCAACACATCTTTTCCACCTTGTGATTTTCCCATAGCTGTGGCAAATAAATATATAGGCTTTAAGAAACTAGAAATGCAGTTTGCCTAAGAAAGAGAATACTCTTGCACCTAAAGGTAATGTGTATGATGCTCTGACTCCTTTGATGCATGTGCCTTGAGAGGTGTTGACGTTGTTCTTCATTTCTTTCTCAGTAAGCTTTACTTGATGGGTCTGACTTTGTATAAAGAAATAAGTTCTAAAGAAACCATGATACCTAACAGGCAGAATTGTCGAGGTTGAAAGTCAAGTTTTCTTTCATAACATATTTTTTTCAGGCTGTACTAGTTGATCCATGATGTTCGACAGACAGCGCAGACTTGTACAAGGGACGTCAAAAGTGGCGAGAAATGGAACAAATGCTATCGCCTCTTTCTCCATCCTTTGTCGAGTTCACATTGTCTAACGTCATCGACCAATACCAACTAGCCCGTTTGCGTACCTGTACTAGTTGAGCCATTTATACTATGGTACTCTAAACCAAATGTGATAAATTCAAAATTGGTGCCTTTTCTGTCTTTGTACAAATACCTGTTTCATAAAATAGTTTAAAGTGTTATGGTTGATGTCATGTTTCGACACCACCATAACCTCATAAAATATCTTCATGGATGCAAAAGGTGCCTCTTGTGCAAGTTCCGTTCTAGCCTGACACGGAAAACAAACCTGGCAGAAGGTAGAGCACATGCTCTTTTGTAAACAAAACGCATGATTGCATTTTCTTGGCAGTTATGGCAATGTTTCCTGATGTTTATCTGCATGAACATTAATTATCTCAGCTGCTAAAGACACGTCACTAGACACTGTGAGCAGAAAAAAGTGATTGTGCAGTACTGTTGAAGTCATGCAACATTATGTTTAAGCAAACTGGCAGGGATGCTAGCTGTTAAAAAGAAAAAGCTGACTTCTGGAAAAATTTGCACTCCTAAATGTGGAATTGAAATTCACTTTGCTTATAAGCTACAAAAGATTTCCAGGATGATCAGACTAGTTACACTGGCCATTTGCTGATTCAATAAGGTTCACTGAAGCTTGTTTTTAAATTAACACTGTTTTTATGCAGGGTGATGATTTTCAGTCTTGGGGAATTTTTAAATTTAGTCCTGTTGCGTATAGCATAATTCTAGTCCATGAGCAGGAATATTCAAACACGCAGATATATCTAGCACTAGAAATCGAAACATATTAAACTAATTAAAAAAATTATTATCTTTCGAATGAATTACATTATAGCTAATATAACCGAAAAGAAAGGGGCTTAACCAAGAAACCCGATGTTTATTAATCATATCCTAAGAAGCCAGCAAACACTGACACCAAGGACAAGTTAGGGTAAATTACTTGTGATTAACAAATGAAATAAAGAAATGATAAATTAATGGAAATGAAAGTGGATGAAAAAACAGCTTGCTGCAGGTGGGGAACGAACCCACGTCTTTGCATTACGCGTTAGATGCTTTACCAATTGAGCTACTGCGGGCGCCGTTTCCCCATCACTTTCTTGGGTATTTATGCTTCCTAGTAGAACGCTGGGAGTGTTTGCCAGCGCCACCACATATCTGGGGCACATATTGTAATTTACGAATCATAGCCAGTGAGATTACAAGGTGTATCTACTTGGAATTGATTTCCAGAATGGCGTCAGTTTGGAGATATGCACCATCAAACTTGCCGGAAAAGTGCACTGTTGTTCCACTTACTTTTTTAACAAAATGTACTTTTATGCACTGAGGCACAAAAGTGGGTTGTGCACTGATGCACAACCCACTACTTTACCAGTAGTACTGAAAACATTTTGGCTCTTTATCATTAATGCACTGATGTTTAAGCTATAGAATGTCACTTGCCCCATCTTCCTATCTCTTCACGTTCCAAAGTAATCGAGCAATGCATGGCATCCAGTGGTTGGTTCTGCGCCCTTCAACATTCATTGCCATCTGAAAGCAGTTTACGGGGATGCCTGTGTTGAAATCAGCACTGTGCGTAGGTGGGCAAGTACTGAGAAACATCAAAATCCAACCCCATCAAATGTCCAGGATCAGCACCGAACTGGACAGCCCACAATGGCTTCTTATGAGGATCATCAACATCAGGCAGACGAGTTGAATCGGGTCAATCGTAGGATCAAGCAACACCAGATTGCAGCAACACTCGCTATTTCCATTGGTTCAGTGAACCACATAATTAAAAACCTCCTGGGTTACAAGAATTGAACTTGTTGGCTATGCTTCCACTTTTTCATGTCAGTCGTCAGTTACCGTGACACCAAACAAGCGCAAGTCTTCTTGTAACGCAGGTCTTTAATGATGTGGTTCACTGAGGCAATGGAAATGGCGAGTGTTGCAATCTGGTGTTGCTTGAACCTGCGATTGCACCGAGTCAACTCATCTGCTGATGTTCATGACCCTCATCAGAAGCCATTGTGGGCCATCCATTTCGGTGCTGATCCGGGAGATTTGATGTGGTAGTATTTTGGTCTTTCACAGTCCTTGCCCACCTCTGCACAGTGCTGACGTCAACACAGGCATTCCTGTAAACTGCAGTCAAATGGCCATGAATGTTGATATGCGCACAACCTTCCACAGTCAGAAATTCAATTACAGCCGGTTGTTTCAACTGGACGTCACCACTGGATGCCATGAATTGCTCGATTACTCTGGAACAAGAAGAGATAGGAAGGCGAGGCAAGTGACATTCGATAGCTTAAGCATAAGTGCATCAATGATAAAAAGTTCAAAATGTTTGCTGTAATATTGGCAAAGTAGTGGGCTTGGAGGCAATAATTTCTGAATTGCTCTCATATAGTTGTGTAGCCTGTCTCTCCTACATTCATGATGTGGCAGATTAAATGCCTTATTCTTTCGAAATAACGATTTCCTGGAAGTAAGCACTATCTGTGCTGGTTTTGTTTAACCTGCTCTTCATGTGATCTTGAAATATTAAAGTGAATGATGCAGGGAAGCGCTGCTAGTCATGTTTCGTGTACTTTTCCTGACATTAAATTGCAACAAATCATTTTGCAGGTAGAAAAGAAGCAGATGGCTACAGTGATCAATGAAGAAATGGCTTCATCTATGATGGCTCGCCTTAGGACATTGGAATGGAGCTACAAAAAGGCATCATCATCCTCGCCTGTGCCCTGGAACTTTGGTTTGAATGAGGCTGTTCTTCAATGTAGAACGGCCGCAAGACTTGTCACCACAAGGCATAGTGCAAGCTCAAAATATTGTACAGGAGGCTAGAATAAATGACCCTCCATGCAGTCACTCTGTATCTGTGATAAATGGGACCCTTTCATGCAGAACACTCACAAGTGATAATGTGTTTTCTCTCAAAGTTGCTATGCAGTGCGTTTGTAAACACATTACCTATTGTATGCACACCATACATAACATTTCTGTGTGCTAGCCTAACTGTAGACTTGGAAACAAACAATGAAGTGCATATGTACCCGCTTCCACATGCCGTACTTCAAGGGCTATTATATTGCTCATTACACCCGATAGGTGAAGGGGTAATATATTCCTTATCACACCCTTACACCCCATGGGTCGAAGGGTAATATGTTGTTCAAAACACCCTCAGGGGATAGGGTGTTATTGGAATATAGAATAACCATCATAAGGGTGTAATTCCCTATAAAACCCAGCTTTTTCAAGGGTGCTAGGGGGTTAGTTATAGACACCGAAAAAAACCCTTAGGGGTGTAAATTATTTTACAGTGCCCTCTGAAACAGGCCTCCAAAAAAACGAATTGCTCATGGCTGCTAACACGACGGCGCGTCATGTAGAGTATTTACATAGTTAATTCACAAACACCATAGTAGCAATCACCTGAGAGAAAAGTTTCGTTGTTAAGATCGAGAGCCACTCAATTGAAAGTGATGAAATGTTTCATAGTGGCCCTCAGTAGCCTTTATCGACAATATGGCACACCCCTGACCACGTAACGGTAGCAATCGACTGTCCGTATGGCGAGGCACGCTATGTTCGCGAAACCCATCAGTTCACTACAACTTCGAATTAAAACCATAAACATGTTTTTTACAGCGCCAACTGGAATGGCTAAAGTATTCTCGAGCTACTACATCGCAGCTTAGATTTCCTGTATACAAAAGGAAAATTCAAGCACCTTCTGTCTCACCATGTCTCGATCCAGCGTTATTCAATTATACAAACTGATAACTATTCGCTTCGTCGGTACATAAAAGAGAACCTTGCAGACAAATTAAGTTTGCTCCAATCCAATCGCAAACATTAATAAAGAAAGCACCACAAGCCTTGCATATACTTTCACTTGATTTCTGACCCTCCACCGGGGGAATTTCGATATCTTCAATATGTCCCATACTACTAATCATTGACGCTTCGACTTCTTTCTGGCTGCAGCGATGCGGTCCAGCAGGCATACTTCACTAAAAAAATTGGGCCGAGCAGCCTGTGTCAGTTCGCCAAACAGATTCGTCATGTATATTCCTCAAGCAGCAAGCACCAGTAAATTTCTCAAGTGAGTTTGATTTGATTTCATAATTTCCATTTACACACACACATGTACAGAGGAGTGGTAAGTGGAGGTGGATGAGGGAAAAAAGTCGCACAGACGCGGCTTGAGGTAACCTCACCCACTTAGGTACAATATGGCTGCATGGGGTAACACATCAAGCGCCATATAAATTACATTTATATAGTGGCCATAAAACATTGCAGTTATACAATATATGAAAGAACAGTGAAATATTTCCCACAATAACAATGCAAAACACACTGCGGCATTGAAATAAATAAATGATATACACTAGGTAACATAGACAAAAAAAGAGGAACATAACATACATTATTAATCATTAACAAACGCGCTCTAAAGAGGTGAGTTGAACGTGTAGCACGGAAAAGGGAATATATATTGGTACATTCCTATTTGTACTCTGTAAATAGCTGTAAGACTTCATTAACTTTACTTCAAGTTTCCGCCGTTTAAAAAAAATGAACACGTGAAGAACCGCCTAATGGTGACAAGCAGTTAAAGAAGCAAGTGAGGCGTGTAGAATCTAAGCTCCAGTATTAGTTAAGTCCCCGTGCTACTGCCGAGCGTTTCTGTGAGGAAATGCGAAAATTCGATATTATACCATGAACTACTCGTCGTGAGCAAACCTGTTTTAGCGGAATAAAATCAACGTAACCGCTGTAGAAGTCATATATAGCCAGCTTGGTGACATACTTGTTGCACCGCGGCAGGTATGGTATCATAACTGGATTCCTATAGGCTATGCTCTTGCGATTGTCTATCCGCGTATGAAAAACCCGCAATGGGCTGGTCTGCGTAGCTTCGGCTGGCACTGTAGCGTTGCCTTCGAGAGCTGCATTGTTGTCTAGGAAATTAGCTCTTTGAATAAATGTTCGCAAAGGAAGACGTCGTAAAAATATATTTGAGACGACCACCATAAGTATACAAGCAGAGAGAACGAGGGCGAACAAACGAAAACACCGCAGAAAGCGCCTGGACAACGCCCGAACTGTAGCAGACGACAGGCGCGAGTCCGTGCCCTGACGTCACGCGAGCGGCGCTCGCAGCGCCGCTCGTGTTCGTTCTCGGGGCTAATAGAGTGGCAGCGTGCCGTTTACGCACGCGCTGTCTTGAGACAAGCGTCTAGGTAAGTTAAGCTGCAGGTGATCAGTCGCGCTTTTATTGTACTGTATCCCCAATGAAAAGTGCGCATTACGCATCGTGAACAAAGAAGGCTACTTATTAGCGTTAAACAAAGTGACACTGAGTGGAATCATTGCCGCAGTGACAAATGATACACGGAGACAGGATAGAAAATTACTAACCGACGAAGCGGGGTTAAAGCGAGCCTAATTGACGCAGTATTAGAAAGATGCTCCAAAATCGATCAACGCTGCTTCGGGAATTTCCCTTTTGATGCTTCGTTCCTGCACTCAGAAACGTCCTTTCCTCGCTAAATTCATTACTAAGTCTTTCGGTACGCTCAGTTCGGCGACACCCATAGAAGCGCACGTGGAAATTCGATTTGAGCATTAACATAGCGCCGCGGCCTTTCATATCACAAAGCATTCAGCGGATATAATTCCAGGTATAGGGAGGAAGGAGAATCCAAGAGAGAGAGAAAGAGAGTCCGGGGGACCCACTATATGACTGATGTAGCCAAGCACTATATGAGGGATGACGGCAGTAAAGGAAGTCTCAACCAAACAGAGGTGGCAGGTTTGTGTTGCGGTGGGGCCGCTGTCGGCCTATGCCAGCGCGCTCTATTATGGGCTAGAGGCAGGGGGTAGAAGGAGAGAAGAAGCGACATTGGAGCACGATGGGAAGCAAAAAAAAAAAAAAAACAGAAAGTAAAAAGAAAGCAAGAAAGCGAGACCATATGTGTGAGCTGACAACTTAATGGCATTTCTAGATTCACTCGCGTAGTACGTGGTGTCGCGCAAAAAAAAGAAAGAGAATAAAATGTACAAAATTAAAAATAAAAATAGACGGTTCACCTTATTTTCCTAGCTGCTTTCATGTAACGATTGAAAGAAAGGGAATATACAATGAACATAGCCGAAACCGTGAAAGCGCAGCAAATATAGTGAAGCTACCTAATGAGCACGTAGCCGCAGTATGTATATAAACGAGCAGTGCCGACTAACGAGAGAAAAATAGTAAACGAGACAAGTCACCCAGTGATGAAATGACCGGTAAGCATAAACGCACACATGCACAAGCACCCGCTCACCTCCTCCCCCCCTCTCCCCCTCAGAGCGCACGCGCACAAACACAGAACACGCGACGCGCAAGAATTTCGTTTCCGCGTCGACGCCAGTCAAGACGCTGCTCCCGCCGCCGCCTAGTTCCGCGTCCCGCGGCTGCGACGAAGGCGGCGGCGAGCGTTGGCCACCGCGGAGACAAATCGAGCAGCCGACCCGGCACTGCACGCCGCCTCGGCTGCAGCGTTTCGTCACCGGACGCGTCGCCAGCGGCTGACAGATTATTGGGTCCCTTCCCTCGTGTGCGCGCAATTACGCGCCGCGATGCGCCGCCTCCGCCAGCGCTTCCGCTGCTGCCGCTTCTCTACCGTGGTGGCTCTGTTGCTTATCTGGGATTCCCTCACGCCCGCTGTCATTTCTGGCTCGCGGCTATTTCTCGGTAAACTTTTTTTTTTCTTTCATTTTGCCCCGATTGTCGTCGTGGTCGCGTGTCGCACCCGTGACAGGACAAATAAAGACGCGGTGCCGATTTCGGTCTCCGTTTTTTGCTTCGTGCCGCTAGTTCTAGCGCCCGCGTGAGTTCGTATGCGCTACATTTCCTGGAAATGAACTCCAGCATAGTTCTTCCTTTTTCTTCGCACTGGTTGGCGATGTCGTCGAAGTACTTGCGACGCTCTCTCTCTATGTTGACAAATTTTATTATAACACTGGCTCCCATCAAGACCTGCACTGTTTTGGGAAAACTTTATGGACTCGTTTCACTGAATAACTTTGGTGGTTTGGATGCACTGTATGTTACAGTGGTAGTTCGCTTTTGTGGGAGCACCTCACACCAAATTCGCGAACGGCTCTTCGTAAATACTGTTCGCCATTAGCTAGCCGCCTTCGCTAGCGATATGTCGATGGCGTGAGCAGCGCTAATCACCAGGGGGTCTAAACTATCTTGCACCGCCATTCACTCTTTTTTCGCGTGCTATTCACTCTGGGATAGTTCGAGGATGTGCAACGAGAAACGAGAAATCACCATATAACCGTACTGTACTAGCGCACCGTACTACGGTGGTGGCTGCGTATGGCGTGGATGAGCGCGGCTGCGGCGACGCTATCTTGAAAGCGACCTGCGATGGGGACAGAGTGCTTCGAGTGCTGATAGTTTCGCGTGCGCTGTGTTCTCGCCGCTTATTTCGCGATGAAGCGAGAGGCAGCACGAAGGTCAGTTCACTTGCTGCTGCTGCCGCACTTCCTGACTCCAGTGTTTTGACAGCGAGTGTGTGCGGTCATCGAGTGAGATGTGTTCATGTTTTCTTGTGCTCGTGTGACACCATGCTTGTTAATTTGATTAGTAAGCGAATGTTTACAAGTTTCTACACCCGATAAAACTGCTTTGCTTACTTCGTATAGCTGTTTACTAATTTGCTATTGTAATCAATGCTTCACCTTTCAGGCGAAACTGAGACTTTTTCCTACTTTTTTAAAAAGCCATCTTATTTCCTTTTGCCCAGAGGCATTCTTCTGATTTCATGAGCCGAATACCGGACGTGATCGGTATCTCGGTCACAAGGCGGCACGTTGCGTTAGCCTTATCTCTTTGACGCCGCTTTTTACGGTGTCCGCGGCCGCTTTCTTTCAGACCCGAAAACCCACTTTATAACCCCCACCATCCTTTATGTCCTTTCTACTATTCTCCATTAACTGCGCGGATCTGTCTCCGTGTGTTTCCTTGTGGTTGCTGCGCTCGAAAGGCGCCAGTTTACTATTCAGCCTATTCAGCCGCGCAGCACCGTTCTGTTCTACTCTGCAACAGTTGCATTTCTCGGAGGAGCCTATACAGCCGAGAATGCTTGGGCCGTTTGCGTTTACGGCTTTTCCTAGATTGTTATCTGTCCAGCTTGGCATTCTTCCTTCTTTTGTTTCTTCTTTTTTCTCACCCTGACTGGTGCTGTAGAGCCCACTCGATGACGACCGCGCAGCTCACTATACAGCCGCAGCGTGCCGCAACGTACATGTGACTGTGTAGTTCGCTCGTATATAGTATATGACGTGATTGGCGTTCCATGCGCCTCGCCGACGACAAGTGTGCGCGTGCAAGGACATGTTTTTTTTTTTTTTGTCGAAGAAGTTTGTCGAGAAGTGATGGGTCACTTACGCAAACAGAGGACGTCCCGTCCCGCGTTGCAGCTTAGTCGTTCTCTTCTGCCCGACTCACGGTCTCGCCACTCTTGGGAAGGTGCGTTCGTTTGCGGAATATTATGACAATGCCGAAAAGGGAGCACGGTATTCGCGTGAGGCCTGAAAAGAAATGTCGCTGGAATCGTGCTCGGGTGAGTACTGTAAATATATTGTCTCCCGTGTCACATGGACGCAGTAAACCTTCCGGGATATACATGCTTAGCTGCGAGCCGATCCGAAAATGCTGGCAGTCGTAATAAAACAAACTATGAGCAGACCAGTCCTCGGCACCGTTCACCAGAAAAGGGGTACTATACAATCCGAGAGCCACAAAACGCTTAGGAGAGCTTTGGTTCCGCCGATATGGTAATCCTTGACGATTTTTCTTTCTTTTTTTGTGGTTTCCTCGTATACAGGAAGTGGCGCCTGACGTAACGCAGTCCTGATCAATTGTGCTGCTGGCCTTTCTTCATTAAGGACCACTTAAAAGGAAGAAACCCCGTCTGCAAGCACCGATGCATCCTTACGCGTATGCGTAAGGATGCATGGGTGCTAAGGATACGCGTGTAAGGATGCACACGTACCCTTATCCGTACGCGCAACGTCTCTGTAAGTTCTCGTTCTTGCATGTACATGGAACTACAGCGGGACGCCTTATACTAGCCACTCTGTTGTTCTCCCCTGCCCTTTCCCCACGTAGTCTGAATTAATGCTGATCGCTCCAATGGTGCGTGGGCTATTGCCAGACTTCGCGATGTGTGGTGCATTATAGTCCTACAGCAGTCCCACAGCGTCGTAAAAACAACAGCGTCCCACAGCAGTCCTACAGCGTCGTCAAACAGAAAAAAAAAAAGGTTAGATTGCCGGGGAGAAGTGTTGAGGGAAATAAATGCATGGGGATTAACTATAGGTTGAGCCAGTGGATAAATAAAAAAAAAATTAGTGGCGCTTGCCTGGCTTCTTGCATCGCGAACGCTTCAGGATACGCTTCTAGGATCTTTTCCTACAATAGGTAGTGCGATGGTTAGGCGGTGATCTCAGGAAAAGTTATTACACTCTAAAAAGAATCCCGGGGAAAACGGGAGTAACTCAGCAGTGAGTCCTAAAAAGGGTGCTTTCGTCCCTCAAGGGAGTAACTGCATGAATGTGCGTGCCGTGTGCAAATTTCGGAGAGTAAGTGTTTAGTCCCTGGTCAGAAAGAGAGCAACGGGAGGACGAACGGCAACAGTTACTCCCCATTGACTTCGCTGTTTTCGTCCGTGTCGTGGAGTGATGCGGCGAAAACGGTATTTTGCCTATAAATCGTGAATAGTTCGACGTTCATGCACTGTCTATTGAACTGCATGCAAAGCAGCACTTTGCCTCTTCGTGAGAAAATTGCGTGAAACTTAAAAGCTGGAATGTGAAGAGCGATGCCCTTCGTGCGCGCACCATAAGTCAGCGATGCACATTAAACGCGCATGTCATTGATAGACTGCCAGATTTTGCTGGTCAATAGTACCTAAGTTCCTTCCGTTCCAAGGATATTATTATGTGTAGCTCAAACGGGACACACTAAGCGACAGAGAAATTGTCCGTCTCTGTGGTCTTAGTGCCCCGTTTGAGCTCGCTACACGTTTACATCGCGTAGTGCCTCAATTTAAATCACCTTAAGAATACTCGGGCAAATTTCTTTTCGCACTCGCTTATGGTTGCAAATACACTCAACGTTACACTCTCCACGCACAGTATACGCAAAATGCCGAGTCGCTTTTATATTGCCACAGCTGCGTTCCGATGCTCAACTAGTAGTCTCAATTTCCTATCCTATCAACCTATCTGTTGTGGTGCGATACCTGCTGCCATCCCCTGATAATAGTGCACCTTTCGATACGTTTTTTCTCATGGGAATGAACAGTTTGTGGAAAACGCGAATGATGGACCGAAACGCCGAAACGGTGGTACCTACAAGGGTACATTTTATCCAAATAACCCTACACCTAAAGCATGTTTATGATGGACTGGGTGTACAACCGGACTGGTACCCAATTTTGGTGAAGTGCTTATCCTTACCACCCTTCTAAAGTGAAACCAACGTTTCTACTCACAGTATGAACGCTGCATTTTCTATGTGTGACTTTCATCAAGCTCTCCATTCTCGGACTATGTACAACTGGTGAATTTCGGGTTGACTGCTACTATAACAAATACCATGAAAGAAAGAAAAAAAAAGTATGTTGTGGTGCACTGGTTAGAGTGGCTGACTTGTGAGCGGAGGACGCGAGTTCGAGTCCTACTTTCAGGCACCCTTTTTTATTTTTCTTTAGCTCAGTAATCTTGTTTATCAGGGTATAAATGCCTAATTTCATTACTTCCACCTTTGCGGAGCATCTGAAATAATGACCGTTACTCTCTTGAGGAGCATCGGAAAAGAGCAACTGTTAGTCCTCGGAGGAGTAACGGCATCGGGAGTAACAGTTCATCCCCTCACACTTACCCCTTAAAGGGAGGAATGGTTGTGGCAGATCAGTTTCTCCCCTAAAAGAGTAACCTCAATACCGCAGTTCCTCCTTTTCTTCTTAGAGTATACGTCATACTCTTAAGTTCCGAGAAACCAAACGGCTGACTTCATTCAGGTATTGCGTATAGTAACGAGAGAATTGAAAACCGGCGCCTACTAAAGACGACATCCGTAGGCGTCGCAGTTTCTAAGTCATCCGTGCCGTGGCGGCGTAATGAAACGTGGACTTGCCAGTAAGTTTCGGCGCTGCTGCGATAATATACACCGGCCGGTGCTACGCTATCATTCGACCTCTTACGAACGGTCTGCAATCTGCAATCGCCCCGTCTGCCCTTCGCATAATTTCTCTCTCTCTCTCTGTATTAGTTCACGCGCGCTTTCCCTATACGGTCCGCTCTTCTTTAATACCGAATCGCGCGCTCACCGACACTGCCGCCGCAGATACGGCTAGGAACGAAGACCATTAGGTCATAAAAACCCCGTAGCATTGTGTGTCTGCGTTCGCGGACGGGCTCCTTCTTTCGGAATGGTGCTGGGGCTCGCGTTCAGATCCCGCTCCGCTGATAAGGGGCTCTCTCTGAACTGACAGCGGCCGCTCCTATCGACGGGGCAGTAAGGGACGGGGGAGGAGGAGCTTTGTGAGGCTACGCGCTTCTTGGGTCGCGTGCCGAGAGCGCGAGCACTGTCTCTGGGGCTGAGCGGAGGCTGGCAGTTCCGGTAGTTGGATAGCGATCGCGCCGGCTTAATTGCCCGATGGACGGACTCAGAAGTAAATAAATGGGGTGGGCAAAGAAGAAAAAGAACGACTGCACGGCGAGACGAGACAACGAGCAATACCGGGCAAGGGAGGCTGTATCGCGAAGCCGGCGCTGACTCGTGACACACCCGCGTGTTGTGTGCGCGGCTTGGGGAAAGAGAGAGAGAGATACGCGCAAATGACAATATAGGAGATGAAAATGGGATCGCGAGTATCGGAAAATGGTGTCCCCGGTGGGGGTGAACGCTGCAGTGAAGTTCGGCGGAGTTTATAGGCACATGGCGCGACTGGGTTTCTAGACAGGCGAGAGACAGAGAGAGAGAGAGAGAGTAATGCAGTGGGCACGCATGCGGTGAGTCAGTATATGACACGCAACCTTTGCGTGGCGAGCAATGGCGAGAGCTCTTATACTTCGCGATTCTTCTTGCTGGCTCACTAGTCACCGTTTATATTTTACTGTCCTCCTTATTGGTTCCTCGGTATAACAATGGTGGTTGATTCATCTTTAACGCGATAGCGTTAAGGAACCTGTGTCACAGAAAACCCCACGTCGGCGTTCAGCGTGTGGCGTCGGACGTCGTTTTGGCAAAACGATGTTCAATTCACCCATACACAGGCCATCCATGTGACACAAGGAACTTGCTGAACTAATTGAATTTCTCAAACTAGAATACGTGCAAAAATTGTAAACTACAACAAACACACAGCCTACAGATATGATAGCTCTCGTATTGTAATTTGACTATTCAAGAAAACATAATTCTGTTACGCGAAAACTCCTTTTCCAGCGTTTCCACAATTCACAGACCGACCGCGGCGTCCGCCATTTGTGCGCTCCGGCGCGATGGATGTCTTGGGGAGCCCGGAGCGGCGCCCCCGGTTCCTTGCGATACCCACAGCTGGCGTTCGCCTCCGCCGCATCGCGGCCCACGTAAGAGGCCGCGTTCCTACCATTTCTGCATAGCGTTCGCGGCCAGCGTTTCCCGGTAAACATTACGGTTGCATACGCTCCAGTTGCCGGGAAGCGTGAGAAGCAGTCGGGGATCTTTGAATGCTATCGCGTTTCACTCTTAAAGGCTAAGCTTAAGCGTTCTCCAATTTCTTTTTTTTTTCTCGTGGGCATTTAGGCTATTTCGGCCCTGTCTGCGGCTTACCAATAATGGATCTGCTTTTTCGGCGACCATGACTTCATTTTACGGTGGGATATAGTCCTTTGAAGAACGCTATTTTTTCATGCCGTTCCACGTGAGGACAGCAGCTGTCACGCAATTGAAGAGTCTTGGAAGTGCACACCTCGATCCCCACACGGTCGTGTACACTGGGCTCGTCCTTGCAGCCAGCTGTACCCGAAAAGCGTAGTGTTGTCGCAGATTTTCACAGGTGACACCGACTTTCAGGGTGGCTTGATGTCCCGCACTTTCGAATAGCGAGCGCCGGAATACGCCGGAATAGCGCGCGCCGTATTTCGTTACCGTCACATAGCGCGGCCGAGTCTCTAGATTCACTAAAGTGAGCTATGTTTGCATGCGCTCGTCCCACTTTGGTAAACGCAAGAGTGTGTGCAGTATGGCGAATATAAAGTATTTTAAAAGCAGTCTTAAAGAAGGGGCTTACCTTCAAAAAAATATTTAAGAAAAAGATCTGGTATGAGAAAGATATATTCTGTCAGCTTGGTACCGGCAATGATGAAGAATTCTACCTTGTGTTTTTTTTTTCTCTCTACTTCCCTATTCTTTCTATCCCCCTTTTCTTTTTTTTTCCAATCCGTGTGCAGAGTAGCAAACCGGATAATTCCTTCTGGTTATACCTCTGCGGCCTTTCCTCTCTGTTTCTCTCTCTCTTGCTATCATTGTTGATATAAGCCCGGGGTCCTGTCGAAACATTGGAATAAATCTCAGTTTTTTTCAAAGTTATCCTTACTGATCTGCCATCGAACACCTTCTTCTTTGAAGCTGCCCACCCGTCATGTAAAACCCCTCTCCATTTGAGGAATAAATAAATAAATAAATAAATAAATAAATAAATAAATAAATAAATAAATAAATAAATCTATTAATTATCAGATACACCTTTACTCGTACTCGTGTAAGGTGATGAATCGCTTGGCATGTGCCTTTTCCAGGCCGGAGTTAAGTCTACTTCCTTTGCTTAACCCTTTGATGATGGCACATTTAAATACACCCCCCCCCCCCTTCCACCAGAAGAATTCTTTTTCTATCGAAAAGTGCAAAAACACAGAGAAAAAGTACAATTTGCGGTAACATTTTTATCAATAGGGTGAAAAACCAGGCAGAAAACTGGAGGGGGGGGGGGGAGGAAAGAGAAAAGAAGAAGGCAGGGAGGTTAACCAGAATAACGTCCGGTTGGCTACCCTACACCGGGGGAATGGGAAAGGGGAAAGCAAAGATCACAGGGAGAGAGAGGAGGGAAAGAAAGAAGGAAATTGCGGCAAGTTCGCTGACACGTGGGGTTTTACAAAAATTGCCTTAATAGTCACAAGTGGTCGCACAAACCCGTCGTCCTTAAGAAACACAAAAGTGCCTTCACCGCTTCATGGGCCGACGGGCGATGGGGGCGGTGTTCCAGCAGCACCTGCACAGAAAGCGGCCGATTGTCCAGTTTTTGGAAAGCTTTGGCAATTTCTTGTCTCTCTAGGGCATATCTTGGACAGTGGCACAGCAGGTGTCGAACTGGAAGTGAGCTTAAACCCAAGCCACTTACCCGCCGTGGTTGCTCAGTGGCTATGGTGTTGGGCTGCTGAGCACGAGGTCGCAGGATCGAATCCCGGCCACGGCGGCCGCATTTCGATGGGGGCGAAAACACCCGTGTACTTAGATTTAGGTGCACGTTAAAGAACCCCAGGTGGTCGAAATTTCCGGAGTCCTCCACTACGGCGTGCCTCATAATCAGAAAGTGGTTTTGGCACGTAAAACCCAATAATTTAAACCCAAGCCACCTATGGCTTCGTTTGGAATTTGTACATACACCTCTCGTTATATATGAACCATATGTGTGCTTCACGTCACGTGTGTGACACCACTGCAGCTAGATATCTTGCATCAGCCTGTCTCTCCTCACCGTGCTTTCAAACGAAAGAGGGTCGCGCATAAAAATTGTTCCTCGTCCTGCATTTCTGCTCTAAACCAACCGATGACGCTTGCTGCCTGTCATTCAGTGTTGGCCGTAGGATTTAGCCTGATACTTCTTACTGAATGCCAAAATTCAGCAAGAAAAAAATGTTTTTTTTCCATTTGTTTTTCCGCTGCGTTGCCTGTATAGGCACCAGTCGTCAGCAAGCGATTAATATATTTCTGGAACTCCTCACTTTCGTTCATCATAGCTGCATGATTTCATATCTAACGTCGCACATATAAAATAATCGTACGTAAGTTTATACGGAGCTTCGAGTAGGCGCTGCAACTTCCCGTTGTCTACCTGTTCGCACTGCGGCTCTAGCCTGCGTAATAATGCGTCTTGTAGATGTGTAACGTGGCTGTGAGGTACGACGCGCGACATTCACGCGTCCCACTTCATACCCGCACCTACGAGCAGAGCATGAAAGTCGCATCCTAAACACACAGCCATGCATGGGGAAGCCGTCATCGTGCAAAAAAAAGGAAAGAAAGAAAAAAGAACTTGCGGAATAGTTTCATTGTGCGATTTCACCATAAAAGTCGTGCTTCACGGAACGGCGGATATTACCGCTTATGAAACATTGGCTGCAGTATGTTGAACGCACAAGGAACTTCGTAATTGCAATACTTAAGCGCTCCCTCCCCTCGCCTCATTCTGCACCATAGCGAAAGTACTCAAAGTGGCTACAGAAAAACTAACGCCTGCGTCTACTTTCTTTATTAGCTCCGAAAGATGAGGAGCTTGGCTACTTCAATGACCAGCTCTCCCAAAAGCTCAGCCAAAAAATATGCCTAGGAAAAGAAAGAGATAATAACGCAACAAAACACTATCGAAACTCCATGGATTACGATGAAAAGCAGAGATTAAGAATAAAGGAATAGAAGAATTGTATTTGTGGACATACCAGATGCTGGCATTTAATCCGCACTTAATATGCAAACCAAAGATCTATTATAACAACGCGCACTGATGGCCAGTTGGGTCATGCATAACAATTTGTATCGCGCTAATGAGGACAACACTACAGCGCTCGACACATGGTGTACTCGTTATTGCGATACAAATTATGAACATTTATTATGTACTAATGCGCAAAGCTTAGGAGAGTGCAAAAACGCAAGCATTGACGAGTTACAACAACATAGCAAAAACAAATGTTTAAAGCTGCATTAACGTGAGTTCTTGTCCTTGTTTTGATGTCTTGTTCTTTTTCTTTATTTCTTTCTTTCTTTCTGTCTTTTATTCTTTTCTTTCTTTCTGTTTTCCTTTTCTTTTTGCATGTATAGGCTCAGTATGCTTGCGTCTACATTATGAGTGCTATATGGGGGCACGGGTTGACTTATTTACTGCGTCTTGGGATAGCCGGCTCTAAGATAGTGTATCTCCCATCTGACTGTATTTATTAAAGAACAATGACGATGAATCACACGCACGGGATTCTGCGATATGTTGACGTTAACATGCGGCAATGTGTTTGTTCATACGACAGTGGCACGCGACAGGGCTAGCAGTCCTATAGGGGACATAGACCTGTCCTTTCTCACCACAAAGTGTTGACAACCCCCCGTTGGTGAGGTCGACCGCGGCGCGGACGGCATTTACTGGTCTCACCACCTCTCAACGAAGCGTTCAGGTTCGAAATCAAAGGGCCTCTCTGATATTGCGAAAATTACAACCAGACTGCCAAGCGCCAGTTACTATATTGAAGTATAGCAAATCCAGCCCCACAATGGAAACGCCTGGCACGCTTTGCTTCTCGGTCCAGTGCGCCGCGCCAGCGGTTCCTTTGCCGTGCCGTGTTCTTTTGTTTTACTGTGTGGGCGCACGGCGCGCATGGACACTGCACCGTGCAGTGGCGTAACGCACACGACCGCGCGCGCCCGTTAACTCATTGTCCGAGCTCTTTCGGGACGGATTCGAATGATCAAATCAATGTGAACTCGCACGCAAGGAGCATACGTCGGTCCCACGTTCTCGCGACCTGGCGGCACCTAGTTAGGCGTCCGGCCTTTGTGTCTCATCGCAGATTTAAAAAGCAGCAGCAGCAACCTGCCCGCGGTTTGTGGAGTAGTAATGTAGGAACAAATATGCGGCGGTCGGCGGGAAGAAGGTGGATAGAGAGAGAGAGAGACAGAGAGAGAGAGTGGCGTGCCACTGCACGTACGTAGTGCATTTCTCTTTCCTCTGGGATCTCTGGACCCCGCATGGGCGGTATCTAAACTGGGTATCGCGCTCCCGATCTTAGAGCTTCGAGCCGGAAACGCCGCGGTGTCGGCGGCGAAGCATAAAGTCGAACGGATTTCGTAACCGCGGGCACTGGACAGAGCCACGCCAATTCCTTGCGCGCCTCGACGAGCGCGTATTTAGTGCGCACTGTACAGTGAAAGAGAAGAAAGAAAGAAAGAAAGAAAAAGAAAGGAGTGGAAATCGCTTTTTCGGCGTCGGGAAACATTGGAACGACCAAAGGCCACGGTTTGCACGTGTGCCACGCGCATGCGCTGTCGCTGGTGTACGTGTACAGGCGAACGTTCTAATTTTTTTTCTTTCTTAATTAATTGTGAAATATGGAAAGCGTGGCGGCCGCAGACAGGGCCGGTTATCCAGAAATCACACGTAGGAAACGCAGCAAAAGCGAAAAAAGATATGAATACACAAAAACACGGTCAAAAGCCTAGAACATAATCCCGATACACCAACAAAGGAAGTCAGACCGGGCTTCAACAAACACTTTGCACGAGGTTTCTTAATCAGTTAAACGAAGATAACTAATGCTGTCTTTTTCGGGCTTTTGTTTCATAACGAGGTAACTAAAAGGACACTCGCTCGCTCGCGACTATAATTGCTGTTCCTGTTTTCATCGTCGCTGATTCTAGATGAAGGTCGTTAGGAGCCATTCACAATCTGCAGATTAGTACGTGACGCGCTAACCGGAGTTTGCTTGACCGATCGCTATAACGTGTCGGGCTTGCTATAGTAGGGCGCCTTATTTTAGAGCGTGGCGCGACGCCATGCGCGTTAAATTACGCTGGGAATTACGCGAAATGTGTCACGTTTGCCGAGGCGGAAAACTATGCGTACGGTCGACCTGCTCGGCGACTAATCAGCGTTCATAAATCGTGTGCTTTTCGTTGCCGTGGTTCAGAAGCGTGTCGCTTAACGACGCGTCAGGAGAAATAGGCGCTGTGCCACTGTGGGTTTGTACGTTGCTTCACTATTGTTTAATCAACGTAACGTTCCCTGTGTCTCTCCCACCTTTGTTAACTTGGACCCGAATTATTTTCGTTCCTCAGCGCCCTTTGCCTTGGAACGCTGGCCTCCACTAATGATACCGTATTTGCAAGAATACAATGCAAGTGCTGTTTTTCATTAAAATATCTGGCCTCAGAACGCTCGTCATGGTATATTCGGGTTCTTGATACAAATAGAACTTGTTCCCCCCCCCCCCCCCCCCCCCGCCTGCTCGCCGCGACCGCTCCCACTTCACCTCACGCAAAGGCGGCCCGAGCTGGGAGTTGCCATTGTGCATTTTGCGCCGTCTTTCTTCTCCCGATTTAAAACGCTGTTAGTGCCGCGTCAACGTGGCTACGGCGTATTAATCGTAACCTCGAGGAAGTCGATGGGCGCTGCCGAGCAGGCACGTCAAGTGAGCGGTCTTCAAAGTCCTGCATGCACCTCAATGCACCTCAATTTGCAATAGGCTTTGCAGTGCTCAATTGTGTCGCGGGCATTTCCGAAGCGCTGTTTGCCCAATAACCTTGGTGGGAGTCACGGAGGACGACGCCATTCTCGCCGGCAGTGACCGAGACGTCAGCTCTCCTGCTTTCACTTTATTTTGCGACGGCCGTTCGCAGTAATGAGTCTGAAGAGAGCAAGGGGGCATCCGCTTTTGTGCGTCTTCGTTTCCTGTTTCTTTGCTATGTCGCTTCGGGTTATAATGGTAATACGTATTTGTTTATTTTTTCTGAGACGCCGAAAGTCCCCTATCGCGCTATATCTATTGTCGCAAATACGGCATGTTGGACATCATGATTGCCATGGCATCTGCGCTTACGAATATCTTCAGCGTCATAACGTTTTTGTGAATACGGGGCCTAATAATAGGCCCTTTACTCTCAGGGGCGGCTCGGTGCCTACAGCGTCGCGGGGATTTACATGATGGATGTGGTCGGGTTCGATTTCCGACAGCTGTGGTCGCATTTCGATAGGACCTAATGGCAAAGAACAAAAGAAAAAAAATCGAAAAAGAGAGAGAGAGAGAGAGCTTGTGTGGCGTGATTTGGGTGCCCGTTAAAGAACCACAGGTGCACGAAATGAATTCGTGGTGGACTTCCCTGTTATGGTGTATATATCTCATAGTCCGTATGTTGCTTTGGGATGTTAAACCATTGTAATTTAACCTGATTCTAGTGCCACCGTGCAGTAATAAACGATGGACGAGTTGAACGAAACGTCAGGTTGGCCTATGAACGTGTTGTACAGCCCTTCAAAAAAAAAAGGGGGCTCCAAAGTTTAAGGTGAGGTTTCAGCCACTAGCAATTGATGCCACACCCGCCGTAAATTGCTGTGCGCACTGGCCACTTGGATAATCAATCTATAGTAAAGAGGAGAATAGCTAATTGAGGTCGTAGCGTCTCAATTGACACGGTAAAGAAAGATGACTGGATGTGCACTAACTATCAACTGATTTGATTTCATAAGAACGTGGTATTTATACTTACTAAACGGATACAAAGTAGAAATCATCCTACGTGCAAGGGCAACATTTTCCTCAGAGGCAATATCTCTTCTGCTCAGAGTTGGTTTGCACTTGTGATGCTTCCTACTTTGTATTCGTTTAGTCAGTATAAGTAGCATGCTCTTCTGAAATAAAATCAGTTGATAGTTAGCGCACATCCTGTCGTCTCTCTTTACCGTGTCAATTGAGACGCTACGACCTCCATTACTGCAACAAACCAAATAGCCCAAAAATCTGCGCTCCTATAGAATAGCTAGTCCGTATGGCAGAGTTTCATAACTTTGCACACGTCGCATCAATTTTTGTGAAAGGTATGAAATGAAAAACTAAGATTCTGTAGTGAAATCCACAAGGATTCTTGTTAGCTTCTTTTATTTGAAATGAAAATAAAAGACAGAGATTTAATCACCTAAAATGGTGATGGCCACGCCTTCTCTCGTAAAAGCAATAATATATATATATATATATATATATATATATATATATATATATATATATATATATATATATATATATATATATATCTTTCAAATATTGTAAAGTAGGATGTATCACAGGTTCGGAGAATATGGAGCCGTCTTAGATAAACGAGTGCGCGAAGTGCGAATAATTGTCCTAGACGCGCTGGAGCCTACCTTGACAAAACACGAAGACAGCTTGCACCGCACACTACACGAAGGTCTGACATACACACGTATGCAAAGAGCTCCGAACGCGCTCACGAGGCCACGGCACGGTCCGAAACGAGCAGGCGTACATAGGAAGAAAAATGCACGGATGACATAGTAATCTTATAAAGACGCAGCAGTCAAAACCCGGCTTCACACACAAGGTGCATGAAGATGAGCACGATGCGCATGTCATTTGCGGGAAGCCTTTGCTATAATGTTACACCCATCCTCTCGATTGGGTACCATCTGCTTTTACAAGCAGTACTATAGCGCAAGAACACTTGACGTGAAACGCCTTCCAGTATGGTCAGCATAGGGGATCGCTAGCTAAAGCATCACGTAACGAAAACATGTGGTATACTAACATCGCCTATGTATTTACAACCGTACCAGCCAGGCCCGCCTTACTTTGGTATGGTTGTGCAGAGGAAAGAAGCCGTTGCTCAATCGCGCACGTGTAGCGTGCACACATAGCGTCCCTGGTGGAGGAGGAGGAGAGACAGAGGAGGAAAGTCAGGGAGGTTAGCCAGTGTAAGTACCGGCTGGCTACCCTGTGCTGGGGAAAGGGGTAAAGGGAATAAAAGGAGAAAGAAGAAGACAAAAAAAAAAGAGAAATCGGAAAATTCATGCAGCAACGCGATAGTACGCGATACAACACTCAAAGGCGATCGCACAATTCGCATGTCCTTGAAAACTTCAGCAAAGCCCTTAAGGCCTTGAGTGCCGAAGCCCGTCTGGACCAGTGTCCTAGAGCTTTTTCCTCTGTAAAGGGGCGATTGTCCAGTTTTTCGAGCGCGGTCACGAGCACTGTTCTTGGCACTTTGTAGCTGGGACAGTCACAAAGGAGGTGCTCAATCGTCTCCTCGCAGCCGCAGGTGTCGCAAGTAGGGCTGTCGGCCATTCCAATGCGGAATAAATAGGAGTTCGTGGATGCGACGCCGAGCCACAGGCGGCACATAAGTGTTGCTTCCGCTCGTGGTAACCCTGCTGGTAGGCGGAGTTGCAGACATGGATCCAATCTGTGGAGGCGTGCGTTCGTGAATTCACTGGTGTTCCACAGATTCTGCGTAAGCTCGCGGGGGAGGGAGCGAAGACTCGTGGCTGCATCTGTTCTTGACAGCGGTATAGGTATAATCTGGGCACCATCATGGGCCGACCTGGCAGCATCATCCGCACTGTCATTTCCCGAAATCCCGCAGTGACCCGGTATCTACTGGTAGATGATGTTGTGCCCCTAGTTGATTGCGTGATGGTGGAGTAGTCGGATGTCTGCCACTAGTTGCATATTTGGTCCGTGGTTGAAAGGGGACATCAGATACTGGAGAGCTGCCTTCGAGTCACATAAGAGGGACCATGACTGTGACGATTTGTGACAAATAAACTCTAGAGCAGCGTCCCTGGTGAGCCACGCATGGCGCTATCGGAGCTAAACATAGCCTCTCGCTCGGCATTCGGAGCGGCACAGCTCGACAGTACGTCTGTCCATCCGCGCGGGAGTGGTCGCGTTTAAGAGAGCTCGCCTAGCCATGTAAAAGGAAGCACAGAATAAAAGTGCACTGAGGCTGACGCGGAATAAACGTCACGACCGAGGCAGATCAATTTCTAATCGTGTACAGTTACCAAGTTTGTGGTCGGGGTATATATGATAACACGTTCTATTATGCTATTCTTCTTCGTGTTGTGTGTGTGTGTGTGTGTGTGTGTGTGTGTGTGTGTGTGTGTGTGTGTGTGTGTGTGTGTGTGTGTGTGTGTGTGTGTGTGTGTGTGTGTGTGTGTGTGTGTGTGTGTGTGTGTGTGTGTGTGTGTGTGTGTGTGTGTGTGTGTGTGTGTGTGTGTGTGTGTGTGTGTCATATCCTTTAGACGTGGATATTTTGCTCTGAATACAAAGCGGTCGACCTCCGAATAATCGTAGCTCCATGTTAAGTAATAGAGAAAGATATAAAGTTTGTCCCTGTGGATGAAGCAACATGGCAGCAAAAAAAAGGAAAGAAAGAAAGAAAGAAAGAAAGAAAGAAAGAAAGAAAGAAAGAAAGAAAGAAAGAAAGAAAGAAGGAAAGAAGCACTCCCCTGCGCATAGCTTATAGCCCACCCCACAATAGAGTACTAACCCTTTGATCCCGCGTACCCACTCCGGCTTCACTCAGGCTAATCTTGTATATAGTGCGGTCTTTTTCGAGCATGAGGACGGCGAGTTACTTAGCAGAGTTACTGGCAGGGCTCGGGACCCTATTCCACGGATGAGCCCGAGCTTGGCTTAATAAAGGAATGGTAATTACAGCGCTTTACAAATGGCTGGACACGCAAGCAGCGAAGCGCATATACCTAAGTAGATCGTCAGTGGCGCTGCGCGTAAGCACACGGAACCAAATTTCTGCTTGAGTTATTTCGTAGCTCTATCTGGTTTTCGAGGACTAGGCTAGATATCTCGCCACATACACACACACACACGCACACACACACACACACACACACACACACACACACACACACACACACACACACACACACACACACGCACACACACACACATCTATATTTATTTCAATTCTCACGCTTTTAGTTGAAAGCGTGACCATCAACTAAAACGTTTCAGCGTCAAACGTTGGGGATGGCATCTTTGGTATTAATTACAAGTGTCACAATAAAAGAAAGGAAGCCATCTGACAGTTTATTTCCAAAGTGCAGTTTAAGCTACAAGGCGCCGTATAGTTCCCTACTTTTGCCCGCGTTTGAGCACTGAACCTGGCCCGATCTCCGCAAGTACCTTGCAACACCTTGATGGTGCTGTTCGCTGTTGTGGGCTCAACGATGTGAGATGTTTCAAAACGACACTGGAGCTATATGGGAGACTCTATCCTTAGTGGCGTGCTCCAGATTAATTTCGACCACCTGGATTTCCTTAACGTGCTCCTAAACGTAAGCACACAGGTGTTTCTGCGTCCCGCCCCGTTCGTAATGCAGCCGCCCTGGTCAGGAATCGAATCGGCGACATCGTTTTCAGCAGCCCATCACCGTTGTCACTTAGCCACCAAGGAAGATGTGGGACAAAGTGAAATCAAGTTGTGAAAGATAGGCATTCGTAATATTTACTAAGCATTGGACAACTTTTCGCCTTGATTCAGCGTGAGCAGCCACATACGCACTACTTGCCCAGAGAAACAAACAAAATGTAGAAGAAAAAAAGAAGAAGACGCAATAACAATTTTAGAGGGACATTAAATAGAAATAATGAATCAGATTTGACCGGTAAGGTGTTCTTTCGGGAACCCGTTTTTAACCATTTGGTAGGGAAACAAAATGGTGATTACTATAGTGAACAAAATGCAGGCAGAAATTTTATTTCTCGAATTTCGCGCGCAGACCTCTGCGTGGTTACGTTGGTGTGACGTCATGGATTTCAATATGTTGTCTCGTACGGGGGGTCGTTTGGCACCGGAAAAGTTTGTTAAACTTGCTGGGCTATGTCTTTTTTGGCTTGCATACTCCTAATTTACCGATAAACAATTAAGCGAACCCGAATGAACGCACTCAAAATCCACGACTTTAGGCCTTTGAGATTTAGAAGTTCAGGGCGGCGTCGACACCCGCCTCTCGTTCTCGATACTTATCTGACATATTTGACCTCCTCTCGCGGAAAGAGCGGCCACTTTGCTGCAGCAGAAGCGTAATTTACCGTTGTACATTCGTGAGCTTGTTCGAATAGGGAAATTTTCCGATCGAGTGAAATACAAATACTCGAAAGAAGCGACTTTGGAAACGAACATCGAATATTTCCAGCTTATAAATGATGTGAAATATATTGGTTCCGTAGAGTCTGTTCGGCAACGAAAGCTCCTTTACGTTATTTGAAACATATGCCGCCGTTAACAGCTGAATGTCAGGTAAACTTAAAAGCTTGTAAGTTCGAAACAAAGGCACGGTGATCGTATCTGGTGCACCATGACAGTGACTGTAATGAAATAAGAAAACCGCACGTCGCCTGGTGCACATAATGGAGTGTGGTGCTTGTTGAGAAAGCCAATGTGTAACATCGCAGCACCGCATGCCGTTTCAGGGCAATCCAAACATGGCGACCTTTTCCAAATAATAATAAAATCATTTGCCTCAGTCGAGTAAGCAATGCGCAGGCTCCCAAGGAGGAGGAGAAATGCTTATTTAAAGACTTAAAGCCATTGTGTAGAAGTGATGTCCTTCACGCACTTGATCAGCAATTAGTTAATCTGCGCAACAATTGTGGTCCCCCTGCAGAGGAATCATTTGTAAGCGTATCTACTTGGATCAGTCTTTCTGTCTGTAGACTGCAACAACTCTTGCTGTACATCATTGTATTGGAGCTGAACGAATACTCGACAACTTCAGATAGCTAGTTCACGAATCGAATGCAAATCGAATACCAAAGCCTGCTCGATTCCTATTCCAAATTTTGTATATTCACACATCCATACAATTTAGCCTAATATACTCTGTTAATATTTGCCGTGCATGGGATCATAAAGCGCCACTACAACATTTCGCAAAATATCGTCAGGATTCTCAAAATTTCGAAGTGGGTCTTGTTTAAATTTAGGAATGTCTGAAATTCATGTTGGCTTGAGTGGAAGCTCCATCAGCTGAGGAGAATGCACCGCCATATTAAAGCTCGGTGTCTGGCACATCGGGCGCAGTTTCGCGCAGAGGTGTTTAAACTCACGACGCCCACACACGGCCCGTGTCGTGCCTCATTCCCAAGCAATGTGTGGATGGCGCTCCGTGGTGGTCGACCGTCGTTCAGTTACATAAGCGCTATCTCAGCTTGCCAAACCCTTGCCACCCGCCCGTTTAGATGAATAGGGTCAATGAGGTGGTCGTACACCTACGCCCGTCCTTATGTCGATAAACGTTCCTGGCACCAACTAAATGAAACAAGAGAAAGAGAGAAAGCAACATTGTGCTTCTAGAATTACCTCGCTCCGTGGGATTCTGTGGAATGTGCTTCTGCATGCAGAATATATGAGGCAAAGAAAGAAAGAAAGAAAGGAAGGAAGAAAGCAAGCAATAAAGAAAGAAAGAAAGAAAGAAAGAAAGAAAGAAAGAAAGAAAGAAGGAAAGAAAGAAGGAAAGAAACGAAGAAACAAAACTGCCTATTGGGTGGTACAGCACGCGTGATAGAAGTGCAACTGCTCGTGGCAGCAATAACCTGGCTTTAAAGAGTGATTAGCTCTTCTCTGTGTGCCCCCTCCCCCTCCCTAAATTTCCATTCAGCTTTAACGTTGTCTGTTCTTGCGCGACATCAGCGTATAAGTAACGCCTAATCACTATGGTGTATATGTTTCGCGCACTGAATTAACGCTACGAAACGTTGAGCGAAGGTAAATGAAGTAAAACAAACAAACGAACGAACGAACGAAGCATTAAAGGGATCCCATTTTCACTCAGAAGCGTGCCGTATACCGACGAGAGTGCTCGTCGCTGCTCGTGATGCGAGGATCAGACAACCTCGAACCGTGAGCGTGACTGCACGACGACTACGACGACGACTCCGGGGCCAAATGGTGTGCTCCGACAAATTACACCGCGTATTACACCACTCCGCGTGTCGGGGATAACCTTCCCGACGAGCGTCCATCTGCAGCCTGTGCGGAAGACCGTCGTACAAGCGAATTGGAGAGCCTGGTGGGTGAGCGGAGGGAGAGAGGGAGAGAAGGCGCCGCGCCGAACGACAGCCCCGAGCCGCCCCCGCGACTCGGCCATCTGTGCCGTGCGGCAACACGCTGAGCGCGGTGCCACGCCCGCTTTGTCCAAATCACCGCCACCACGCGGGCCCCCAACACCGCACGCAGCGCGGGCGCACAAATAAAAAGCCAAGCCGAGCAACATCCCACCGGCGAGAAAGCGCCGGGACTTCGCTACACGCGCTGCTTCGCGGCGCCGAGTTGCGGGCAGCGTGCGCCAAGCCTTTTCACGATCCGATCGTAGCGACGCGAGCGTGGTTGTCTCGTTGTTGTCGCAGAAACGCTCCGAACGTTTTTCTTTTTTTTTTAAGTGAGGCTCCGTGCTATAGCCTAACCAACGGGAAGTGAGTGACTCCATCTATTCGCCGACTGCTTTTCAGACCTACTCAGCTGGAACGTGCTGTAATATGCAGCATCTGATCTGATATAGGCTGTAGTATATAAGTGCCAGCGTTCGTCCCACGTTGGTTTCAAGTGAGGCCACAGTGTGCACACTGCTTCTTTGGCTTGCACGTCGAGTAATGTTATGTTATCAGTGCGCCTAGCTGGAACGTGCCTGTTTGCTGGAACGAGGAAGCTGGGGATCAGACGTTCCTTGCTTTTTTTTCTTTTTTTTCCAAGCAGGTGAGTGTTGGGAAGATAGTCGGATCGCCAGCTTCCGTTTGTCAACGAGTGGATTGGCATTTCCCCTTCGGGAAAGGCGTAATGGTAGGGTAGCCGTATTTGCGATATCGTTTGTGCTTCTTTCGGTGTCGCTGATCTGCGTCTGTAGCGGGGGAGGGGAGGGGGGGGGAAGCTGCGAGCAGTGAATTCTAAAGCAGCGCTTACTGGTGGTGGCTCCTAGCACCTGACACAGTTATTCCGGGCAGCTGCACTGGGTTGCACGCGACGCATCTGCCGATGTAGTATAGGCAAGGCAGTACGGTCAGGCTCATATTCCGGAGGGCTTGCGCGCGATTCCCACGTGCCCTGTAACACGCCCACCGGCGACGCCCCTGGTTCACTCGCACGTAAGCGGTGAACTCCTATAGTGCGAATTCCGCAACCGTTGTTTAACGTTATTTCGCGTCCATAAAGGGGGTACGGATGACAAGAGCACAGACAAGACGCCACAAATTCAGCTTGTATAGGTTTGCGTCCCCTACTACCGCTTTTCTTTTTCGGCAACACTTACGGAAACGTGCATAGATACAACACATGAACATGTATCAAACTTGAAACGTGAAACTCGAGGAAGTTGACGCGCTTTTATAATTTCGGTATTGTACGTAAGTTGCCGAAACACGTCCGAGAAACGGGGCGCGCATGCCTCGTCCCGCGCGCTTAGCCTTCGTCTGTGCTGCACCGTACTGGTGCGCGCGAGGTGCCGTTCTCCACAGAAAAACGGTACCCGTAATCACTCCCGGCAACAACGCACCGACCGACACAATCAGCCGAAAGCTCTCCGTATATTTGGAGGGGGGTGAGATATACAGCGAGTCGTCGAGGAACAAGCCTCGAGGAAAGAGAAGCCAGCTGAAGAAGGGAAAACGTAAGCGAAATGAAAGAAACAAAAGTGCGGAGAACGGGGAGAAAGAACAAGGGCATGCAGGACAAGAACGAAAGAAGTTTTAGGGGAGGGGAAACCCCGCTTTCGGACCAAGCTAGGCGCGGTGAACCGGGGGCATAATCTTCTTCGCAAGCGCAAATCGAAGCCTCCAGACTCGCTCATCGATCCCCATAGCTGATGAGCCAGCCGGCCAGTGACACTGAAAGCTTTAATTCTTCTCACTTTATTTTTATTTTATTTTTATTTGTTTAAAGTCTGTCCTCGCTTGTCCGCTTCTCTCGCGTCAGCGCAGCCGTTAGCGCCGCACTGGTCGACCGATGATGACAACTCCCGGAGCGGCCCTCAATTGGCTAATACACCACACTGTCTTTTAGTACAGTGGGAAAGAGAGAGAGAGAAAGAGAGCGTGCGTGAAAACCCTGCGCGAAAAGTAAAATTGTAGCCGGAATGGTTTCGTACATTTAAGCCCCCCCCCGCCATTTCGGTCTATTTCACTCTCGTATGATTTCAAAATGGATTACGAGTGGGACAGTTTTCGTACGCTAGAGCTCTTCCACCACACATATGAGCGAAACAAATGGTCCAATGCTGAAGTTCAGAATCAATTTCAGTGAGAATGAACAGAACGATACATATCGAAAGCTTGCCGAAAACGCTTATATAAAGCGTACGGTGACGTTTCGTCACTCAGATTTACTGGTAGCAAACATCCGAAGGTTTTCGGTTTGGTCTTGACTGTTGCTGGCTGGGATCCACTATGCAACTTGTTTTTACAAAGAGATATAAAAATTAGGCGTGTTTGGCTGTTTATTACGCTTTGTTTCGGCCTTTCGCAGGCGTTCACGAAAAAGCAAGCACTGTTCGATAGTGGAAGTAGTTATAAACCCGACTGTTGTCACTGCGAAACTCATCACCGGCATTTCACTTTGTAAGACGTGCAATATGTCTCATAAGCTGCATACGTTCGGGGACACTGAACGGGGGCGATAACAGACGAATGAAGGGTATGTGTTAATCCACTGTCTAGACGGGATGCAATGTTTCCACAATAACAAACGGTTATCTACCCGGTTGTGATACCTGTAGTGATCTAGCTAAGAATTCTTGAGTAATTGCGAACTTGCAACTTTTGCATCTCTTCGGAACTTTATTTTGGGTTACCGTCTCCCACGCTCGTGGATAGGCACAGGCGATTTGCCGCAAAAAAATCTGCATTTATTTAACCTGTTCACGATCGGATCAAACGATATATATCGGTTTGCCTGCGTTCACAAAGCATGGTATCGTAAGAAAATATTACTGTGACTGTTACCACTCGGCAAGTAGTAAGTGAAACCTTATGGCTGTCTCCGGGCAGTAAATTTATTTTTCGCTGACGTGTTGGCCATGCCAAATGCCTAGTGCTGGCGTCGATAATGGACGAGATGACCTTACGTCTGTTTCACCGCCGCAAGATTCAGCGCTTGTACGAGCGAATCTTTGTAATCCACAAGAGGCGCTAAGTTAGTGGAGCGTTCACCTGGTGCTTTATAAATTTTATTTGTTACATGCTGACTTCGATTGGGTTCCAGAGGAGTCACCGTGCCGGTAGTTTCCTAAAAAGCGTTCTTCAAATCTGGCTTCACCAGAAGCACACAATTTGTGAGGAGAAGCCCGCTTCTGCAAATCGTGTCGTTTTACAGACGCTGGCCGATACGTTGGAACTAACAATGTGAGCGTGTGACCGAGAACCTTACAGTTGCGAACGAACGAACGCACACGTGCGCATGCACACACACCAGTCTGCATCGAACTTCGGCTGTCTCGATTCTGATTCGTGTTCAACGCTTCTATTGAGAGTGACCGTATCACGACGCAGCTCCTGCGGATACGAAGGCTTGTTAGGCATGAGCGACATGCATTCAGAGGGAACTAGACTCACAAAATGCGTCGGAAGGGAGCTGTGTAGTAGGGTCAGCTAAGCTCCGAAAGGATGTTTGCGGTCACTTGCTCAGGCTACGACTTATATATATATATATATATATATATATATATATATATATATATATATATATATATATATATATATATATATATATATATATGATAACTGTTCCCTTCCCCTCTGAGCTGGCGCAATCCGAAATCAAGATATGACAGCGCGGTGTGCTGGTAGTTGTTGCTCGTAATTGCAATAAAACTTAACGTACTTGGAAATCACGTCCGTTCCACGTCCGCCGCCAAGGTCTGTGAGTTGTGGCGCTGGCTAACACTCCCAGGGCTCTACTAGTACACATAAACACACAAGAAGGTGGATGGGCAAACAGCGCTGCCGTAACACAATTGGTAGAGCATCGCACGCGGAATGCGAAGGTTGTGGGTTCGGTTCCCACCTGCGGCAAGTTGTTTTTTTCATCCACTTTAATTGCCATTAATTTATCGCTTCTTTATTTCATTTATTAAGCACAAGTTATTTCCTCTATGTTGCCCTTGGTGTCAGTGTTTGTTGGCTTCTCATGATATGACTAATAAAAATCGGGCCCCTCGGTTAACCCCTTTTCTTCTGGAAATCAGCAGTCACTTCATTTGCGTAGCCCAGGCAAGGACCATGCCCTCTCCTCTAGTCACCATTACGCACGCGCACTGCCCTCCGGCTTCTCTGCTCGCGCCATTATTTCGGCATGGAAGCTTGCCGCCATCGTTACAGGCTGCGCGGTCGCGTGCAACGACAGCGGTTCCCGGGTCTTTAATTTTTTTTTTATTTCGCCAGCCAAGAGGGGAAAGGGACAGTTATCATCTTTGTCAATGCCTCCGCCCCGTTGTCAAACTAAATGCCGCACGCAACAGCCGCGTCACATCACGGAGGAGCTTTGCGCCGATCCTAAGTCCTTTGCCTGCGTAATTACGCGAACGGCAATTAAAATTTGGAGTCGGATATCTCGGAGCACAGACATGCTAGAAGGATTCTTCCAACTGATACTGCATAGGAATACGACTGCCTCTAACTTTTCAATACAAGCATTCCCACTTACTGCAGTGAACAAAAAGTTAATAATTCAATTTTAGTTAATTGGGCTGCTGACAGCGATAATTATCATCACACTTTGTGTTCCTCTGGCCGTATAACTTGCTTGCTCAGGTAGTCCTCGCGTGTCTCTCAGGGCCAGAGAGAGAGATAATTTAATTGAAAGAAGGCAGAGAGGTCGGCCTGAGCTAAGGTGCTCTAGCCTGCTACTCTGCACAGGGGGAGGGGGAACGGGGACATAAAGATCTGATGAGGGATGATGATGACATAGCAAGAGAGATGCGCAAACGCGAAAGCAAGTTCAACACTCTGATGATAAACATTCACAAATTTCATCCATGAAGCCACAATCAGGCTTCGCATCAAGTTTGTAGTCACCAATTTGAGTGAACATAAAATAAAGGCGTAAGGACGAAGCTGGTGGGGGCCTCCCCTGGGTGAACAGCACAAGCGCCAAACAAAATATTTATAGAAAAAGACCTGCGATAAGCGGCTCTAGCACGGCGAGCACTTGTAGGGCACTTTTAGCGGCCGGAGTCTCGAGACCACCGAGAATCACGCGCATTGATTCTACTAGGTGCTTCAGCATTTTTTGTACACTCTCCTCATTGCGTTCATCTCTTTGCTTGCTCGTAGTGTCGCCGGTTTCATTGGCCCTATGATTCTTGGCTTCATGGCGCAGAGGACCGCTAGTGCCCGCTGGCAAGGCCGTGGGCCTAGAGGGCAGCAAAGGCCATTCCGTGTCGGTATCAGCCGGTGGAGGTGAATGTTTGCCGCGTGCTCTCGTCGACCTTGGATTATCAGTAGACGCCGTTACCGTCCTCGGTGGACGCACAGGCAGAGGTGACCGTGGTACTTCTGCCACGCTAGGTAGTTCTCCTGGAATGGTTTTGTGATGCTTCTGTCGCGAGCGTTGGCCACTTTGGCGAACAGATTGAGCAGCCTCTGTACGCGAAGATTGGTCTCTTGCCATTTTTCGAAGGATACGAACCTCCTGTTTTATCTTCGGGCATTCCTTCAAAGTCGCTTCGTGAGAGCCAGTGCAGTTGGGACATTTAAATGAGGACGCCTCACAGTCGGTGGTATCATGCTCTCCGCCGCAACGCGAGCAGGTGGCTTTGCTTCTACAAACGGCGCTCACGTGTCCTATCTTGTGACATTTCCGGCACTGAATAGGCCTCGGAACGAATGGTCGTACTCGGTGTATAACGTAGCCCACTTTGACAGACGCTGGTAATGTCGAAGAAGCAAACGTTAACTTGATACATCGGGAGTCCCCCAAGCGGTGAATGTCAAGAATGCGCACCGATGACCTCAAAAGACTCTTGAGGTCCGCATGCTTGATTTCAAGCTCTACGTCGGAAATCACTCCAGTTGTTGTCTCCTTCCCGTAAGTAATAAAGGAGCGGACGGGGATTGCGCTTAACTGTGGAATGTTCTTTATCTTCTCAAGTATTGCGGAATTTTTCACATCTATTGTCAGGATGTTCTTGCGAGCGTTGATCCTGATTTCGTTAATATGCCCAGGGGCCACACTTTCAAAATATTCGGTGAGGAATTGCCTGCTGAGGGAGTTCATGCTGTGCGACGTCGAGAGTGGCACGTAAGAAACCATGAAGGATTCTTGCTCACTCTGATACGATGAAGTCGCCTCAGTCGACATACGGCGCATCTTCTTCATGCGGCGGCCCATGACTACGGTGTAGTCGCTGTCAGAGTGCATGGCTTCTGGCGTTGAGCTGTCCCAGGAATCGAGCTGGTCCGAGCTTCCAAAGGCACGTCGTCCAAAATTGAGCGATGAAGTAGACGACTGACCTTGTTCAGGTGGTCGTGGGTACATCTTCTTGCTCATCCTTGATGAAATAACTCTCACGAAAATGACAAGAACGTAAAAAAATGCATAACAGCGAGAGGCCCAGAACACCAGTGAGCTCTGGGCACTTCTTTCTCTTCCTCCTCTGGGCCAAATGCTAAGGAAACCTTATAGCTTAATTTTGAACACCTTGTATATTCGCTTCTCGAAGCTTGCTGGACGTGTGTCGAGTGAACTCCTGAACAACATTTTGCAATGAGGTGAGCGGGGTTTAAATAACGCATCCGGGACCTCAACGAGGTGCGACGTAATGCTAACCCATTTCTCTAGCGTTTACCCATGATTGCCACTGACTTCTTGTCTTTTTTTTTCAAGAATACAAGAGCATACAAGAATAGTTTTTGTTGGCACATTTGAAAGATGTGAAATTGCATGTTACTAGTGTGTGTAATTTTTTTAGCTTGTATGACAGTATTTGTGATCGCAACGGAGGTGCGGGTGGGGTTAGGGCAGCTGGCGGCTGGTCGCTCCGTCACTTGCAGAAAAAAAAAGGGGGGGGGGCAGAACTGCTTTAGGTTTATGGGCAGTTTATAAGCAGGCCGTGCCTTGCGCTAGCCTTTCGGAGATTGTCCCGCCTGAGAAACAGCGTGGCAAAGTGTCTGCTGCTGAGCGGAACAGATAAGCACGCGTCAAATTCTGACACGTTATGAAACAATGCTGGAGCAAAGCACGCCACCGCCTCATTACCCAGCTCCCTTGCGCAAAGACCGTGGGTCATCGAAGCTGCTTTACGGGGGCAGCGGTTCTCCATGGTCTGTCTAGCAGAACGATTCGCTCGGAAGCATGTTCGGGGCCCACCAGGAGTTAGTGTCACGCGTCTCCACAACCTCTGCTCAAGCATCTCGAAGGCGACGAAAGGAAGTGCTATCTGTGACGGCGGAGCTAAAGCTTGCGCTCATAACCCTGCGGAGGTCATCTCTGCCTCTGGAGGGTGAGCTCTCCCGGGACTCCGCGGTGGTACGTGCGCTGCTAAGCAAGAGGTCGCGGGATCGATTCCCTCCATGCCGCGGCGGCCGCATGTCGAAGGCGGCGAAAGACGAAAGCTCTCGTGTATCGTGCAGTGGGTGCACGTTAAAGCGAACCCCAGGTGGTCAAGATTAATACGGAGTCACCCACTACGGCTGTGCCTCATAATCGTAACGTGATGTTGGCGCGTAAAACCCCAGAATTTAACTTTTTAATTTCGTCTCTCCCGGAAGGTTTGCCTCCTTCGCTAAACCGAGAAGGCGTAGAACATAAATTTCAGCAGAATGCCAGGACCAAGTGGAAAAGACTGCTGATGATATTGCCCTGCTTATCTTTCAGTGCATACATCTTGGTTTGTCCTATGCCAAGTTTCCTTCTCACTGATTTCAGGCTGCGTCCATTTTTTACGGCTTCTTCTGTCTTTCTCACGTTATAGTTTCGAATATCACTTATTTTCACCTTGTTGATTAGTTTTGACAGTCCCTCGAATTCTATCTTATCATTTGAGTTAGACACTTTAATTCTTTGTCTTTTCTTTATTAGGCACTTTGTTGCTTGGAAGAGCTTACCAACTGGTTGCCTTGGTGCCTTACCTCCGACTTCAATTGCTGCTTCTGAAGCCAGTCTAGTTACGGTTTCATTCATTGCCTCTATGTCATTCATCTCTCTGTTCTAAGACTGCATCTTTGTTTTCAAGTATCAGCCTGAATTTGTCTGCTTTTGCCCTTACTGCCTCTAGGTTGACCTGTTTCTTCTTGGCCAATTTTACTCTTTCTCTGTTCAAATTGAGGTGAATCTTAGCCCTCACTAACCTATGATCACGTCACTTTACCCTACCTAACACTTCTACATCCTGCACTATGCTGAGATCAGCAGAAAGTATGAAATCAATTTCATTTCTTGTTTCACCATTACGGCTTTTCCAGGTCCACTTTCTGTTGCCACGCTTCCTGAAAAAGGGGCGCATTATTCGAAGCTTATTCGTTTCTGCGAATTTTACCAGCATCTCTCCTCTAGCGTTCCTAGAATCAACGCCGTAGTTGCAAATTGCTTGTTCACCAGCCTGTTTTCCCCCACTTTTGCGCTGAAGTCGCCCATTACTACAATATATATAGTTTGCACTTTTCTCATTGCTAATTCAACACCTTCATAAAACTGATCTACTTCATCATCATCGTGACTGGATGTTGGAGCGTAGGCTTATACTACCTTTAATGTATACTTCTTATTAAGTTTGATTACGACCAGAGCTACCTTCTCATTAATGCTGTAGAATTCCTCAATGTTTCCCGCTAGGTCTTTATAGATTAGGAATTCTACCCCGTATTGCTTCTTATCTGGGAGACCTCTATAACACAGGACATGTCCGTCATTCAGCAATATATAAGCCTCACCAGTTCTTCTAATCACACCAAGGCCGATGATATCGCAAACAATTTCTGATAGTTGCTCAAATAGTCTTGCTAAGCTAGCCTCACTCGACAGTGTTCGGCAATTAAAGGTTGACAGGGTCAGTTTCCATTGGTGGCCTGTCTGGACCCAGATATTCTTAGTGCTCTCTGCTGCGTAACATGTCTGACGGCCGCCTTGGTCAGGTGCTCCGCAGCTGCTGGGGACTGAGGGCCAAGGGTAAATTAATTGTAGGAATCATCAGGGAGGCTTAGTGGGCCTTGCTAATTTTGTTGTACCTGGATTAGGATAGCCCCACTCGCTCTCGGCATCTCTATAGAAGGATTCGAACTTCCGACTATCGCAACCTAGCATTCGCCATAGCTCAGTCAGATAATCCCGTAGGTGGCGAGGCTACCTTATCGTGGACAAGTACAACCCAGAGGGCCCAACGTGCCTAAAGGCTTCTGTGATTTATCCGAGATAGATGTATTATACAGAACGATTTCTAAACGATTCTGGCCATTTGGTTCTGGAATTTCACGTGTACAGGCAGCCGTGAACTCGGCTAGGCAAACCCTACAGGCGTACCGATGACCTTTCAACGTCGCGAATGCATGCTCGAGATCTACAGGAGCACAAACGGAAACCCGCGAAAACGAATATAAGCGGAAATGTAGAAGAAATAAATGGACACAAAAGACGACCTTTTCTTTTCTTTTGTTTTTCTTGATGAAAATGTGTATTTGAACTTTGCAACTGTTCTCATTACGTTATTTTTCCTATTGTTTGCGTGATACTGCAAACCTTCTCATCACTTTTTTTTTCTTCCTTTAGCACTACATTTTTTTTTTTGAGGGAGGGAGTCTCTTACTACAAAGTGAGCGCGAAGCATTTTGGTAGAGTCAGTTTAAGTCTATTTGGTATATCTCAAATGCCTTGAAAACATGCTTAAACTATCTGCGGTACACGGGATTCGCTGATCGCGGCAGGTGGCATGGCATAGTATTTCTCCATGGTTCTAACATCGTGGTTTCGGAGCCTCCCCTAGGCAAGCGGCCATGAACGCGGCTAGATATAGATTCAGCGAATTTGAACAGCACTTAAAAGTAGTGTGAAAAACAAGAAAATTAGAAAATGAAAAAAAAAAACTTTCAATGCTTACCGCGAATTCACTAGTTGCGTTTGGAGGAAGGTACACAAAACAGTTCACGGCCTTGCCTGCCTGTCTGATGCATCGGAGAAGTCTTTCCAAACGAGACGGAACTGGTACTGATTTATTTTCAAATTATGAAATAAAATTTATTTTTCTGGATACTTCTTGTTTGTACGTTTGCTTGTACCCCACATTTTAGGAAATACCTCTATTGTTGGTCGGCGATTCCTGTCTCTCTAGTGTAGTGCGCGCTACACGATGCACCACGGAGAAGCCGCCGCTCGCGGGCGGAGACGCAGACGCACCGCCACGCAAGTGACGCTGCATACACAGCTGTCTATCTGGTTGCATGGTTCGCTCGAGCGCCTCCTTGCTCTGGCGGCAGGGTTTGTGTTCCAGCTGTGGATTTGACGGCGTCGCATGCGGCGGTGATGAGCTCACACCGCCCAGCTACGTGCCGACGGCGCCAGCAAACGTATTTTGCTTTCGCTTCGAAGCCGTCGCGGATGGCGCTTCGAAATGACCCACAAATGCATACATTTGATATACCTTAACCTTGTGCTCATCCTAATTTCACGCATCTTAACAAGAAAAGCTGGCTGATATTTGCGGCGTCTACGTCGACTTCCCTGAGTACGGGCTTATCTCGCTGTGCGTCAGCAGCCGGACGATGATTTCGAGTTGAACTATTCTCGTATCACAGCTCCCCTTAGAGCTAGAGGTTTGGCACTGGTTGTCGCTTGTCATGAAAGGTTTAGACCTCAGGTTATGCTGCTTAGCATTACCTTCCGCCAAAAAGAAGTTATTGTAGCCGATGTTTGGGTCACCGGCGGCGGTGACGCAAGATACGCACGCAAGGAAGAAACATTCCTCCCCTTTTGATTGCCGCGAGTGGGCGCGACATGTGAAGTGCGTGTGAAGGAGGAACTCACCGGCCTGGGAAGGAGGAAAGCGGCTGGTTCCTCCTTTTTCGCTCCACCTTTTCTTTAAGAGTGCAAGCCCCTTTGCACAACTTACAAAGCAGACACGCGTAAGTACAGGCTGGACTAATTTACTGTACTATATTTATTTTTGTAAGCGTGAAAAGAGGAGCGTGTGGATGATGTTGATGATGATGGTGGTGGTGGTGGTGGCAGTAGTGGTGGTGGTTCGTGAAAAGAGCGTGTGGACGACGACGACGATGATGATGATGATGATTATGGTGGTGGTGGTTGTGGTGATTTATTGACATCTTCTTTGAAACGGGGCGGTGACAAATAGTGATCTCGCATGATTGAGTTAGCCAGGTATGCTATACATGGTTTTCATTCTAGAATTTTTTTGTATGAATCTCCTTAATATTTTTTTCTCTTCCTCAAAACTTCTCCTTCTACGTTGTACAACGACAAGGTAGATAGAATAGATAGAAGGTTGTCAGCGTAGCCTAGCGGTTGCTCAGAATCGCCGTATGCATGCGTGACGAAAGTAGCTTTATTCCCCACGCATCACGTCATCAGAGCGCTCGCTTTCGCCGGATTTTTTATTTTTCCCCGCTGTCAATGGAAACCAGTCTGCTGTAAGCTAATCCGTTGTGGTAGGGTAGGGGCTATGACGTTGCGTTGCTTAGTGTGAAGTAGCGGGTTCGTTCTCGGGCTTAGGAGGCGCATTTCGACTGGCGAACGCGCTCATGGGGTCAGATTTAGTGCACGTTAAAGAATCCCAGGTGGTAAAAATCCGGAGCACTCCACTACAGCGTCCTTTATAATCCGCTGTGCACTTTCTTAACGTTAAACCCCATACTATATTTTAATTCAATATGCAGCTCTTCAGGGCGAGACTATTAGGAAGAACAAAAAATGCAGACCGGACATTGCTGTTCCAAGCTATTGTGGTGCAGATTATGTACTTCAGTCACGAATCCACACTTCAGACCTATTTTTGAGTGCCTCTAGCAAATTTTTGCGATATAAATTACGGCCGACTGCATTTTTTTTTTAATCTGGTGAATCCGGCTGTATCCACAACGCGGTGGTCTTGCTGAATGAAGTTCCTTAAAGGAACTTGCCTCCCGTCACAACTGGCGGAGAGGGCGGTGCAGCACGGTTGCGCGTGATTGAAAAAAAAAAAGAAATAAGACTGCGATGCACATAGAGATAAATTAGTACCTCCTCCATCATTCTGCCGTGCACCTGCGAACACGCATACGTAGCTGGCCTGCGTGTATGGATGGACCTGTGCGGCAGTTCTTTGTGGCGGCGGCCTTGATAACGTGTAACTTCATTTTTTTTTTCCGCGTCTTCTTATCGCACACCAACCGCGATAATTGTATGCGAAACGTAGCGGCTTTGGCACCCTGCGGCCACTTCGCGCCCGATGCGCGGCTCGATGTACGTGAAATGGGACCCGACTCGCTATATAGCGCTGTCGCCTTGACAATGCGAATCGGCGAGTCCTTGGCGCCATCGCCTAGGAATCCTGATTGCGTCTGAGACAAGGAGCGCGGTTCACTGAACAGAGGTGCAGTTTACGTTAACAGAGGAACAATGGCGCATTGTTGCCGTCAGCGATGCGAAAACGCGCTGCTGAAGTTGCAGCCCGTTTCAACGCTGGTGCCCTTATCGTGCCGCGGTGAGCGTGTTGTTTGGAAACATGCTTGAAAGAATGGATAATGCGGCAGTCAGCGCATTCGACTTCGAGATTCCGAGCGTCGGCACACTTCGCCCTGCCGGTATCGCATAATTGTTACACGAATGCAAAGTGTATGTTATAACAGCAAGTTATAACAGTGACCTTGTACCTTTGTCTGTACGGGCGTCGATTGGTGAACTGTTCCTTAGATTAGGGTGAAAATGCAGCGCACACGGAAGGCTTATACCTGTGTCACACGGGCACATTTGGAAGGCCTTCCAATCAACGGCCTTTGAAACGCCACAACTCTATCGACTCAAAGGAGTTGTCACGCTGCTACACGGCACTTTTGAAAGGCCGTTGAGTGGTTCAGGCGTTTCTCGCAAAATTGTGTGGCGCTGCGGATCTTTATTTTTGTTTTCATGTCACGAAAAGTTAAACAACATTAAAACCATTTAAAAGCACTATAATATCTTCTATATTCGTTTATACAGTAAAAAAAATGTTTACACATTGCCATACATATATGTTTAGTTTTTAAGTTGTTGAGTAGCGAAACTGCGGCAACGTTTGCGCCGCTCGATGCGGCTGCCGTTCTGGTTTGTGTTCGCACATGTTAAGTGGCAAAAACAGTTTATTGAATAATGAATAACACTCATATATAGTATTTTAAGAGCATCTGGTTTGATTTGTTCTTTCTAACCGTGAGTACGAGCACAATGTGAACGAGAAGGCATGTTCGCGCTGTTTCCGCTTCCGTTGCTCAAAGGCCATCGAGATTTCGATAGAGTTGTAAGGTGCTCCGTTGACTCGATAGACTATTTACTCGGCGGCCGTCGAAACCCCCCGTGTAGCAGCTCGAACTTGACCTTTGAGTCAACTGACTATCGGTTGGAAGGCCTTCCAAACGCCCGTGTGACAAGGGTATTAAACGGAAAACAGTCCAGTAAATCCATAGTATGGAGTGTAAAAGTGCGGAGCGCAGGCAAATGGCTGAACGGAAAAGCGAATAATTACGCCTGTTATACGAGAGCGAACCAGAGTATTTGCCCCTATTTTTCATTAGCCAAAATAATGCACATACAGATAATTACAAATATACGTACTATTCTACGCACCTTACACAATTTTTCGCTCATGGTTCAGAAAGAACGCGTAAACACGGGAACGCCTCGCTAGTGCGTAGCACATTCTCTAGCGGCGAGTGCGCAGGCGAAGTAGCGCATGCGCAGTGGGTCCGAAGCCAACGCCAACGCTTTGTTGCGATGTATACCCGCCGTGGTTGCTCAGTGGCTATGGTGTTGGGCTGCTGAGCACGAGGTCGCGGGATCGAATCCCGGCCACGGCGGCCGCATTTCGATGGGGGCGAAATGCGAAAACACCCGTGTGCTTAGATTTAGGTGCACGTTAATGAACCCCAGGTGGTCGAAATTTCCGGAGTCCTCCACTACGGCGTGCCTCATAATCAGAAAGTGGTTTTGGCACGTAAAAACCCAAATATTATTATTATTGTTGCGATATATGGTGCCGGTGGACGCGCTCGCCGCATGCCTGGTCGCCACCGTGAAGTACGTCTCGCGCGGCACTCCGATTTCCTCCTGACCCCATCGCCATACCCTCCTCCTCCGCTTTCCTCCTTGCGCTCTCTTCGCTGTTTCCGTCTTTCATCCCACGCTGCAGTCCGCTTCCGCTCTTTCATCCTCCTCTGTGCTCGTTCGCTCGGTTACGCCGAGGGATGCCGTCGATGCCGACGCTCAAAAAGGCCCTGATGCCGTTGGCGTTCGACTCATGGACGCGAAGTGCGCACGAACTATTTGTGTATGGCCTCCATTGGTGCCGCTTTGTCCGTCCTGCTTCAGTCCGTTTTACGAGGATAGTTGCCGAATATAATTGTTCATTGAGAGCTTAGAAATTCAGTGGGACAAACGAGTATCACTTTTTAAAAGTACATGGCCTGTTGTATATAAGGCAGAGCAACCTGTTTGAACGACTGTGACACTCTTGAGTTCCTTCGTGTGTGTGTTTCCTGGTTTGCTTTTTTTTCCGTAATCTCTCTTTCTATGTATGGGCATTTTTCTGTATCCTTGTGTCTCCTCTTACCCTGTCCCCAGTGCAGGGTAGCACACAGGATATCTATCTTCCGGTTAACCTCTCTGCCTTTCGCATCTCATTTATCTCTCTCTCTCTGTAAGAATTTGTCTCACGAAGTAGGTAACAGGAAATAATTCTGCTTTGAAACCCTAGAGGTTCAGCGGGACAGATGCATTCCACTTTTGGAAAAACCGTTTAGTGTCAGTGGGACGAATATGTCCCAGTTGTTTTAGTACACGGCTTGAAGTAGAAGAATTAGTTGTAAATTATTTCTAAGCACTTCATTTATTCATGACAGACATAATATTTTAATAATTCTGTAAAAAATATGCGCTGCTCTACAGCGCGTTAAACCATCCTGTGGCTACTTCGAACCCTAGACAAATACAGTATGCAATGGAAAAGGGCGCGTAGTTACTCTGCATGGCGTGCGCTGTTGGACGAGCGGGATGAAATAGTCAGGCTGCGACACATTGGCATTGATTGATTTTGTTCCAGGGCTACATGGGGCATCTTGATACATCTTTATGGTGTGTCTCTGATTGATTTTGACCAACTCGGTTTCTTTCACGTGCTTGCGTTGTCTAAATATAGGCGTGTGTGGTATGCCCGCGGGGCGCGCGTATACGCGCAACAGAAACGCTGAAAAACGTCAAAATTTCGAACTTGTTCATAGTTGTCTCGTCATGCGCCACCTGCAAATAGCGACGGGAATAATAATAATAATAATAATAATAATAATAATAATAATAATAATAATAATAATAATAATAATAATTGACGCGATCTGATCAATAGTGGCATTCATACCGGGGTGCGCTAGGAAATATGACAGTGATCGGGCCTGCGCCGCAATCGCCGTGGAGCCAAGGTTGGGTCGTCGCGGTGGCCGTGCGGCTGAGCTGTCACGCGGTCGTTGAAGCACACCTGTACTTGGGTCTTGCCCGCGTCTCGTCATTCTGTCTGTGTGCGTCAGCGTGGAAGCCAGTCTATACGTTGCAGGGCCCTCCCACGTGTTGAGTGGGTAACGGTACTTTCCGCACTCGCTAATGATCTGCGAGGAAGCGGCACTTCTATCCCGACATCAGAAAAGCATGAACCACCTGCAGCGATCCCCGTGCTCCGTCGCGTGGTTGCACGTGTGGTATTCGAGGCAAAAATAGTCATGCTATAAGAAACGGCACCTTCTACAGAGACAGATTGTTTGCTGGGAGCCGATGACATCGTAATTGCTACATGCAGCCATTGCAAGGAGTCTACTCGTGAAAGACATCGCCTAGTTGAAATTACAGCCACCACCAGAAGTATGGTGTGTATGTATGGTGCGGAAACACGAATGCTCGTTCGGCGTTGGCTTTTAGTGGAGGAAGAAAAGGCTGTGATGACGATTTGTGCATGGCATGCCTTTTTTTTCTTCAAGCTTTCAAGTTATTATTATTATTATTATTATTATTATTATTATTATTATTATTATTATTATTATTTATCTTGGGTGTGGGCAAACCACGTGGAATCGTGATCGCCTTCTCTAGCCTGTCGTCCCTTTAGGCCCTGCTCAATATTACAAGATAACTTTATTTGCTGCTTTGAGGCTTCTTGTAGTTCAGACAGGCCGTTACGCTCAAACCAACTTGATAAACAGACCTAGAGATCTCTTTCCTTTACCGTGTGTCTACTCGGCTCCGTTATTTCGGTGGCTCTGGCGTTCACTGGCGGAGCACGAGGTCGCGTGTTCGGTTGCCGGCAGTGGGGGCCGCATTCTAATTGGGGCGGAATGTAAAAACACTTGTGGTACTTAGGTTGATGTGCGCCTTCAGTAACACTGCGCTGTCGAAATGAATCCGGAGCACTCCACAACGGCGTCTCTCGTGGCCCCAGTGCTGGTTTTGGGGACGTTAAACCCTGCACATTAGGGAGTTATAGCTGAGCGGCCTTACGGGCCAGCGGACCCAGCTTGCGAGCGGTGTAAAGCCCCAAGAGCGGAGTAAAATCGCCTTGATAATTTGAGCGGAGTAAAGCCCCTGAAACTTCGTAAAGTAGTGCCACTCTCCTCCTCCGCCTTCACTCCTCCTCGTTTCTCCTCTCTTTCACGCTCCCTCCTCGACCATGGCACCGCCTACTTGCTCGAGCGCAGCAGACGACCTTTCGCAGAGTGAATGCACGCATAGCAAGGCAGTGCTCTTTAGGCGTTCACGTTGGCTTTCCAGCTCCGCGTAACTTTGTGTACAGCATAGAATATTTAGTTGGATGCTTATACAAATTCGGTAACGGCAGCTTTTGTTTCATTTTTTGATAACTATTTCTTAAAAAAGTATCTGACGGAGTGTTAACGCTGTGCGTTGACGACTGCGAATGTATCGCGTGCCCTACAGTTAGGTACGCAACATTTGTCAAGGGCGTGTCGCAAGATATTGTTGCGAATGGTTGTAAATAACACGTTTACCATCGAATGACAACCTCTTGGCTTCCAGCAAGCCCTCAGCCTAAAGAATCCGCGCCGCCCTTACCATGTGAATTCGCGGCGCGTATCAGCTATGACGTACAAAGGCTGACGGAGATCACTGCTCTGGAGGCTCGAAAGTGTATTACAAGCTACAGTGCCGCCAACGTGCGTGCTTGCCAATCTAAGCGCGCGCAAAGCCTCAGAGGTGGGCGCTGGTGCTATTATGTTTCTCGTGTCTCAACGCCGACAGAAATACCGCGGCCGATCATCGAGTCGGGACTGTGCGTACACAAGAAAATAAAATGAGTTTTTAGCATTCGTGCGTGAAGCGGGAGCGTGATAACAATGCTTGACCCAATCTCAAACAAGACTACTGTGGCCTTCAGTAATTTTTTGAGGTTAATGACTTATCACGAATAACACTTCATCGTGCGTTGGTTCGTCCGTTTACTAAGTGACGTACTTGTCGCGAACCGAGTTGCACTAAGGTGCATGCATTGAGGACGGTTGCACTCCCTTCGAAGTAACATTTGCGAGATATGACTTTATTAGTGAAGTCATCATCGCGCAAAGAATCCCCCCGCCATGACGCGGCCGAAATTGCGGCAAGTGAAATGGTTTTATCCATAGGTTAAAATGATATGAAACGGCATTCGAGTTGCAAGTTAACAGTTTATTTTCACATAGATGCATTACAGATTTGCCTTTGCAGTCACAAGTCCGTGTGAACCATTTATTGTCTCATTGCGTAAATAAACGCACCAGCCTAAGAGTCCTACAGCAAGCGCGTTTCAATAATGCATAGTGACTGTAGAAACTAATAGTAGCATAGACGAGCAAGCGAACGACTATATGAGCGCGCGAACTAACGAGCGAGCAAACGACTAAACGAGCGTGCGAACGAACCAGCAAACAACTAAGCACGAACGACGACTAAACCAGCCAGGGAACGGGCGGGCGACCGCACGTTTTCTTTGCGAGTGCTCCACCGCCGCATCTTAAGCTTCGCACACTTTAAAGCTCACGCGAATTAGCACATACGTCTCAATTACCTATGATGCGGTCGCTCGACGAGAGAGAAGGAGATTCTTGATGGAAGGAAAGGTTGACGAACGCACCGCGTAACACGGTTTCGGGAGAGCACGCACGCTTTTCATCGGTGCCTCTGTATCGCAAATCCACCGGGCGACCGCCAACGAGGAACACGAACAAATGTGGCAAACAAAGCTAGTCTATCTAAAGAAGGCTAGTAAGTAACCACAAAAGGCAGAGAGTTGCTCTCCTGAGGCGCTTTCATGATCGAGACTGAAATTTTATCAAAAGGACTGCGCTGAATCTTAAAAATTTCGTAATCACGTTATCGCACGCAACCTCGCGTGCCCGCGAACTCAAGCCGGTTGGCGTTCAAAACGATTAAGCGCACCAAATATGACTAACACGACCACGTAGTGCGCATATAAGCAAAGCAGACGTTGCGTAAAAATCATGTTAAAGCGTGCGTACAAATGACAACATGCACAGTGAACTGTGCAGTATCTACTACGTTATTGCCCGCAGCACAATACGCAAGCCTGGCACATACAATACTCTGAGAGAGTCACAACTTACATCACATAGTCGCGCGGAGGAAGTTGGTCGGAAGTTCTCCCTCCCGATTCGGTGAAGCCATGTCTTTCTTCTTAACCCGTTGCGCTTACCGGACGGTATCGCGAACATATTCTTGCCTTTGCTAAAACTATATTGGCATCCAAACGCGCAGCAGGTCATGGTAACAGAAAATGACGTGAAGCGACGTCGCAGTTGCCACAAAACATCCTTCAAGGCGTTCACAAGATCAAAACAACACAGAATAGGAACGGAAGGAATGCCGCCAAGAAGCGCCGCCTTTCGAGCAAAGATGGCACTGAAGCGCGACTGTAAACAAACGAAGCCGGCGCAAGGGGCCACGTGATGCCATTAGGCCAATAGCGACGCGGTGTAGGCTTCGGCCAGAGCGCTGGAGGAGGAGGCGGCATTCTTCAAAGCGTGGCACTACTTTACGAAGTTTAAGGGGCTTTAGAGCGGAGCGCTTTGCTGCGCCACCTAATGAACAAAATTGGAGTTAGTGTGAAAAGATCAGTACGCTCGCTTCAGGTTCTCGATCGCGGTCGTCCTCTTCAATTTGTACCCAAACTGCCTCGTTGCCGAAACCTCTCGCAAATACGGAGGTCCCTTTCAGTGGTGAAATACTTCCGAGGCTCTTTTGCCGGCAGCCGAGCCACCGCCGCTTCTGAAGACTACACCGGCGACATGCCGGCGTCGTCTTCAAATATATATATATATATATGAGCTCGAATAACAGTTCACTGAAGTGACGGCCCTATATGAGCATTTACGAGACCTCATGGTAGGAAACAGTTCCATTTCACAGCCTGAGTCCTCTCACACCACCACGAATCTGGCGTCTCTCGGTGGTGCAATGTTCCTTCACGTATACTTCGCTATCACTAATACTGCTTCGCCTTTCCGGATGAACTGCAGCATCTCTCTCTCTCTCTCTCTCTCTCTCTCTCTCCTTTGCTTTATGATGCGGGTGGGAGCGCAGTCGCGTGAAAATTTTAATATCTCGCCGGGTTTATTTATCAGTCGAAAAAATTACTATGCAATTAGTGCGTCGCTGAAAATACCGCAGTTAGATGTCCGTTGCATGTGCCTACAAACGCCTCATTGACAATTTGATCATTAGAATAGTACGTCTTAAGTTAGATAATTAATTACAGTTACCTAATTAAATCTCAGTAACGAATCGTTTTTTTTTTAATCCTGGTGCATGACAGTTAACTGGCAAACCCTGTATATATTCACGACCTCTGCAGCAAATGACGATGTTTCCATCCCTAATAAATGTTGTAAATTATTAGGAGACTTTTTTTTTTATAAGTCGTTGTCGTTGCTTACTGGAAAGAGGAGCAATACTGGGACACATATCAATATACACGTGCATTTCACACGCCGTTGATAAAAGACTCTGCCGAAGAGGTCATTGGAGTCTGCAGGTTTTCTTCAGGGTCAAAAAAGCAAGCAAGCAAATTTTAAGCGAAGTAAACATACAGCAACATAATCATTCTCTAATCATAGGCTACCCAAACCTTTAGATGTAATTGTTAATTGGCCAGCTCCTTCTCTTTCAAAAATACAATAAGCTTTGTCCTGCGTATATTCAAATATATTGTATTTGTGCATGGTGTTTACACTGGAAATTTAAAACAATGCTGAAGTGAGAAAATACGGATGAGGCAGCCGCCGCTAGTACTTCTAATGCGCTGGTCCTCCTATTGTCAGGATTTGCAGAAATAAAGCGCGAGTATGAATTAAAAGCCGTGCACGTCCGCGCTAACAGTCATCCATTAAGCTATGAGCCACAATATAATTTTAAGTGAAAAGGTGAAGGCAAGTCAAAAGAAACCTCAAATAATGTGGGTGACAAAACTCTGGTAATGATATTTTAGGCGGTGGCGGAGGAGTGAGGCTTCGGCATCGACGAGGGGGGGGGGGGGGCGGGGAGGCTCTGCCTTTCCGGAAATCTCCGGAGGAGGCTCGGACCCCTCCACATCCCCTCCAACCCCCTCCTTCGTAGTTGGTGCCTATGATATGGGCAACGCGCTGGCGTGCCCGGTACGCGCATTTCAATGCGGTGCTTCATCACCACGTGGCCTTTGTTAGTGAATTTCAAACTCAGCCTTGCTCCGCGCTGGGAAGAGAGGGTGGCACCGGGTCGCGTAGTGCCGGTTCTCGCACGTGATATGCCTAGTTTATACCGCACGTGATACCGCACAGTTGGAGATGGATCAAGACTGTTTCTTCTTTTTTTTATCTGTCTGTTTGTTTGTTTGTTTGTATTTGCTTTCCCTCCGTAGAACCAACATTTTGCCGACGGATGGTCCAGTCTCTGTTCACCGTCAGCTTTCGTGGCGCGCGTTCCAGGATGATTTAAGGAACGTCTGTCAACTGTGGAATGTTCCTCCTGACAAGAGATTTGTTTTGAATGCAAACTTGGCGCTGACGCTCGCGAAATCCTTTACGCCGTGGACTCGTTTCATGCATCGGCTGCGGGGCGATATACTCGCCAGATACACCACTGGGAACACACTGCAAGTGCTCAAGCAGCTAGGCGTCAGGTCGAATCGAAGCAAGGTTCCGGATGGCGCCCGCTTCTTCTCAAAGTTCTGGCTGAAAATGCGATCCAAATGCGGAAAACGCCGCACACGAGCAGCGGCGGGCTTGCGCGGTGGCGAGGAATCACGCATTCGCGGGCCACCCGACCGGAACCATTGCGTGACGGGCGTTTTCGCTGCGCTCTGCGGCCGCGTGGTTAATGAGCCCGCGAAGAGCCACCTCTTGCCCTCTCGTGCGGGCCGCCACCGCCGCCTCGCAAGAGGAGAGCTCGCGTCGCGGCCCAAGCAGCAGCGACGGCGCGGCCACCAACAAACCTCGAAGTGGCGTGTAAACCGCTCCGCGCAAGGGCGCCCCCTCTGAGGGCGCGCGGGCACGCGCTCATGTCGGCCGCGTGTCTTCAGTCTGAGGCAGGAGAGAGGAGGCACGACGCATACCTCGATCGCCGAACGAATATAGCTAGCCGTTTGCGCCTGCGTTCGAGCATTCTTAGTATGAACTTCCGAGCGGGTCCAGGAATGACGGCTGCTGCTGGCAGCACGGATATATAAGTGCGCCTTGCCGCTGCAGTCGTCGTTGGACTTAACCAGAACAGTGACGACGCGCACCTATAGCGGCTTAATGCGGGTTGTGAAAAAATTATGGGCACAGTGGGTTTGGAAGGACGCCGTCGTGCAGTAACGAGTACCCCAAAGCATGGTGCGCGAACGTTCTTCATATTCCAACATCTCCCTCCCCCGAACCCGTCGAAATGGTGTCGGCAATCAAACCCGCGACCTCGTGCACGGCAGCAGAAAACGCCATAGCGACCAAGTCACCGCGGCATTTGCGCGCTGTTAAAAAAAAAGAAAAAAAAGAGAAGAAAAGAGAAAAAAAAGAAAAGTAAATATTGGATGATCTGAAAGGAAGACGCGTTAAGCAAGCAGTTACGCAGCAAGCAGTTATGTTTCCCTAAACCATAAATTTCCAGCACCCTGCGCAGGAGAACCAAAGAAAAAAGAAAGGGGGGGGGGGCGCACGAGGTATGTTCGGGTTAAGTATGATGGAGGCTGTATGTCATGGAAGAACTCTACGTAGGCGTCAAAAGTTTTTCGGACCGCGCGTTCTTAGAAACAAAATTACATTTACGCAACTTGGGCGGGTCGGCTTCGTATACTAGACCCGTATTCGCAAAGAGCTGTTGCGCCCGAAGTATTCGTGAGAACGAATTCGAGTCAATCAAGATGCGGGAAACAATATTGGAGGAAGCGGCCAGTGAATGGCAAAAAACACTTACGAACAAAAAGCTTCGCTAACTTGGCCCCTGATTTACAGCCTGCACGAGAGAGAGAGATCGAATACTTAATATCTGCGAGATCAGCCTGGCGGCAGGTCTGGCATGCTACTCCTGTACTAGTGCTACTAGTGCTAGTAGACTACACTAGTATAAACGTAAAAAGTGTCGCACGATTTTATTGCCTATACAATCACAAACAGCTCTGAAATTCAACGTTCTCTGAAACCATCTTTGATTAAATCGACTGGTAGTCCATCTTCTCCTGTCGCTTTTCTCCGTTTCATGTCTTGCTAGGCCCTTCTAACTTCATCGCTAGTTATAGAAGGAGCCTCTGTAACCTTTTCATTACTACTTCGAACGGAGGTATCGTGGCTGCTTTGGGTACTGTAGAGGTCAGTATAAAATTCTTCCGCTGCTTTCACTATATCATCGAGATTGCTGATGATATTATTCTGCCTATCTTGCAGTGCATACATCTTGGTTTGTCCGATTCCTAGTTTCCTTCTTACTGATTTCAGGCTGCGTCCATTATTTGCTGCTTCCTCGGTCTTTCTAACATTATAATTTCGTATACCCCTTATTTTCTTTTTGTTGATTAGTTTTGACAGTTCCGCGAATTCTATCTGATCTCTTGAGTTGGACACTCTCATTTTTTGTCTTTTCTTTATTAGGTCCTTTGTTTCTAGGAAGAGCTTACCCACTGGTTGCCTTGGTGCCTTACCTCCCACATCAATTGCTGCTTCTGAAGCCAGTCTAGTTACGGTTTCATTCATTGCCTCTATGACATCTTCATCTCTCTGTTCTAAGGCTGCATTTTTGTTTTCCAGTAGCAGCCTGTATTTATCTGCTTTTACCCTCACTGCCTCTTAGTTGACCTGTTTCTTCTTGACCTATTTTACTCTTTCTCTCTTCAAATTGAGGTGAATCCTAGCCCTGACTAACCCATGACCACTGCACTTTACCCCACTTAACACTTCTACATTCTGCATTAAGCTGGGATCGGCAGAAAGTATGAAATGAATTTCATTTCCTGCTTCACCGTTAGGGCTTTTCCAGGCCCACCTTCTGTTGCTACGCTTTCTGAAAAAGGTGTTCATTATTCTGAGCTCATTCCTTTCCGCGAATTCTCCTAGAGTGTTCCTAGAATCGACGCCGTAGTTGCCAATTGTTTGTTCAAAAGCTTGCTTTTTCTCGACTTTTGCATTGAAGTCGCCCATGACTACAGTATACTGAGTTTGCACTTTTCGCATCGCTAATCGAATATCTTCATAAAATTTGTCATCGTCATGACTGGAGGCTGGAGCGTAGGTTTGCACTAACTTTATTCTATACCTTCTATTCAGCTTTATTAGGACTACTGCTACCCTCTCATTATTGCTGTAGAATTCGTCAATGTTGCCCGCTGTGTCCTTATAAATTAGGAATATTACTCCGAACTGCTTCTTATCTGGCAGTCCTCTATAGCAGAGGACGTGGCCGTTTGTCAGCACTGTATAAGCCTCACCAGTTCTTTTAACCTCACTAAGGCCAATGATATCCCAAACAATGCCTGATTGTTCCTCAAAGAGTCCTGGTAGGTTAGCTTCACTCGAGGGGGCTCAGGTGTTAGACGTTGCAAGGGTGAGTTTCCATTGGCGGTCTGTCCGGCTGCAGAGATTCTTAGCACCCTCTGCTGCGCTACAGGTCCGACCGCTGCCTTGGTCAGGGGCTCTGTAGCTGCTGGGGACTGAGGGCCATTGGGTAATCAGATGAGTCACTTAGGACACGATAACTGCCATGCACCCCTTTTATTATTATCATCATCATCATCATCATCACATTGGATTGGACTCTGGCGCTTTACGTGCAAACACCATGATTTGATTGCGAGGACCACCAGGGGATCTTTAACGTGCCCCCACCGGAAACAGGCGTTTTGGCATTTCGCTCCCAACGAAACCGCGCCGCCGGGGCCAGGATTTGATCCCGTGGCCTCGTGCTTGGCAGTGCAACACCATATCTGCTAAAACTCGCGACGGGCCACCACCAACTTGTACGTCCACTGTGGGACGAATGATTCTCCAGAGTCTTGCGCCAGCCTATACTGTCTTATGCCTGCAAATTTCCTAATTTCATCGCACCACTTAGTTCTCTACCGTCCTCCACTGCGCTTTGCTTCCCTTGGCGCCCATTCTGTAGCAATCTTTATTCACTTCGCTAGAGCTTTTGACCCTGTGATTAATTTTAAACTACTGGTAAAATTAAACGCCATATTCAATATTCCCTGTCTTGTTTCTTCGATAGGCAGTTTTCTTCGTTATCGCTCACAATTTGTTCTTTTAACTTATGGACTCAATTCCTGTCGACGTTACGTCAGGCGTTCCTCAGGGATCCATATCAGGCCCTTTATTATTTCTAAAATGCATCAATAATTTTCCTCGTAGCACCTCAACTAAAATCAGGCTTTATGCAGATGACTGCGTATAATACTAATCTATTGACTCCATTGATGACCACCACCGTCTTGCCCAACCCCCTATGTCTTTCTTGGTGCAAAACGTGCCAAATTAACATCAACTGTAGTAAAACAGTCGTGAGGTCATTTCACAATATACAGAACCCCCTCTCGTTCGATTATTCTCTGGATCGCATGCAATGCGTCTCAATATAAATACTTAGGTGTCATTCTAACAGAACATATTTCATGGTCTAAACATGTCGAATATGTAAACGGCAAGCCCCCCCCCCCCCCCCCCCCCAAAGATTAGGTTATTTGGGTAAATAACCCAAAGATTAGGTTATTTGCGCCACACTTCAGCTAAGACCCCCCGCGATACTAAACTGCTATTATATAAAACATTAATTCTTGTTCTTGAATGTGCATCTGTCGTTTGGTTCCCCTACAAACAGTGCGAAATAAGCTCGGTCAATAACTTTCAACGAAAGTCTATGTTTCATTTGCCAAAATTACAGCCGGACTTTCTCATCAACACAGGCTCAACAATCTTTGAACATTGAGCCATTACTCTCACGTTATCTCATTGAAGCCTTAGCACTTTTATATGCAATGAATAAATCCACCTCTGGTCTTTCTGATTGTAAATATATCACATTTACTAACGCAAATTTTACCCGTAGTTCCCACGCCTTGAACATAACAGCTATTTATGCCCGAACAAATACATTCAAGTACAACTTTATTCATGTACAATATAAATTTGGAATTCTCTACCCGGTAACATTCGTTCACTATCACTAAAATATTTTATAGCTACCACTGGTAAGCACTTCGGTAACATGTAAAGCGCTTCTTTGTGATCATTTGTCTTTTTATGTATATGTGTGTTTTTATTGTGTAATGTACAGTAATGTATAATGTTCCCACTCCTGCTATAGCTTTATATTGGGCTGCAGTGTAAATAAATAAGTAAATAAATAAATAAAATTTTTCAATGAAGTAATTGCACTTCGCAACTTCTTTTTTTCTGTAACGTGCACAAGCGCGATGCACGCAGGTCCCGGGACTTTCAGACCCTTTCGCTGTTTCCAGAAGGCCCGGCAGGCGTCCGGTTTTTGGCAGAGCGCGCCTATTTGGCCGACAAAAAAGACGACGGTGAGATAGCAGCACCGTAAAAGAGAGAAAAAAAAGACATAGAAGAGAGAAAAACAGAAAGCCGCAGATTTTTTACGACGTTTACACAGCAGGTAAGCACAATTTTACGAGCGCATTTTGTCGTATGAGGTATACAAAAAATATGCGTAGTAATATGTATGCATGATGCGATTATATCTTATTTGAAGAACTAAAGAAAAAGTACTTCCTGCACGTTCAACCAACTTTTAAACGCGCTTTTGCCACGCATATTAGATTAATAGCACATGCGACAAAAACATTCCCAGGGCTTCACGCTCTCTGGCGGCCACAACGTATGCGAACCCGTCTATACAGGGCATTTTTATTCCTTGCAGACATGCCTGCTAAAAATAAATAAAGAAAGAAAGAAAATTACATAAAACGCGTAGTCCTTTATTTCATGTCGTTTTCGATACCTCAACGAGCAAGCTAACAAACCTAAAGAAAATGAACTTCCATGGAGCCGAAGCGTGGCCATTGTCGATAGGCCACCCCCCAGCGCCCACATGTGTGCGACCGATGAAAACGCGACGCCCGCTCGGCGACTCCGTTTCGCGTCCCTGTTTCGAAAGCCGATGCGATCAGCTCTAGACTACGCTTTCGTGCGAGCCATACTCGTAGTTCAGTCTCCGGGGTTTTCCATTAAAACGGCTAACCAAGCACGCGCATTCCCGCGTGATGGCCGGTATATAGCCTATACGCTGGGGCGCCGGAGAATGAATGGGCACGCAGGCGCGCACGCACGTGCATCCGAAGGCGATCACGTAGTAAGCAAATTACCAAGCGCGCCAAGGGTGGAGGAGGAGGGAAAGGTCGTTTCGCAGTTGCAGTGGGGGCGAAGGGAAGAGGGGGAGGGGGGGCGCGGATGAACACGAACGCGGCGGCAGCACGGCGCATCGCTATACTATTATACGTGCGCGGGCGCCACCGCGTCGAGCGCGCGATAGAAGAGAGAGGTGCTGATTCACGGCTGCAGCCACGCTTGAGGGGTCGTGGCTCCACAGACCGCAACGCAGGGCGCGTCGGGGTAAACCGCGCCGTGTACGCACCCGATGCAGCAAGCGCTTCGCGCGCTCACCGGCGACAGGTCAGGCGTGGTGCAGGCGATGTCGTAAGCAATGTGATGTCCGTTTCGGGTCGTTTCATTTCATTAGACCCATGGGACACCCACAGTAGCCTTTTTGTTTTTGTTGTTGTTACCCGAGTGGTGGAGATGCGCGCGCGCCTGCAGAACGATGAGCCAGAAACTAGCGAGTGGCCTTGCATAACCGTATGTACACACTGCGCAATGAGCCAAGGGCGTCCCACAGACCAGCCTTTGGCTGCTTACCGTACCATGCAGTTAGTATTACAGGCCGCAGTGGGTCAGTGTATACGCACGCACGCACGGACGTACGCAGCGTTCAGCTGTCGGCTTGCAAGGCCGTGTCTTGGGTATTCGGCTCCTGTGACCGCGTTTCGAATTGGCCAACGCGCTTGTGTTTCCGCATTGTGCGCTGCCCTAAACCTGCTAAGTTACACAACAAGGCGTTGTGCATACAATAAGTGTACCAAATTACTGTGGCTGTCAGTGCCGCTAATGTCGTCGCGCGGCCAGTGAGGTCGCGGTTATTACCATGCACTTCCCGCTATATAACATATCGATCGTCTCGCGCACGCGCAGGGTCTTTAACGGCGTTCGGTACCTCACATTGCGCATGGGCAACGTATTTCATTCTAGCAATTCTGGTATTCTGACGAAGGAATTAAGAGTATGCATAGAAACGTACAGTCGACCAAAAAAGTTTACGGACCAAGAGACCAGACAAAAAGCGGAATATCTCCGCAGCCTCCAAATGCAGCCGGGTGTTCCCATTTCCAGCCTTTACTGGTATATGCGAACAACATTGTGATGTACGGTTTTACTGGCTACTTTTAAAGGCTGCTCGCATATTTAGCATTTTCTGAGACCCCGTGGTCCGTAAACTTTTTTGGTTGACTGTACATACAATTTATATACATGTAGAGGCGCCCTCTAAAGATACACGCAAGATTGTGCACTAACAACTCACGCCAGCGGCGAGCCACAGCTTCAACTTCATCACTTACTCTGATGCACAGTCTGCTCCGGACTGCCGTCAGTTGCAATTGACAAAGAGGCAGGACATACGTCGAGTGCCACTCCAGAACAACACTTTGCAATGTGGAGAACATAGTTTAAATCATGGATCCGGGACCTCAAAGAGGTGCGACGTATTGCTAACGCGCCTATGTCGCATTTATACCGCTAAATCGCCACTAAAGCTAATTTAGCTTTTTTTTTACGTAAACATGGAAATGGACGTTGATATCTGAGAATAGTATCGGATTCTTACAGCGGAGCTATATGTAGCTAGCCGAATCGTCCGTCCGTCGGTCCGTCCGCGTGTCGATCGCCTGTATAGGCCGAGAACTCCTCCGGCGGAACCCCATGAGCATGCGCGAAAAAAAAACAAAAGAGAGAGAACGAGAGGCGCGCGATTAGCCAACACCACCTAGATAGCACAAAGCCTGTTTACTACAATCCATGACGTCACGCTATCTGGCCCGCAATTTCCATTGACAAGGCCGGCGTGATGAAAGCGGTGACGTCAAAATCACTGCTGCCTACTCAAGAGCATCCCCATTAGATTCTATGGTAGTCGGGCCAGGTAACATGACGTCATGGATCGGAGTGCCACAATGAAATAAATAAAATTCGATTTCACTGCTCACTTGTTTTTAGCAATGCGGGAGCCCAAACCAACTTCGACCCTCGGTCAACATGCGCAAATCGTGGCCGTCTTATAACGTGCGTGCGCGGCACGTTTTGACACGACCGGCAGTTGCTAAACGCTGACGTCACGAACTGACGTACAACTTCGTGTGACAACACTATTTACACGGAAACCGTTTAATTGAACTTTCTCCAGCTATCGTACGTAGCGCCTGTCGCAGACGCGGTCATTTGGGCCCGCACTCACAAACCTCTTTCGCTCGTCAGTTCTCCTTGCATTTGCCGTTGGTCGTCCACCTGCGTCAATGATACGTCAGCATCACGATTGGCTAGAATTTTCTCTTACGGACAATGCTAGCATACGCGTTCTTTATTTTAGTGTGTGTGTGTGTGTGCGTGTGTTCGTGTGTGTGTGTGTGAATACGGACCCTGGTCTCATTCGCTGAAGTCGGCGAAAACCCACATTGCTCGTACCCAGTGTTCGACTCCCGGCCCACGACGGTATGAGCCGTCCGTCGTACCATCGTCCTCGAACGAACTGCCACTATTTCTGGGCTCTCCAAAATTGTTTTTCTAAAGCTTCAGTTTCAAGTTTTTTTCTGCATGTGGACCTTGTGCGTTGCCTTCTTGCTACAGAAATGCCAGCCGCATATTATAATAAATCGGCGTACTCGTTATTCCGTGTCAAACAGTTACGCAAACGAAGAATCCTTCAAATATTCACGTAGCTTCTTTCGTAAAATGGCTTGCGGATGTAGACAAATGAGTTTCTCAAGACAGCGTTAACGATTGCACGAAGATAGGCGTCAGCGCGAAGAATTCTTCTCCTAGTCCAACCACTGTTTGGCGGGCGAGCCTATCTCACCATGTTCCCTGGCCTATCCCGGTAAGACAGCGCTCTCTAACATTAGATGCCTCAGGGGTGATTCGGTATGTGCACAGGGGGCCAAAGGGTATGTGCCACTCGGTTTGAGTTTACTTTCACTCTTATATGTTGACATTACAGGCATTATGTCTTACTTATTATAAATATTAGCACTACAGCCTGTAAGCTATACACATAACTATTCGCTACACAGCATCTACATTATTCACAGAACCGTTCTCACCAAATCATGAATGCTTCGCATTGCGTAGACGTCAACTACTGTTGAGTCTGCTATTACTTTTCGTACTCTCCTCAAGGTCCCTGCGGGTGCACAACACCTTCTCTCTTCAGTGCTGACTCGCAATTGCCACTGTCATTCTCTTTAAACAGAAAGAGGCGGCAACCCTGTTTGCGCCCCTCCGGGGTGTCATCGCGTCATGCTCCGGCTTCGTTAAGTCCAAAGGTATAGAAGATGTCGAAAGAATTACCAACCGGGTGTCGACATTTAACGAGGTACTCATGCACTAAATCAATTCGCAACACAATATTCACAATGGTTCCGAGTCAGAGAGCACCTACAATTCACGCGACCATGGCTAGCGTGTGTACTTCTACAGTATACGCCGAGGCCATTGACGAGTACCAATATGCAGGATACCACAAGGAAACAGCATAATTACTTCAATGCCTCGTGTGTCAATACTATATGCATTTCACGCCATAATCCGTGCAGTGAAGCCTGATTTACAATCAAATTTAGCGATGTTGGATCTGAACTTCAAAAATCCTCGTATTTTTTTAAAAGAAAAGTTTCCACGCTTTCTTATGGAAATACCTCCTGTTCTTCTCTATGATGGTGGCTATGTGCCGGATTTTTACAAGGACAACTTCAGTGTTCCACCAATGCGTAAACATAGGCCAAGATGTTGTGTTTTTCAAGTTCAGCATGGTTTTCCGGGACCTATGCGTAACCTGAAGGCACAAATCAAATTTTAGCTGATAACACGTTTTAGCGACATTCGCATGAAGGTGTCCTCTGGCTTTCGTACTCGATATTTCTTTACTTCTTTTTGTGAATTGCATCTAGAAAACAGTATATTTTGTTGCCATTTTTATTAGGCAAATGGCACAAAGAAAAATAATAAGATCGCGTTTAATTTGTTTTCTCATAAATGAATGAAACTCGAATTAGCCTAGATTTGAGGAGGGAACGGAAGAAACTGGTACATCAGAAGATAATCAATGAGTTAGCGGTAAGAGGGAAATGAGAGGAATTGCGGATCAAGCTACAGAACAGGTATTCGGCTTTAACTCAGGAAGAGGACCTTAGTGTTGAAGCAATGAACGACAACCTTATGGGCATCATTAAGGAGTATGCAATAGAAGTCGGTGGTAATTCCGTTAGACAGGATACCAGTAAGCTATCGCAGGAGACGAAAGATCTGATCAAGAAACGCCAATGTATGAAAGCCTCTAACCCTACAGCTAGAATAGAACTCGCAGAACTTTCTAAGTTAATCAACAAGCGTAAGACAGCTGACATAAGGAACTATAATATGAATAGAATTGAACATGCTCTCAGGAACGGAGGAAGCCTAAAAGCAGTGAAGAAGAAACTAGGAATAGGCAAGAATCAGATGTATGCGTTAAGAGACAAAGCCGGCAATATCGTTACTAATATGGATGAGATAGTTCAAGTGGCTGAAGAGTTCTATAGATATTTATACAGTATTAGTAGCACCCACGACGATAATGTGTGAGAGAATAGTCTAGAGGAATTTGAAATCCCACAGGTAACGCCGGAAGAAGTAAAGAACACCTTGGGAGCTATGCAAAGGGGAAGGCAGCTGGAGAGGATCAGATAACAGCAGATTTGTTGAAAGATGGTGGAAACATTGTTCTAGAAAGACTGGCCACCCTATATACACGATGCCTCATAACCTCCAGCGTGCCGGAATCTTGAAAGAACGCTAACATAATCCTAATCCATCAGAAAGGAGACGCCAAAGACTTGAAAAATTATAGACTGATCAGCTTACTGTCCGTTGCCTACAAAGTATTTACTAAGGTAATCGCAAATAGAATCAGGAACACCTTAGACTTCTGTCAACCAAAGGACCAGGCAGGATTCCGTAAAGGCTACTCAACAATAGACCATATTCACACTATCAATCAGGTGATAGGAAATGTGCGGAATATAACCAACCCTCATATATAGCTTTCATTGATTACGAAAAAGCGTTTGATTCAGTCGAAACCTCAGCAGTCATGGATGCATTACGGAATCAGGGTGTAGATGAGCCATGAATGATTGAATGAATGAATGTTTATTTTGACAGAAATAAAATACAAAGAATCTCTGTCAAAGAGGCTGACAAAAAGGCACGAATGCCTGACTAAGTGTCAGTCCCCTTCCCCGACCCATTCCCAGTGCAGAAAACACTCAAGCACGCAGGGTAAGCATGGTACACAAAGTGGATGCATACACAAAAAAATGAAAAGTACATGAAATATGTAACAGAAATACCGAATTTGATTTGTGTACAAAAGAATGAACAGTCATACCTGAAGCGACAGCAAATACATGTTCACTTTTTTTTGTTGAAAATGTTTAGGCACGGTGATTCATTTATTATAGTGAGTAAGCCAGAGTGATGATTCGAAAAATCTGCGACTATGAATGTAAAATACTGAAAAATGTAAAAATACAGAAAGATATCTATAGCGGCTCCATAGCCACCGTAGTCCTCCATAAAGAAAGCAACAAAATCCCAATAAAAAAAGGCGTCAGACAGGGAGATACGATCTGTCCAATGCTATTCACGGCATGTTTACAACAGGTATTCAGAGACTTGGAGTGGGAAGAATTGGGGATAAAAGTTGATGGAGAATACCTTAGCAACTTGAGATTCGCTAATGATATTGCCTTGCTTAGTAACTCAGGAGACCAATTGCAATGCATGCTCACTGACCTGGAGAGGCAAAGCAGAAGGGTGGGTCTGAAAATTATTCTGCAGAAAACTAAAGTAATGTTTAACAGTCTCGGAAGAGAACAGCAGTTTAAGATAGGTAGCGAGGCACTGGAAGTGGTAAGGGAATACATCTACTTAGGGCAGGTAGTGACCACGGATCCGAATCATGAGACCGAAATAACCAGAAGAATAAGAATGGGCTGAGGTGCGTTTGGCAGGCATTCTGAAATCATGAACAGCAGGTTGCCACTATCCCTCAAGAGAAAAGTGTATAACAGCTGTGTCTTACCAGTACTCACGTATGGGGCATAAACCTGGAGGCTGACGAAAAGAGTTCTGCTGAAATTGAGGACGATGCAACGAGCTATGGAAAGAAGAATGACGGGTGTAACGTTAAGGGATAAGAAAAGAGCAGATTGGTTGATGTAACAAACTCGGGTTAATGACATCTTAGTTGAAATCAAGAAAAAGAAATGGGCATGGGCAGGACATGTAATGAGGAGGGAAGATAACCGATGGTCATTAAGGGTTGCGGATTGGATTCCAAGGGAAGGGAAGCGTAGCAGGGGGCGGTGGAAGGTTAGGTGGGCGGATGACATTAAGAAGTTTGCAGGGACAACATGGCCACAATTAGTACACGACCGGGGTAGTTGGAGAAGTATGGGAGAGGCCTTTGCCCTGCAGTGGGCGTAACTAGGCTGCTGCTGCTGCTGATGAAATGAATGCCATATCGGTCAGCTATAGCAATGCCAACTAAGTCTTATGAAAATTTGAAGATATACGCCTTTTTTTTTCGTTTTTTTTCTTCTCCCACGTGGTTTGGCACCGTTCTCAGAAAATTCAAATGGACATTAATGTACAATTATTTCTTTTCTTGCTTGAATTATTTGGAGAAAGGCCCTTCCTATCATACCAATCACCGTATATGCAGGGTGTTCCAACTATCATGCACCAAGATTTAAATATATGCATATGCCACGTAGCTGGACAGAACCAAAGTAATGTTTGCCATCGCTTAAAGATACTCAGATTATTTTTGTTTCCATTCCGCCTAATTACACAATTGGTCTTAAATAATTAATCAACTTCTGAAATAGTATAATTACATGAAAGTTGTCGATGAGAAAATTGTAGAGCAACATAAAACGTTCGGCAGCATGTTAGACTCCTGTAACACATAAAGGCAAAACCCTGCTCCACACTTGCCAATGCATTAAGTTATTCGATCGGAGTGGTCGGACTTCTTGCGAGACACATAACGAGCCGCAGTGTGAAGTACACGTGTGGCGCTATAGGTCGACCTCCTCAACGACACGTGCGAGCACCTAATGCACTACCTAAGGGTTCTTTCGCTCTTTGTTTTCGTCTTCCTTTCTTTGTTCTTTAATTCTTTGTTCTTCCGTTCTATCTTTCGTTCTTTCTTTCTTGCCTTCTTTCTTTCTTTTGTTCTTTCATAATTTGTACTTTATTTCTTTCGTTCGTTCTTTCTTCTTTCGTTCTTTGCTTTTCTGCTTTCCTTTGCTCTTTCTTTTTTTTTCGTATTCAGCCACTGCATCTTTACTTGGTTGCGGGGGTATGATCCATTCCTGGTGATGATATTTTTGTCTCACTGACTAGCGCCGCTTTTTTCGGGTATGAGCAATTGCAACGAGCCACCTAAGCTTTCTCCTTAATATTCCCGATACAACTTTCTGTTTCTCAACACAATGTTTTTCCGAGCGTGGAAGGAGCCCGCGAATACACGCAAAACTGCCGCGAGACTGGCCGCTCGAGGCACATTGCCTGTAATGTCGGGCTCGAAATCTCGGACTCGAAAAAAAAAATATGTAGCATGTATTCACAAGAGAAAGCTGTATCGGCAGTTTTTCATGTTGCTCTGCAATTTTCTCGTCGACACTTTTCACCTAAATATAATACTTCAGAAGTTGATTAATAATTAAGACTAATTATGTAAATAGGCGGAATGCAAAAAAAAAGAACACTCTCCAAGCGACGGCAAACAACACTACCTTGGTTCTGTGCAGCTACGTGGTATTCTGCATATTTTTAAAAAATATTGGTGCATGATAGTGGGCACACCCTGTATATATATCATCATACCTTACTGGTGATGCAGCGCACTGGCACGGAAACAGTGAAGACAAACAAGAAAAGACGACACTCGCTGCGTTTTCACTGTGTCCATGTCAATGCGCTGCTTCACCAGTAAGGTATGATAATCAACCACCAACTAGCCCAACTTGCCACATTACTGTATATATATCATTGTTGGAATAGAATCCGAGCTCGTCGAGCGCACCGATTGGGACAGTAGGCGTGGAATGACCTACAGCAGGGATGCCTCGTCCTGTCTGCTTCTAGTCTCTGTCCGTGTCACTTCGCGCTACAATCCAAGATCATGATAGCCGGATGGCGGGCGTGGTCTCAGTCACAGGCGGGCGCGCCGCCATCCAGTCTGCCAGAGCAGCGCTGTCGTCCAGAAAAGCGCGCTTGCGCGGCTGCTTCCTTAGTCGCGCTCATGTGTATGTACACGCACTCGCCTGTGTGTGCGTGCGCGCGTGCACTCGTGCCTTGTGACCGGAAGGGACCCACACCACCGCTCACCCCGTGCAGCAGCAGCAGCAGCAGCAGCAGCGTGAGCGTGTTGTCGGCGCGGCGTGGAGCGCTCTTTTAAATGCCGCGGCCGCAGTGCAGAGCGGTGCCGCTTCGCTGGAGCGCTTTTTCTCCCTGCTCTCGCGCCGACTCGCGCAGCGTGTGACAGGGCCCCCTCGCGGCGCACAACAATTAGGTGGAGCGCCGTGCGCTTAGCGGGGAGCGCGTCTGACGACGAGGCGCGCAGCCGCTGCGTTGCGTGATGCTGGCTTCGGGAGGCTAGTATATATATATATATATATATATATATATATATATATATATATATATATATATATATATATATATATATATATATATATATATATATTGAGAGAGAGAGATAGGCTCACTTGCTTGACCGACCTGTAACCGAGGGGCAAACTCCTGCGGTTCTTCTGGCTAGTCTTACCGATGCTTGCTGGGCGCTTCCCACTTCCGGCTCCACTCATTCTCTTTAGTTTTACATTTTTCCACGTTTCACCCGGAGAAAGCGCGCTATTCTTTAGTTCCATATGCTGTGTGTGTTATGTATTTGCCATATGTCTTCTGTGTATCGTTTGATTTATCACAAAACTCACGTGTAGTATAGCATGCTAGCTGTGCCACCAGGCAAACCTGTCTAGTTTCCACTAGAGAGCATCTCTCTCTCTCTCTTGGTGCAAGTGCCGGCGTCTCCTTTTTTTAAAGGTTTTGGTTAATATTGAGATAATGACGTAGAAGTATTTGTTGTCGTGTGCTGGCGAGAGCTACTCCTTCTCACTCGCGTTATACCAAAAATTGCGTACTCAGAAAATAGGAACATTATTCGATTATACGTTCACCTTCGCGCGGAACAATTGATTTCCAACGTGATGCCGTCATGTTTATGGATTTTTCGGTGACGTCAGGGCGTTTTAGTGCTGCCTGTCGTGTGGAAACGCTCGACGACTTCTTTGCGCCACGAGTTCTAAATAGCCGGTTGCACGAGCTGCTTCTTTGGTCCTGCCTTATTCCGCAGGGGCTTAGCCTGTTGACGTTGTTATGGCTGCCGTAGACAACATACTGTTGGTCACGCGCAAGAGTACAATGCGAGATCCACGGCGGGAAGATAGTCGGAGGACAAATCCTACGCGATGCTGGGTGCTGCTGATTTTCCCTAACAAGCTCCCCTCGTAAGGGAAGAAGTGCGTCGAAAGGAAGAAAGAGTTGCCATGCCAGGGAAGACCGAGACGACGCCAACGATTCGTGGACGTTTCCCGGAAGAAAACCGCCACGAACTGCTGCCTACCCTCCACAGAGAAGCAGCGGTGAAGATCAGTTGGAGTAAAAGATCTGCTCTGCCATTCTTACGGCCAAACCCTCTCTCCGCCTCTGCGCTTGGTGGAACTTGGTGGGTCCGCGGTCCGATATTCCGTCTGTAACAATGTTTCTTGATTGGCTGTCGTACTGGTGAGATGTGATCTGTGTGTGATTGGCTACCGCCAGGAAGGAGGGTTGGAACAGAGGTGTTATAATGAAGGTGGGGAAAGAAAAGCTGCTCTGGGTCATGGAAACGAGGCTCATCCAGACGCTCATTGCTAAACACTTGACTTAATTTTTTTTATTTTTTTCCTATTCAGCGACGTAAATAAGTTTAGTACAAGTGCCAGTAAACCTGTTGAGTTTCGATTTCCCAACTTCCAAGCTTCTCATTTTTTCAACGCGAAGCCTCCGCAATGCTCCCATATGGAGCGGGGTTGAAGACATAACCTAGCGCTGTGATACGATCTCGACCGTGTGAGGTGGGTCTTCACCGCAATTCCGCAATTAAAGCATGTGTTCTACAGGGATTAAAGTTCACTAGCTAAATATTGTTCATTAGCTAGCATCATTCAGCAAAATTTCTATCAAGCAATGTGTTGCCTTTTCAAGTAACGCAGCAGGTGCGACAAAATTTCTATGTATATTACGGAAAGTATTTAATAAGTATGTCTCGATTAATATAGGCAGCCGCCCTGTGCTTATATTGACTCCATTGTGTTACTAAGGTGCATAGCGCGTATAAATCGCCCCATTTTCGTAATAAAGCTTAGCTGGAAGTTAGCGCTGGTCTCTTGCCGTCCTGTTGCTACTAGTTCGCGCTATTCATCCTCGCAACATAACGGTATACCAACTACATGTCCCATCGGCAGCCTTCCTTTGTTCGCTAAACGCAGTTTGGTCGTAACTTGGTTGCAAATCAAGCCCCTCGGCTTCTCTCATTCTTCTCGCTCTTAGCACTGTAAAACTATAGGCACTTCTCAAATCGACAATGCGAGCGTATTATGACATACACAAGGGCACCGAGTGCCACTAACCGCGCCCTCAAGAACCTGCCACCAGCTCCGAGATAGGTTGAGCTTGAATTTATTCAACCACATGGCAGGTACATAAGATTGCACATGGACGTAGTTTGGTGTGATGGGAAAAAAGCTGCATTTCACAGCTTGACTGGCCCCATCACCTGGAAAACAATATTTCAATATTACAGGCAGCGGAGAGCGACAATACAAAAGGAGCACGCATGTGACCCGTCACAGCAAAGCGTGAAATAAAACTCTGAAATACATAAAAAAAAACATTAAACAAAAAAGCCATAGATAATTGTATAACATTAATTAACCATCGCAAAAATGACCTAATATTGCACGAATAGCACATTCAGGACATCCTATGTAGTATATCAGTTTTGGACAAGATACGTAAACTTTCAATTTTTAATTTCCATTTGTTCAGTAAACTCGGAAGACAGAAATTAGCGAACCGTGACAAGCTTGCAGAATTCTCGCGTGTTTGGTTACACGTGCTTTGTTAATTAAACTGCGCGGTGGCTGACGCTCTCACCAAACCTTCACTAAACGACTGCACACGTGGGCCGCGCATACCCTATTGGGTTGTATTGACTTGCTTGTGTCGGAGAACTTCCAAGTGTTCGCCAAGTGGATTCCGCAAACGTGCGTGCGCCTCCCGCTTACGCCAGCTTATACTGAAATGAGATAAGCGCGCGTTTGCGTTTTTTTTTTCTTCTTTTATGCACCGGCCAATTGGCGCCCGTTTGTCTGCTCGTTCAGAGAAAGACGCGGCTTGAAGCGCGCCTCGGCCTCAGCACTGCAATGTCCGTGCCGACTCGCGGAACAGATGGCATGGATCGAGGACGGCGCATAATGTCTTCGTGTGCACGTGGCCATTTGGTTCACGCAAGTCCGGGGGGACAGTGGTCCGAAAAGCACCAGGGCGAGCTCAACTTTGAGAGAACAGCAGAGAGCAAGAAAAAAGAAAGAAAGAAGGAAAGAAAGAAAGGAAAAGGGTATGCGACAGTGTGCCGCGAAAGTACTTTCGCCGAGTATTCCGTGTGGTTGCACAAGCGACGCTGCCTGTATACAACTGCCTTTTGCTTTCTCCATTAATCAAACTATGCTCCAAAGGGATGTTTCCGAGTGACCTGCTCGTAATTTGCGTTGAAATATGTGGCAGGTTGTGTCTTTACGTGGTGCAGCGATCTAAAACGAAATCTGCGGACGCGTTTGCGTGGTAGTAGATTCGCGCGCAAGACAAGCGCCACCCTAGGAAAACAGAAGTGCACAGGAATTACGCGGCGTTCGGCAAATGGTATCTCCATTAACATCGATTGAAAAAAAGAAGTGCCCTTCTATACGTTGCAAAGAAAGGATGTTAAGATGTCCGGTCCAGTTACACGTGGCCTGCAAGTGTACAGCAATGACTCCCTCTATTCGCTAGATGCATTATAGGTGTTAGATGTGCTACATTTGTTGTAAATTTTGCTATAATAGCTCCCTCGTCGCACCAGCCGTTCTTGGCGGCATAAAGTACGTTCGCGGCCTTTGTAAACGCGGCATGAAAGACCGTGTTTCTAACCTTTTCAAGTAAGTTTCTCCACATAAAAACGTTTGCTGGAAGTCTGATTAATAGCTGTATACAATTCTCATCAAACCTGCCAGAAATTGTGGTTACATTGTGCTATGTTTTTGTGATGAGTGCTTAATAACTTTCTGCGCGTATTTGGCCATGCACCGCGTTTCTGATGCATTTTTGATTATTGCGTTTGTGGTGCATTCTTGATCTTCCGCATTTACGAGAGGCTTAGAACCACTAAACGCAGTGGTTACGCCATAAACCGATAGATGTCGCTAAAAAAAAGGGGAGGGGGGAATTTCTTATTCTAAAAAAATGTGCTTTGTTCCTGTGATTCACAGTATGGAAGTTGGTCGCACATTTCACTTCAACGTACACACATTTCTATGCACAAAGTAATCCTAACAGAGAGCATAAATTGCATTGCCACACATACCGCTGCTTGTATCAACCTATAGACATTCCTGTGCACAAATTAATTCTAATAGAGAACATAAAAAGTACATTGCCACACATTAGAGCGCTGCTTCAATTACAAATAGTGCTTGAATTGCCCGCGCAGACGTGCCTGCTAAGCTCAATATATAGTCACAGTGCTTTGACCACCATAATGGTGCCAATGGAGCATCTCTCTTATACGTAAATAAGCAGTAAATCTCGACAGAATGCTTGTTACAATACAGTGAGCTAGTAAGCACATCGACAGCACGCATACCTTTTATTATAAAACAGCATTATATACGTGCATTTCAATCAGCAACTCCTAATTATTAGCACGGTCACCACGATGACCTAAGCCTTTCTAAGAGATTTTGCTTCTAAGCAGTTGCGGATGGATGGTGCTTCAAAAAACGACTGCTGGCGTTTAGAAAATACGTACTGTTGAGATCGCTTCAAAATTTTCTCGCCTAATTTCGCTCAGGAATAAAACACTGGCTGCTATGCGACGGCGTCCGTAAACCGCTGCGAAGCGGTACGTGCGCGAGCCGGCTCGCGGTGTACAGGTGAGTCCACGTTGGCCACGGCAGCTCGCCGCATGCCGTTTGCCCTTCGCGGACCACCATTCGAGGGCTGCTTTGCTCGCGAACAGCAAAGGATAGGTCCTTAATGTCTGCGGCAGCTACGCAGCGACTTGTCTAATCAGCGACAGAAGCGCGGTCACTCTGTCATATTGCCGGCAGCCTCCACCGCTGTTGAGCGCTTGGTGGCGCTGACACCGTCGCTAGGCCTTTTCCAGTTCACTTCGAAGCTCCGATGGCCACCAGCCGCAATACTTTGTTACGGTCGTTGCCGCTCAACCATCTCCTCGCAATAATTTCCCACAAAGAAGAAAATACACTGATATTCGCGACGCTGCCGACTGCGATGTCTGCACAGCTGAGCTGATTCACCGTGCACCGCAGGTTGCCGCGCACGGCAGCTGAGTTGGACAATTATCGGAGCTCTTGTTGGTGCTTAGCGCTTCACCGCGGATATCGCTTTTCATAAAATGTACATTTTAACCATCACTTTATCTAACGGAAATTATTTTGCGGGGTGATGTTTGTGTGTCGCTGGTGGGCTAGCGCGGGCTTCTCCTTGTCTCGCTGTTCATCGGCTACCACGGACGCTGGTGCAGAGTTCCATTTCTCGGGGCGTAGCTCCCGTTCGGGCTAGCGGTTTGACACTGGTACTCGCTTATCGCTCACTCTATTCATTTGTGCCCACGTACGTGAGCAGAGCCGTAGTTTCCGATTGACCATTTGTTGCAATAAGGTTATATGCATGCGACGTCATCATGTATACGTATATGAACCGCGATGGCGTGGGGAGAACAAGTAGGCGTAATAAAAAATAAGATTAATCGGTGGCCCGTTCGCCACAAAAATCATGGCAGTTGGACTTGAAAGGGCCCCTCACCAGGTCTGGCCATTTTGAGCTGACAAGCGCAGAGCATACATTGCGCGATAACAATCGTGTCTGCAAAGTATTACATCGCCACGCGCCGCGGAAAGATCTGAAATTTAAAATCGAACGCCGTTTTTCCTTCTCGCGGCCGCCGCGCTCCAAGCCAGACGGTGACGTAATCGTGCCCGTGCGCCTATTATTAGTATTCGTGTAGCCCTGATTTATACCGCTAGTCATGTTTATTTGTGCACAGCGCGCAAAATCGGGCGCTGCGCGAACGAAACAAGAGCTCCGGTCAGCGGAAATGCGTAGCACAGGAAAAAAAAAAAAAAGCGAGGAGAAAAAATTAAGGCGGAGCCTGTGACGTATGCGTCACGCGATCCTCGATGTCTGGTATGGGAGAATGCTGGTAAGGATTTCGCTTGCGAATTCTAGACGGGGCGAGTGGAGAGAGAGTCTTGCTTTGCAGTAGAGCCCGCCTGCTGAAATCATGGGTTTGCGGCACTGAAATATTTCTATCTCGGCTATTGATGAGCCGATTTGAGAACTTTTCCGGCAGAACGCTCCCTAGAAGACACGTAACAACTGCCAGCGTATAACGAAAATTCTATATGGAGCCTGGTGAGGGGCCCTTGAAGCGAAAATCTGAAACGGGGCTTCACAAAAGCTATTATAAGAATCTTCCTTTTAAAAAAAAATATATTGGAACACTGCGTGGATGGCTTAGAGCACATATCTATGATGTGTTTATACATCAGTAAACGCTATAGACACCTACGTATATTTAATTACAAAAATCGTAACGTGTATTCTCTATTGTGTGGCTGTTGTAAAGTAGATGTTAAATGTCTTGAGTGTTTATACATCAGGCATATAAGTTGAAAATCTGCATAATTTTCTCTGCATAAATCATCATGTGTACGCTCTACTGAATGACTGCTGCCAACTTGATGTTAAAAGTCATTAGCTGTTGAGTTTATGATGACAGTCTGATGCATCATCAAAAACAAATCAAGATGTAACAGAAATTCAAGACACATCTTTTTAAGGGATCGCCCTGACCAAAGTTTTATAGAACTTGATCTATGGTTAGCACCACCTGTTCCCTGCTTGGGCAGCCGCGCACCTTTGAGCAGCATGACTATAAATTTGCCGTTTTGAACATCTACTTTTAATTTCATATCACTCTGGTGACCTTGGTGAGATGACCCGCACCAAGTTGAAGTGGCAAACCGCCTGCGGCGTTTGCCACTTGAACTCGACATCAGATTTGGTTAGATGCGTCAGCGGGTCAGCGATGCATGAAAAGTCCTTGACAAAGCTCCTGTAGTAGGCACACATGCCAAGGAATCTACGCACTGCCTTCTTGTCGATGGACTGCGGGAACTTTGCGATGGCAGCTGTTTTCTGCGGGTCGGGGCGTACTCCGGATTTGCTGATCCGGAGTACGCCCGAAACTAGCTTTTATTGGCCGAACCTGTGCCCACAAAGACACGCTACACTTAAAGCACAACGATAGCGGCGAATACAGTCGGCGATCGTCGAAAATCTGATCTGCGGGTCAAGTGCGTCGGCTTTTATAGAGCAGTCGTCGAACGTTCCACAGCAATCGCTGGGACCCGCGTGCCTTCCACAAAGTTCTACATTATTCGCGTCGCGAAAACATGCGATCAGATGACACATGATTCGGTGACAGATATCGGATGGAACCATCGATAACATTCCAGAAACTTCTTTTACGTGCAGGTGCGTCCTGCGCTGTGCGATAGCATTTGTTAGGTGGTGATAAGTGGTCGCCCGATAAAGATAAAGAAGTACACGTGTCATTGTGAACTACGAATGGGGGATGGACATTTCTCGAAACCCAGGGCTATATCTGGACTTTCGCGTGAAAAGTTTCTTGTTAGTCGCGTCTTGCGACTTCATTTCTTCCTTCCTTCCTTTCCTTCTTTCTTCAAATAGCCGCAACGTCTATAACCATTTTGTCGTGTTCAGTCACCGTTTTACCTCGGCAGTGAATATTCCTGGCTTTGGAAGGCAACACATAGCTTATGGAGCTGTAGGTGACTGCATCAAAACATGCCTCGTTAGAGCAGGCGTGTCCACTTATCGGTGACACATCGTGGCTCGCTTAAAAACATGCACATGTAGGAAAGGCTCAAACCCGCTTTTGCCGTTGTTGTTTTTTTGCTTTGTCGATTCCATTCTCAACCTGTACGGCGCATTCCACTTACCAAATGCGCCGTCTCAACGCCCCATCCGGCCAAGCAGCTAATTCCCTAATGAATGCTTCGCCTTCCCGTACAGAACTAATGGTCGATGCCGAGTCCATTTGTCTTTGCGACACGCCGGATCGGAGCACCGAGGTCTCGAGGCTACGCCGTGCGCCTCCGTGTATGTACGTATACGTGCACGCGCTACATCGCCTGCACTCCTCGCGCGAAGATTCTCGAGACGGCGATTACGGGAGACGACGCCCGGGCCCACCCCAAATCTGTTCCCCGGACGGGGCCGACCATTTGCAGCACGCGGGTCTGGCGCGCGTGGTTCCGCGTCAAGGCCAGACGTTCGAGAATGTTCGGCCGATATTTTAATTCTCCGAGTCGTGCTGCCGCGACTTTCTGCCGCCCGCGATTGCGTCTCGCGCCACCCCTCGCGCTCTCCTTGTCTCGCGCGACTTCAGTTGGTCGCCGCCGTCGTAATCACGGCGCCTGCGAAGTGCATCAGACACGTTGATATTAACGACGCCAGGTGCACGCTCGTCCCTCTCATCGGCCGTGCGTGTACCGCGTGCCCGCGCGCGTGTGCGTGCGTGCGTACGCCGACCGTGCATTCCATGCGGGCCGCTCGTTCGGGTCGTCGGGTGGCAGCGTTCTCGGGAATGAGTTACAGGGACTGCCCCGTTCAACTGCTCTAACCCGCCGCGGCAGCTGAGCGGCTGGCTGTACGGCGTCGATTGTGCCGCTGAGCGTACGGTAGCGGGTTCAATCCTCCGCGGCGGAATTAGGATAAGGGTGGCATGTGTGAAAAATGCCTGTGAACTTTATTTTTGCAATAAAGCTCTATATAGACCTCTAGACTGTAGAAAAAGTAGTGACAGGCCTCAGAGCTCCGTAAATAGTTTTACATAATAGCTTTCATTCAGCCAGTTTCGGCTCCGTTGTCCAGGTGTCGTGACGTAACGACACGCTATGTGGTCACCTGGGAGCAGGACGTTGCAACATTCTGACACATACGTGGGCCGGTGCCGAAGATAGTGCAATACCGGCCCGACCCGGTACAGTTCGCTATTAAGGGGCCCACATACAAAGCTTCGCTGCTCATCCTTCTTCACAGAGTCGAAGGGCACTCGGTTTTATTTTATTTACTTTATCAAACATTTTCTTCCGTTCAACAGCTTGGCTAACGTTACTGCGACATGCGGTATGCGCCAAATACAAGTAGCAGCGTACGGGCTTATGTGATCCTCGTATAGCTTACCGATAAAGCAATGTGAGCCATCTCTGTTCTACGCAATAATAATAATAATAATAATAATAATAATAATAATAATAATAATAATAATAATAATAATAATAATAATAATTTCCTACATATAACCTGAATATTTAATGTCAGCTCACAGGCACCTCTAAAGCACACCGACCCGTTAATGGAATAGCGTGTTATGTTTAACAGATTCTTTCACTTGCTTGATTTTCTTTGATTTAGCGATTCGGTATGTGCCACTGGGCGTGTGTCCATTTTCTGGCCAATCCTCCAGCGTGGCCAGAAAATGGCCAGAAATAGCCAGAAATGTCTCCAGAGGAGACACACGACAACATAATAATTGCAGGAGAATATATTTATGACCTTTGCGGGATGTAAACGTAAACATTGCTTGAGACTACGCGCTGCATAGGACGCAAGCAAGCAAAACTTGGAATAGCGGTTGGTTCATAAGCATTTTATTAATTATTTCACTAAAGGTTCTTTTCATCTTGGTTATAACTATAACGTCTACGCTGGTTCTGCATATTTTTTTTATCGCATCCTCGATGTGAAAACCGTTCCCCGATGCTCTATAATGCGTTTTTGACTGTTTAAGGCTCTTTTATGTGCGTATTCGGAGCAGATACAGCTCGCTAAGATGGCTTACACTGAGGTCATCGTAGCCGCCGTGCTGGTGCTCCGGCACAGTGAAAAGCTGGGTCCATGACGCCCCGTGAATGCTATCACTAAATGGCTTTTTTTCGTGTTACATTAGGCTCGCACCACAATCCTCCCAATAAGGCCACCTATTGGTATTGGTTGCGCCAATAAAAAAAAACAATATAAATGACCGCGTGATCGCGTGATCACACGCAAGCGCATATTGGGCGGCACATACAGATATATTCAGACTGCCTTAACGTCATCATCAGGTGTTTCGAAGAAACTAAAAGCGATAAATGATACGCCAATGCGAAGATGCTGTTTCTGTTCAACTTAGCGAGAAGACCGGTGTTATGATCCACCTGTCGGGTGTGAGAGACATTCAGGCGTACGTTCCCATGCGAAGATGATTTGCCTCGTCAAAGAAAAGGGTGTTACGATAAGCCTGGACATCAACCTGTCAAGTGTGAGAAGCGTTCAAGTGGGCGTCCCCATGTCAACATAAATGCTCTCTTCTCCGAAACAGTGACAACCATTTTAGAGCGCAGCTCTTTGGCGTCCGTTCCTGGGTTTCGCGTCGTCGTCGGCGTTGTCGTCGGCCTCGTAACCAGCTCCGCCCCCCTTTCATCCCCCCAGCGCTAGCAGCGACCGACTGACACTGCTGGATGCCGCTTACGCCGCTAGAGAGTCAACATAACGTGACTGCATAGAACACCGTCGCCGCCATGCAGAAAGAGGAGGAAAGGGTCCCCCCCCCCCCTGTTCTTGTGTGGCGGATAGGGTGCTCTTCAGTTGCCGACGCGCCGGTTATTTCACGTAGGCCCCGGCACGTCGACGAATACGTGACCACCTTCCCACGGCTAGACCTGGTTCTTAGCGCTGCGGAGCTGAGGGTATCATATTGTTTGTGTCGGCATCGGCGGCGTTGTCCCTGAAACCAACTCCGCAGCTGGGGTTGACTCACTATCGGCGTCAGCGGCATCAGTCAGTCGCTGCTATCTCTTCCCTCCTCCCTTTATCGTGTTGTCCGCTTGCTGCGCGCGCTTCTGCCCCCATTGTTTGCCGCTGGGTGTACACGCCGCCCCCCTCCCCCCTCTTCCTGCGAGTCTCCGGTTGTCAAAGCGCCGGCTCGAACTTAATTCCTTTCCGAAATTGCCGCTGCCGTTCGCCCTGTGCGGTGGCAATCAGAGAGCCAGATCGGTGGCGGCGGATCTGTATATGTGCACCGCCCGAGCCAAAATTGCCGCTGCCGTTCGCCACTGCGAAATTATCTGCCAGTTCTTTCTGAGCCATGAGCGAGACGACCGATGGAAGTCCTCCGTCTGCTGCTGCTGCCGCTGCTGCTAAACGAGCTGCCAGAGCAGAGGCCCAGCGCCGTCGCCGTCAGAATCCAGAGGTGCGTGCCGCCGAAGCAGAAGCTTACCGTCGCCGCCGTCGAGATGATCCAGGAGTACGCGTCGCCGAAGCAGAGGCTAAGCGCGGCCGCCGAGAAGACCCTGCCGTTCGCGCCGCCGAAGCGGAGGCTCATCGCCGCCGTCGAGAGCAACCAGCAGTAAGCGAGGCTGAAGCAGAAGCTCATCGCCGCCGCCGAGAAGACCCTGCCGTTCGCACCGCCGAAGCGGAGGCTCATCGCCGCCGTCGAGAGCAACCAGCAGTAAGCGAGGTTGAAGCAGAAGCTCATCGCCGTCGCAGAGAAGACTCTACCGTTCGCGCGGCCGAGGCCGAGGCCAAACGCAAACAAAGGCTCGCATTTGCTGCGCTCAAATTTCGCATTAGGAAGTAACGTAATCGTCGGTAATTTTTTTTCCCGAGCTGACACAAAGGGATGGACGAAGAGAAGACGAACCGAAGGGCGGGAGGCCGTCGACGACAGAGCCTGACGAAAGGACTAATGCTTCCACAGGCTTCCGGGAAGACGTCGACAACCACAAGACCGCAAGGGGTAATTAAGGCCGTCCAGGCCCCCGTGTTAATCAGAACCGCTTGAGTCTCGGATGAGAGTCACAACCATGCACCAGTGAAGTGAATATAGTCTTTTCTACTTTTTATCATGATCACGATGCCCGGCTTCGTCTTCATTTCCTGATTCTTGCGGTGAAGACCCACCTCATACGTTCGAGATCGTATCACCGCTGTAAAGCGGAAAGCGCAACGGTTTCACTTCTCTCCTTTATTGGAGGCGCCGATCATTGGATACGTCGAGATACCACTCACATGTTGGTCTATCAGAATCAGAATCAGTTTTTATTCATGACAAAATGAGGATAATTACAACATATGTATATACAGAAGGAGGTCCCGTAGTTAGAAACTGAAATGGGACCTCCTGTGCATGATGACTAGAATTAATAATACATACAACAATGGCAACATGAAAAATTTACATACAAAGGTTTTAAGAGACAAGGCATAAATGAACAGAAAAGCAGCATATGTAAGTATTAAGCAAAAAAGAAGGCTTCGACTTAGTCAACGAAAGGTGAAAAAAATAGCTAAAAGAAAGAAAGTGAAATAATATATATATACACATATATATATGCCGGAAGGAAATCAAGAGACAAAGAGAAAGTTAATAACACAACTCATACTATACTCAAATGGGAAAGTCAGAGGAAGTTAAAAGAAAATGCTTAAGTGCTGTACGAAATCTGTGAGCTTTGAACAATTTTAAAGGGAATGGTAATGTATTCCACAGAGATAATGCTGAAAAGTGTAGTGATTGCTTACCATAGTTGGTGCGAACTAAGGGCAAAATGAAGTTAATATCTTCAGCAAATCTAGTATTATTAGTATTAGTAAGGGATGTCTTCGGTATGATGGTTACTGGAATATCATTGTTTAATGCCCTAAAAATAAATATGGCCAGGTTATGTTTAACAAGGTCAGTCACATTCAAAATATAATGTGCATGTAACAGCTGAGTTGCGCTAATGCTACGAGGTGAAAATGTTATTAGCCGAATAGCTCGATTCTGAATGACTTGCAACGAAGTTAGGTGACTGTTATAAGTGTTTCCCCATGATTCAATTAGAGGTCATTATCCGGCTACGAACGAAGATGTAGCGCAACCTAAAGTATATACTCAAGTCCGAAAGAAGAGTTGATCATCTGTCTCGCTAAATGAGCAGTGGAAACAACTTGCATAAATGGCTCAAGTTGGGGAGGCAGTGTCAATGTAAACCCGTTCCAAATAGAGAAGATGAAGCGCACCGGTCCGCTGAGCAGGCGTTGCAAGCTGAGAAGTGGACGTGAACAATTTCACCGCTTATAATGGCAGGCTCTCAGAACGAGACGCCGGTAACTATACCTCCAAGTGATAAACTAAGCCCCGGGTATAAAGTAGTATTACATATACTATGTGCCATCGACCCCGCTAGAGCTGTAATCTACAAAAGGAACGTTCCTGGAGGAGGGGAAGGGTGGAAGTTGGCCACCTATCAATTACCGGACGGAAAGAGGTCAGGTTCGAAGGGCCGTAAAACCCTGCGTGCCGGCGCGCGCGGATGGGCGCTGAAGAAGACAGCGAAGGAAATATAAGACACCGCCGGATGGACGCCGCAGAAGAGGCGTTCCATGTAGCGCGAAGGCTAGGAAGACACGACACCCTTTTCAAGTGCGTTCCTGCTGTTATTACACGTAGTACATGAAAATTTGGCGTTTGTTAGAAGCACCTACTGTGGCAACGCGTGTTGTATAATTACGACGCTGGAGCGTGACCGGAGGCCACCATGTACTTCGCTATATATAGCCACATTTATACTTGATTGGGATAGTGGTGCATCGCGCATCCGTCTAAGCGCGGCAAAGTTCTAGAATGGTGAATCGCATTAATGCGCCAGCAGAGGGTATTTCGAGACGGGGTAAGTCGTTTGACTCAGTGAATGTAAGCGATGGCGCGTCGTATCGAGGGACAGAGGATAAAGCGAGCCGGCTACCGGCGCGTGCCACCATAGCCGCGTTTATACACGAATGCAGCGCTAGCGCATCACATTTCTTAGCGCATTATGTGGTAATATTATGCAACAGAGTTTACACGTGGCATACACGTGGTTCGTCCAAAACAAGCCCGAACCTGTTTCCGTCGATTTGCGTTTTTGCCGGTGAGTTGAGCAGGGCACACGACCGAGGCGTTGGCACACGTCCGGCCTCCTTAGCACTTTTGCTCTCTCCCTCGATTCGATACGCCAGCGTTTGCATGAAACGCGTGAGAAAGACTCGCCCCGTCTCGAACTACGCTCTCCTTTCGCATTAGTGTAAGTCACCTTAATAACTTTACCGCCGTTTACGCGGATTCGGTGCACTGGAAACGCGGTGCGCCACTGTCGCATTGATGTAAACGCAGCGTCGTTAAAGAAAGCGCCCCCGGTGACGCAGGGACGCGAGACGATGAGTAGGCCACGCCAACCCTACGGGACACTCGAAAACAGAAAACGCGTGAGGCGCCGCGCCACGCGCTCGCTCTCCGGCGTCGTTCCCGACACCGCGGGCGTGTATAAAGGTTAGAACTCTGGGCGCCGCGTTCTGTTGGAGTCGGAAGGCAATTACGAACACGATTACCTCGATTCTTTCCGTTTCCACTAGCTCGGGCGTCAGCCTGAGCGAATGACTACGGGAGTTCTCGGCTCCTGCACAACAGGCCTACTGCGGAAGGGTGAGCGGCAGTGGCGTAGAGAGGGATGGCGTTGGGCTGTTGTGCCCCGCGGCCGATCCACGCATTCGATTAGAAGCGGCGAACTACCGACGACGAGCAGGTCGAGGAGGCGTATGTGTAGGGTGTGGAGAGGGAATAGCCCGAGACGATCTATTCTGATAGCCTCCTCGAGTAAATGCATTGTAATAACCTCCCACACAACACTCTAAGGCAACTTAGAGCAGAGTGGTCAGGGGCGTCTGTCAACCATTGTGCGCTAAGTTACCATTGTCGCTTAGTAACGTCTGCTGCTGGGCTAGTTCGCACATGGCTGTCCGTGTCTTACTTTTAGCGCCTAAAACCATTCCTAAAGTAACATCGTTGCAATGCCCCAGCCAGTGCTTCTGAAGTGGAATTCTGTATAAGACAGGCGAGAATGGATGCATTGTTGCTGCATGCAACCAATTACGGAAGCATGCATGCTCTACAGACACAGTTCCGCGCGACTCGGTTAAAAAGCCGGAACGATGCCTATTCGATTTTTCGTTTTTCGAAAGCAAGCGACGTACGCGTTGAACATTACTGTAGTCGCATATGTGTTCGCACCGGGCAAAGCCGAGAAAGTAATTGGGCGTTAATGGTTACTTTCACGATAGCTTGGCTGCAATGGTGAAGGACAGCCAAAAGGTAATTCAACTGATACCCTTGATGAGCAGTTAACCAACGTTGATGACTAAAACTGCGAGAAAAATCATCAGCATGTGATTCACTGCCCGGAAGTGCGTCGCAAAGCCTTCCCTCTAAATTCGAGTCCGTGCGCTGGCGGTCAAGTGTCGGCGATGCACTGTCGAGGCGTGTAGGAAATATTATACATATAGCGTATATTTCAGGCGAAAGCTTAGAGTAATTCTTGAAAACTATGAATGCAGCAGAGATAACGTGCTTGTTTCTTTTTTTGTTTTTTTGTATATCGCCTTATTAGCGCTAGTAGACATCGAACATTTTGGAATAACTACTGATCGGCTATTTATTTAACTAAAATGCATTGACTTTTCAACTGCAGCGGCTGTTGTGTTGCGTTGCCAACCACGAAGTCACGGTATCAAATCCTGGCCGGGCGAAATGCAAAAACGCCCATGTCCCGTGCATTCGCGGCGCGTTAAGTATTCCCAGGTGTTCAAAATTAATCTAGAGTCCCCCCACATACGGCGTGCCTCATATTCAGATTCTGCTTTTGGCCCTTAAAACTCTAGAATTAACCTTTTTTTATACAGGGGAAAAGGTGGAGAAAAACAAACTTAAGCCGAAAGGCCATTTGACACTTCATTGGAGATGACACTTTATCATAAAGAAACCAAGGACGCAACCTAGCAAGTTTTTAGAATTTTTTCTCTCTGCCTAAACGTCCTACCCCCCTCCCCTCCAGAAAAAAAGAATAGACACCTTGAAATCCTCCGAAAGGCGAGGGCCCGAGCACTGCTGAAATCGACCGCCAACTGCCCGGGCCTGGCGGCACTTGAAGACGCGGCCCAGTATGGGCGCAGCGACCGGTACGCGGCCGTCTCGGTACGCTGGGATGGCACGATCATTAACGCAGCATCGGTCAAGGGGATAACGTCCGAGGTGGCCGAACAGGTGGCAATAGCCATGGCAATGAGGGACCCCGAACGTCCTTACGTCTACACTGATTCCCGATCGGCGGCCAGAGCATTCGCCTCGGGCTCGATATCGCGGGAAGCGGCGGCCGTGCTCGGCAGCGAGGGAGCCGCGGGTCATCACATCGTCAAATGGTTTCCAGCCCACATGGGGGCCGACGTGCACCCCGAATTTCCCAACGCCAACGAGCTGGCGCACGGACGCGCGCGAGGACTCACGCACTGCCGCGATCGTGGCGAGCGTAGTGGCGGGGTGGGAGGGGAGCATCGAGGTCCACTATTCACCTTCAACGAAATAACAGCGCACTATCAGCTGTCGAGGAGGACCTTCCCGCTCCGCCACGCTAAACTCACGAGACCACAGTCGTCTATATTCAAAATGCTCCAGACACGGTCGTTCCCCTCGAGAGGCAGACTGAGCCGTTATTCACCAGAAGTAGAGCCACAATGTCCGGATTGCGGCGAATCGTACTGCTCGCTATCGCACATGCTTTGGCAATGCTCCGCGTTAAGCGGCACCGTGTTCAGCAAAGACGAAGACTGGATGGACGCCCTGCGAAGCGACGACCATCAGACCCAGCTCCGGGCCGTCCAGAGGGCTCACGAAAGGGCGGAGGCTCACGGGCTTCCCGTCCCAACGTGGGTGCGGCCCGCGACCCCTGCCGACCACTAAACGAAGAGTGGGTGGGGAGGGGTTCCTCAGGACTCAGTAAAGTTATTTACTCCTCCTCCTCCTCCTCCTCCTCCTTGAAATCCGGGACGGCATACTTACGTGATGTAGGCGCACTGAGGTTTACGCAGACAATATAACCACTGTGTGCCTGTGCGCCTATAACAATGGAAGTTTGGAAACACTTTTTCTGCAGTCACAATCAACATTTTCATAAAGGGAAAATCAGCCGTCCATCCGGGTGGATGTCTGATTTTCCCTTTATTAATTACTTCTCTCCACCTTGCGGGTTCCCGGAGAATTATTACGTTAAATCAACTTTTTAAATCCATTCAAATGAACGGAAATGTAATCTTGAAAGAACAATTTAATAGCCTAAACTTATTCATTGTTGATCTTTATTGTTCCTTTAAATTGTACAGTGTCCCTCTTTCTCTTTCGCACATAGTAAACCGGAACTACCCCGGAAAAGAACTGGAACTGTCCCGAAAAAGTAGATTCTATGCGAGTACGTATCAGCAACAAGAAGCATGACTGCATCTTTTTTTTTCTTTCTATTAAGCTTTCAAACGAACGCCAAAACCTTTGTATCCGGGTTCGGCGTTTGTCGTCGTTTCCTTGCCGGGTATATTTGTGGACGTATACGCATATACGAAGCTTATACGTGCTCCGCACGCCAGTACCATCAAACGGGCTTGCATGATCATTATTCAATCGTCATAGAATCGTCGTAATGCCATCGTAATAATGTAGTCGTCGTTATGCCATCGTCATTTTGTCATCTTCGTGCAGTTGTCGCCATGCCGTCACGGCAGCTCCATTGTCGTCATTCAAGCGTCTCACACTGTCTTCCGCCTGGTTTGGGGTTTATATTTCGGCATAACTTGTGAGCGCGGCGTAGTGCATAGACGTGAAAATTTTACTACAATAAAGCTTTTTTTTTTTAGTTTTCCGGAAGAATGAGAAGGTAGGCTTGGTTAGAGCCGGCTGTCCCCAATCCCCAAATTTGCTCCTCAAGCAACAATGTAAAATCAAAAGCAAGAAAATAGGACACACAAGCATACAACAAAGGGTGCCTTTACGGTCATCAGCACAGAAAGCACAGCTCAGTACCTTTTTTATGGATGGACATGAAGATTGCATGATATTACACGTCGCACAGGTTGAATTGTACGCATCACCGTTAGTTGCATGGCATTTAACTAACCTCTTCACTAAAGCTTCGCTTCACATATATTACTACATGTAGACCGTTAGATCTGCATAATTTTTTGTTCCCTTTTTCCTTTTGTGACCATAAACCTACTCTAACCCGCATGAGAAATTGGAATGCGGGAGCCTATACGTGAAAAGCATTCAAATTTGGTGGTATTGTTGAGCAGAGAAAGACGGCTCACGAAGAAACAGTTTGAAGTTCAAACTAAAGTTCGTTTATATGGTTGCTGTGTCTAAGGAAAGCTCGATGCTAAGGACTAAACTGTCTGACGAGGCCTTGACCCCTTTTACATATATACAGACAACATTGTTACATTTTACGTTGCACACATACATCATCTCTAGCAAATTACACACAATACCGTAAGAAGCAATACTTCAAAATTAAAAGCATATATAGGAATAACATATCAAGAATAATTGCAGCTACACAGATTAATATACACTACTGTATCAATAAAGATAAACATCAGAACGCATTATGAGAAAAACAAAATGCTCCTATGTTAGAAGAATGCATAAAGTCATCATGTGGCAGGTAGGATAAGAATGTTCCAGACAATTTTTTTTAACCATGCCAGACTCTGCCTTCAGCTCGCTGCAGAAACGCGTCTCGAAACGGCTGAAAAATTGTCCCAGAATATCCGCCCTTTCATAGCAGAGTCCCAAAATTAACAGCAAAATTAATAAACGCACGCTTTTTCATGGAACCGATGCGTTCGTATCCGAACCATCACTCATCAGTTTCGAAGATCGGAGGGCAGATTGGCTGACAAGGTGAACGCCAGTTCACCGGTCGCGGTATACGCAGCATATTGCATTTTCACCGTGACTCAACTCATTTAATTTACTAGCCGTGCAGAGTGGCATGCGGCACTGCTTTCATTATCGCAGGAATTTGGAATATTAAATCTCCCGGTGGCCCCGGGTGGCGATGCAGCTGCCAAACTTCACTCGAATGTCACAAATTGCGTAGAGTCTCTTGCAAAAAATTACTAACGCAAGCTCTGGCGCTAGTGCCCACGAGATCTGCAAACACGGTGGGTCAGGGAACAGGGAAATAATGGTCAGTACGTGCGTTTGCCTAAACTTTGTCCTTCTGGCATCGTGACCGCTTTGCGACTACGCGAATCGATCATATTCGGCATAATATTGCACGTTAAATGACGCCATTCGTAACGATTATGCATGGAGGCAGAGGCTCCTTCCCTTGCCGTGTTTATAAAAGTATGATTACTTGGAAATATACAAAGATAAAGCGTCATAATGACGCCACAAGGAGGTCTGAAGCCCCACGCATGAAGATTAAACAAATCCATGTACTATACCTACTGTTACCCTGGTAGCTTAACGATCTCGACGCCATTGGCGGTGCATTGTCCTTTCTGTTTCCTCAGTCCCGTCGTCTGCGTTGTTGCGCCATAATGAGCGTAAACCAATTAGTCCAGCTCAGAACCCTTGTTCAGCGCCACAGTTCTTTCTGGTAATTTTTGTAGGAAACTCTCTGCCTGTAGTTACAGAGTACGAGTGGGCATTCAGTTATGGAAATTGGAGCGTTTTGTTTTGTCCAATCGTTTGCTTTTGCTTTGTTATGAAAGTGGAGTTCCACTAAGACTTATGCTCCCCTGTTAATGCAAAAATTCGCACATATGTATACAGTAGGCGTCGAACGAGTTACGGGCAGCGAGATTCGAGAAATAGCGGCACTTCAGCAGCCATGGGTCTGTAGCCTCTCAACCGTACTTCCAGCCTATGCATTTACTGTATGCGAACATGGTTTGCACTCTTTTACTGGCTGTGGTGAAAAAAAAAAGCTTTTAAATTTGACATTATCTCGCGCCCCACGCTGCGTAAATTTTTTATGCTGACTGTCCGTGTCCGATGTTGCCTCGCTAGCAAGTAACGGTTATGTGGGAGACTGCAGGAGCTCGTTGTGTACATTGAAGTAATGTAAAGATTGAAAAGCTATACTCAGTTGCTTATCCTTTTTTTTTCTCTCTGAAAACATAATTATAGCAGGAAGCGGCACATGTTGGCCTATGCGAGTGCGTTTTTTTGTTATCCAGTTAAAGTAAGCCGCCTTGACAAGATTTGAACTTGATTGGATTTTGAATGTCGTAACGCTTACTATAAAACGGCATATAGCCTGATCAAAGCAATGCCAATATATATATGCGCCTCTATATTACGGAGCGTTCATTATGGGTAACATTATCTCGAAACCACTTTACCGTGGCCTACGGAAGCAAATTCATAAAAATAAAAAGCAGGAAGCGCAGAAAACCAAGAACAGCGAATGTGGCGTGCCACGGCTTTTTCTCCATTTACTTCACGTCGTCAGAATTCGTCGTGTTCTTACAAGAACAAGGAAAGGGGGGGGGGAGGGAAAGAGATAAGGAGAAGGCAGGGAGGTTAACCAGAATAACGTCCGGTTTGCTACCCTACACCGGGGGAATGGGAAAGGGGAAAACAAAGATAACAGGGAAAGAGAGGAGGGAAGGAAAGAAGGCAATTGCGGTGATTTCCTAAGATTGCGGATAAAGCACCGGCCGACTGCTGATGCGATACCGTTGAGTAAAATATAGCCGCACTGTAGTATACAGACTGAGTCGGAATTGGGGCTGGGAGCTCCAAAATTGCCCTGGAACCAAATGGGCGCCTTGAAAGTTCAGTGCCGACATGCTACCGTTTCAGGCATTGCGATCGTTGCGTTGAAAACCGTATTTTTGTTCGTATAGTTTTTTCCCAGCAGGAGAGCATGCATTAGCGAAGAAAGAATAGCGATGCGCAACAGTGAAGCAGTCACAGCGTTGCGGATTGCGCATTGTGTTAGTATATATCTGACCGTGCGCTGTTCTGAGTATCGAAAGGTTCGGTTCAGAGGTCTCGCGAGTTCCGATAGAAGCGTTTGAAACTATTCTTCAACATTACGACACACTGCTTCTCACTAACATACGTACCGGCAAGCTAAGAGAAAGCGAGAGAGAGAGAAATGATAGGAAGGGCAGTGAGGTCAACCATATATGAGCGTCCGCTTTGCTATCCTAGGGCCCTATAACATAAAACTGTTCCAATATGTTTTTATTCCAATCTCCTGACGTCAAATTTGTGCAACCGCCGACGCAAGCGTCCGGCAGTGACCCGCAGGGTTGCCTGGACAGACCAATCAAATATTCTTCTCGTTAGGAGGTCACTTTTGTTTGTTTTAAAAAAGTACTAACAATAGACAGTTTTAAAATAGCGTTTGTTGCCTTACGTACGCTAAACGTAAGCAGCTTTGCGGGATGTAATGGTGCGCGTTCTTTGAAGTCGTTTAGTTTACTGTAGGGAAACGCGAACGTAAAGAAGACGTTATAAAACAGGGCGCTGTCTGGTGCCTCGTGCCAATTGTATTGAAGCCAAGACAATCCATTAGAAATCATCCTGCTGTTGCTATGTGGACCCGTCTTGTTAGGCCTGCGGGCGCCAGAATCGCCGAACGATCTCAGAAAATGGACGCGCTATGCGCTCATAACTAACCTTTCAGGTGAGTTTAGAGGAAGCGAAACCTCATTAGAATAGTTACTGGTATATCAGCGTGAGTGAGAACGTAACCATCACAAGAATTCGCGCTGAAGTGACAGCCAGGGGTACCGCCATGTTCGACCACACTCTTTCTTGGCGACCGTAAACATTACGAACGTTAAACTCGCCAAATAACGTACGTTATCATAGCGCACGTTAACCGCAGAAACCCAATAACGTTCCGAGCATGCGCAGTGAAGACGACGCTATTTCTTTACGTACGTAATGCGTTTACGTTCGGTCGCAAACGCTAAACTAAAACTGTCTATTGCCTACACTGAGCAGCTTCTCTTATCTAATTGGCTGACAAGAGGCGAGGAGCGCGGCCGAATGGAGAGGGATTCGATGGCGCCGAGCCAGTGCACTGAAAATCGATAACCGGATGAAGACGGTGGTGCCAGCGTCTGTGATTGGTCCGCTTCCCCTTACTTAGTTTGCAGTGGCTGGTGGAAAATCGCTGCGGTATGCAACGGAAGATTAAGAATACCGCTAAAACGGATCCTCAGCAAAGAAGAGTTGGCAGAGCGAGGTTGAAAACGTGCCGAAAGTGCTCGTAAACGTTACACTGGCACGCAAAAAGTTTTATTGTACGCAATTAAACCCAAGCTCTCCGGCAGGTGCGAGTAGCCAGTGCCTGAGCGATCGGCGGCAGCCATCTTTTATTCCTTTCTGAATAGCCTGCTGCTATTCCGAAATGAATTCAGTTTTGTTGGGCATTTTAATACATCTTTAACGCGTTCACGTCACCTTGACGCAGTGAGTTTTCGCCGTTTTGTGACGTCGCGTGACAGGCAGGCGGAGTGAGTGCAGCCCGAAAACTTTTGACCAATAGCTGAGGATTAATCGCGAAAAGGCGTCGAATCAGAAATAACTATTTTTCTTTTGTTCGGTCTAATCATGCATAGTCAGTGCATAGTCATGCAAGTCATGCATAATCAGTGTACGCACGTCATATCAGACGGGGAGCTCTCGCGGTTTTCGTGACGTCGCGTGACAGACAGGCGAAGTGGGAGAGGTTCGAAAAAGTTTTTGACCAACCGTGGAAGGCTGATTACAGAATTGGAATAGAAAAGTTTGGAATAGCTTTACGTTATAGTGCCCCTACACTGGGCAAAAAAAAAGAGGAACAAAAGAGGAGAAAAGGGAGAAAAGGTGCACTGCGCGCAGACAGGGGGGTGCACAGGAGGACTCTAAATGGTCACTGAGGCCAGTGCACTTCAAACACTGCATTAGTGCGCGAGCATCTTTTTGTGCCACCGGCGATTGTGCTCACGGTGTCAGCACTTTAGACTTAGAAAATGTTTTCAATGTCAGATGGTTTTACGTATGGAGAGATGGGCCTTGGGCGTCACACCGAGGACAGGTACACAATACGGGCAGTATAGTTTCCTCGGATCTACTGAAATCGCATGTTCGACTGTCGGCCGTTACAGTATGGTAGGAGTAAGTGTTCGTAAACGCCCCTAGCAGAGTCGCAACCAGTATACAGCAACGTTGCTTCGCTGCGGCAGAGACTAGAGAGAGAGAGAGAGAGAGAGAGAGAGAGAGAGAGAAAATGAATAAACATAGAACAGAGGAAAGGTAGGAGGGTTAACGAGATGCACGCCCGGTTTTCTATTCTGCATTGGTGGAAGGGGTATAAGAATGAAAAGAGGGAGAAAAGGGAGATGGAGAGAACCGAGTTTCGGACACATTTGAAGGTTCGCACCGAGTCTGCACACCGTCGCAAAGACCTGTCCACTTGAGGTACTGCAACAACGCTTTTGTGGCTTAATGTGCCATTGACGTGTATGGCCATGGTACAAAGAGCTTCATCTCCGAAATTGGTCTATAGTCCAGTCGATTCAACGCTGTCCAGAGCGCTGCACGTTCGACGCCGTACTGGGGACATATATACACCTGTTCAATGGTTTCTATGGTATTACAAGAGCCGTACATGGGCGTATTCCCCATTCCAATGTGGAATGAGTAGGCCTTCGTAAATGCTACCCCGAGCCAGAGGCGGCACAAAACTGTTGCCTCAGAGCGGAAAACTTTTGGTGGCACTTGTAGCTTTAGAGATGGATCAAGTCTATGAAGATGACACTTCAGAGGATTGGGAGAAGACCAGTATTTGTGTGTCATTGCTTTAGCCACTATATGACGCTTTCTTGCAACATCGGTTCTGGATAAGCGGATTGGAACTGGTCGGGCTTCCAGATGGGCTTCGTCGCCCACTGGATTATGCCCTACAGCGATGGCTTGATGGTGGTCTTCTCTTATTTCATATGTCAGCTCCTCATGAAACCTGTGATATAGGGCAAAATGCAGACTTTGAAGTGCTGCCTTAGAGTCGCAAAAGATGACCCATTACTGAGGTGTCCCTTGAAGGAGGTATTTGACAGCAGCACGCAGGGCAGCAAACTCTGCCGCCCTTGATGTTGTCATGTGTTACAGTTTGAATTTCATTGTAGTTTTCGCAGCCGGAATGGCAACGGCACCTGAAGAGCTGGCAGATAAGTTCGAACCACCGGTACAGATGTGTATTCGGTCCCCCTATGTCTAACTGAATAATAGCAGCGTCATCTGTTTCAGACATATCTTTGAGTGTTTGGCCTTCTTCTTTACACCCGGAATACTTAGGTGCTTCTGAGGCTGTAGGAGGCACCATAAGGGGAATAAAGGCGTTGCTGCTGGTGTGTATCCTGTTGGAATACAATCTGTATGAGTGATGATGACTTCAAAAAACGTTGCACGAGGTGTCTGCGAGGGCAAGAATGCCAAGTGATGATCGGGGACGCGGGAAAGATGACGGATATGCGTCCTGAGAGAATGCACAGCAACGTATGTTTTGATGGGATGATGTTTGGAGAGCACGAGTGTTGCAGGTTTTCACGCGCAGCTGAGGAAGTCCTTTTTTTTTTATTGCGATGAAGGTTTGCCCTTAAGGCATAATTCTTGGAGCGTATATGTGTATTATATGTGTGCTGTGAGGCCTGTGTTGTCTATGAATTGAAGCAGTGTTTTGTGAAATCTGTTGTCGTGTATCCAGCGGTCATAGCTGGTTGTCACACTGTAGCGGAGGCCGGCTTGCAGTAGGAGATGCGAGCGTTCCGATTGTAAACCCGTACATGTCCATATTAGGTGGCATGCATCTGATTCCACCACAGGAACGGAGCAGTATGGACATGTAGCACCCAGTGGTACTACATGTCCATACTGAGGCTAGGTGGGACGCCGAACAAGCAAGCTAAGTTATCTCGCAGCGTCCGTCCTCGTCAAAAGAATTGGAAGCATCTGGTTCTATTCGTGGGCAGACCGGACAGCCTTATCAGTGAAGTCGCTCCCGATGCTGAATTTATTACAATCCCCACAGCGCCCACAGCAACTAGCTATCGCGAGCGGCCCTTTACACCTTATACAGTGACACTGCGAGTCAGGTTGAAATCGCGTGAAGTGTCAGAATATGCCTGTCATTATGTAATGTATCTCGTAGTCGTACGCGGCTGGCTTTGGTATCAATTGTGTCATCTTCGGCCAGGCGTTCTAGCATACAGAGCGCCGGCGGCAGTGCTTAAAGTCGTGCGAGATAGTGCTCAAGCTACAGTGAGACAATGTGCGGGCTCTGTCTGAACAGCAGTAATCAGGCCGTATTATCGCTATTGCATCCTGCTTTGCTGTGACTATCACTGCGTTCTCGTCTTCTCACGACGAACTACTTATGCTCCCTATAAGATCATTAGTTGCTCTGTCACATGGCTCCTACGCAGGCGATGACAGAGCGCATTAAAACAGTCAAGATTCCATCACTATGCGTATGTTAGCAAAGCGCAGAGTCTTTTCTAACGTTTCTGCCGGCCATCACATTTTGTGATATGTACTTGCAACACTTTTGCCCGCGTCAACAGCTCCGAGAGGCAAGGATGATGTGGCTATCAATTTCTCCGTGGCTTTCTTATTCTTCTGTCTGACGTATTAGGCTTAGGGGCTGTTTCATCCACCCCATCCCTCCCTTCCCTTTATTCTTTTTCTTTCGAACCTGCTGCGAAGCTCCTGCTCGGCGCATATTGGTATGCGAAACAGGTCGTCACGGCCATTCGCACACAGCCTATAGAGGGCAAAATGGAACGCTATACACCGGAAGGTTTTGAGCGGTCCAGGCAGCTTGCCACATCTGGCTCTAGTGTTGAAGCACGTGCCGCAAAGTGCCGGGTTTTACGGCCCCTTGCAAGCAAGCGCGAGCGTTGAGTTCTGCCGTATTGACGCCTCCACATCTGTACTATACAGCGCTGCATTACGGCATCGAAAACAAGGACGCTCGCGCATGATTACACATGTGCAAAGACGTGGGCTTTTAAAAAGATGTCGCATAAAAGCAAGCATCAAGTATACGCCTGTTTAATGTCACTTGTTTCTTTCTTTCATCGCGATCTTCCTGGCAGAAAAAAAAAGCGTTGCAAAAAACCTTTTGAGGGGACAGCTTGTGTATGTATGCATCAACACATAGCGTGCAACTGGAGCTCGCCGTTGAACGCACGAAGGCTTTGCTGATGGCGTACATATGTGGTTTAGCCTTCAGAAAATAACCTGAATCGGTATACAGTTATCAGGGACAGAAAACGAGCGAGCGCTTAAAAAAGGAAGACATTGTTTGAAGACAATAATTGTTCAAGAAGAAAATAAAAACAAAAAGAAAAGCGCAGGGACAAAAAAAATTTCCTCGTTTGCAGTTAGAGAGCCGAGACACCGTATACTATACACACATACGGGAGGCAACTGAGCTCTCAACCGCGGCCGTAATGATGGCTATAGATCGCTTCTCTTCCAACCGGAAATTCCTCGCCAAATGGTCGTTCCGGTTTTGGCTGTTTACTTCCGGCGCCCCTCCGTCGATGCTCCACGCATTAAGCTTTATTTTCCTATGCCTAAGGCGCACGCCCGCGCCCGTATGTGCAGTATACCACTGCTATATATACGCGTAGATATAGGTGCGCAAGGCGAAACAACGGTAGTTTCTTATACCACCCGCTCTTTCCTGCTGCAATTTCTTTTTTACACTTTGTTTACTTTTTTTTCTAGCCTATTGTCTTTTTTTCTGCCTTTCTTTTTTTTTCGTGCTATTTTGTTTCTCGTATATTCCAGTCTATTCGCAGGCTCAGAGATATTGAACAGAATCACATTCCGCCGTTTTTCGGATAGCCCCACCGTTTCACTCCCTCTGTCACTTCGTTTTTATATTCTTAGTTCTATTTTATTTCAAAAAGAAGCTCAGCGATGACAACGACAATGAAAGAAAGATTGATTCTATAGTTTCTTTTTGACTTATTGCGTTATCAGGCCTTGTCTCGCTAATCTTCATGCATTTACTTTTTTTTTTTTTTTACAGAATCGCATGTTCTGTACAGGATCCGTCTTTCAACGCTTCCCCGTCGGTACAACTTGGGGTCGTATACGTTGATGGGCAATAAAATGCCCATCATTGTGCGAATTTATGTGCGGAGGCCCCTCAAGTATGTGCGGTGTTTTCGTTGCCTTCTCTATACTTTCCGGCAAAGAAGAATGAAGTAAAACTAAATAAAAGGAAACATATAAAAAGGCGGCTCTCGCACTAGTGAGACCGAATGGACCGCACTAGGAATTTCGCTGAAATTGATCATTACGCTCCGACACATGGGCTACGTCGTATGAGCTGCGCGCTCCCCTGTCGTTTTATTTTCCCGCTGCACTTTCTTTTTTTTTAAAACCACACGTAAACTCATAAAAGTGGCGGCGCAACGAGTGAAACGCGACGCTATAGGAAATGAAACCAGGCCCTGTTTTCACGAAAAAGTCCTTAGACTGAAATTGTTCCAGCAATCCTGATGTTTGACATCATATAAGCGAAGACGCCTGACTAATGGGAAATATCACTTACGAACGAAAATATCTGTCGATTCAGCCCGCGAACTACTTATGTATGTGGTCGCTCTATACTTCTTTATTGTAAGCCGTTCTCGCATTTCGCCCCGGCCCATAAATATGCGGCCAGTAATTCGGAGCTTCGTTAAACGCCGATCTTTCTGTTTGGTTCGCACCGATGCATATGGAGAAAACACAAGATAGAGAGGGAGAGAGAGAGAGAGAGAGGGAGTGAGAGAGAGAGGGGGGGTCACGTCGAGGTTAAACACGATTAAACTTGCATTTAGGTCTCCGATCACAGCACAGCCAGCCGTGTTTGACCAAAGAGGTGTAATGAAACCCATATCCGGAATGAACGAATTTGTTACCTCAAGCTGTTGTACTAGATTTGACTCGCGGTTGGCGGGCAAATATTCGAATGTTTCGAGTAACAAATCGATTATTGCTTCAATCGACTCGGTACTCGAACCGAATAGTAATAGTTTTTGAAAAATTCGAAAATGTTTTTGAATACTTGGAAATTAAGTTTCGAGAGCTTTGCGTGCGAAAACTGCCTGTGATTATGAGACGCGCTGTACAGAGGTGGGAGAACTCCGGAAAAATTTTGACCACCTGGCCTTTTTTTTTCTTAACGTATACGCCCAATACATGGACGTTTCCGCACTTCGCCCCATTTTACTTTTTTCACATAGCTTTCGAAAATTTCTCATCCTCGACTGCGCAGTGCGAAACGTGAAATTGAAACAAAAAACGTGAGCACTTTTATTCTGTCCACAGTGGACATACAGCGTACCAGAGCACGCTGCGATCGCTCAGGAAGCCATGCTTTTTTTCGGCCAAACCCCAGTCATGCACTCGCAGTAAAATTTCGTTAGGCATGTCACTTGGCAATGACTATTGTTCGGGATTATATTAATATATTGCCAGCGTGCACCCGTGCCTTCTCATCGAATTAAATCTGAATTTGTTTCATTGCAACGTACTTGATACAACACATGAGCATACATGATTCCGCTTCCGTACACGGAAGTCGCCGGCTCGATTGGAGACCGCGTCGGCGGCACTTCAGTGAACGTGAAATGAAAAAAAAAAAAAAATGTTGTGCAATTTTATTTATCCACGCGGCTAAGAACCGCAGAATGATCAGATTTAATTCAGGGCTGTCAGTTTCGGTGTTCGTTATAGCAACGCCTTGGTTCCTGTAAGGTAAGCGCAAAGCAGACGCGAGGCAAATTGACCACGCAAGCGCTCTTGTTGGCCGTCCCTCGTGTTTTTACCGAGTTTCGGGCTGCCTATAACCACGGAGCCGAATAAGCGAGGCCACACGGTGTGTTTCTTTGAGCAAAACTATAGCTTTTGCTCTTTCTTTCCTCCTTGCTCTCCTCCTTGCCACCTTCCATCTCTGTGTTTTTGTCACCTCCTTACTGAAGAGTAGGCAGGTGTTGTGCCTCTTGAGGTGGCAGTTGACAGCCTGCTCCTCGCTTTCCCTTTCCTGCCAAGTGTATATACGTTTTCAATAATAATAATAATAATAATAATAATAATAATAATAATAATAATAATAATAATAATAATAATAATAATAGTTTTGCGGAGTAAAACATTATCAATTACGAAAAAAAAAAGAGTAGGCTGGCGAGGTAAAGACGGTGCGCGTAAACAAATTACGTTGCGCCAGCGTTGTTGCGAGAGAACATATTTGTCGCGCTCTCCTGTAAGTAAAGCGCTGCACACATAAGCCGGAATGCACGGCCTTCTGCAGAGCTCTTTAATTACAGCAGTTGCGAAACTGCCCATAGGTTTTATGTTTGAGATCCCGGACACAGTGATTTCGCCGACAGCGTGGTGTTCTGCTGACTGTCGCGTCGCCTGTGGACGAAACTGACCATAAAGCACCACTTTTCGGGCACAACAAATTAAGATCTCGGGATACACTGTATTGAAAGCCACACAATCAATAGGTTAAATAATTTTTTTTGTAATATGACAAATTTGACGCCATTTTTAGCTCTTTTAGAACTTTCTCAATCAAAGCTTTTTCCCCCTTTATGTTTTGCTCTCATTCAGTATATGTAGCAATAAAGAAGCCGCGCTTGTATACGTCTTAAGTAGCAATAATTGCGTCATTCCACACAGTCCCACTGCACTAATTTGAGGTGCATAAATGGTGGCTATAAAGATGACACTTTCACATGCCGTAGAAGACACGACGCGGTCAAGTCTGGCAGCCTATGACATATTCAAACTCCGTCTCACATACGCCGTTGCACTAGCTCCATTCTCTTTGTCAACAGAGCCGTCGGCGGACAACTGGAGATGTCTGCCATACATTCTGTAGAAGTGTTCCACAACCAAAGATTTCGCCTCTGCCACACGTGTAAGTCGCTTACTGTGAAAACGTGGAATGTTAAGCTGACATTCCACATTCTCACAAGACCATGGTGCGCCGTCTGACATTCAAAATTTTTTTGTTAATTGCAGACCAAATACACAAAGTATGTTGAGTGCCACAACGACGCGGATTTCCGTCCACCTCCGAAGTCTCTGGTGAAGCCCTCTTCGTACCTGAACCTCACTTAGGCGACACAGCTACAAGAGCAGGCGTTGAGATGCAAGGAGGCGTAGAGAGGACGACTGTGACTCATGGAAAACCTTGTTGGTGGCAGCTGTCTTTGGCTCACCAAGAGCGGTCTGAGAGCTTTCCAATGTAGCAACTCCAATCGATCGCACTGGAACTTTGATGGTGATAATAATGGGAACTGGAAAAGCACGCCATTCACCATAGGTGACCAGTGTAACTTCAACATTGAGGAAGGATGACTGTGTGCCCCAGCGTGGGGCACCAGCCATCCTTCGAACCACGTTCAAGTGCGGTTCGAGTAAAGGAATGATGGGGTCTACAGCACGTCTCCAGTACATCCTGGCATTAAGTACTACACTGAGTAATTGATGGAATTGAAGCACGTATTCCGGGTGAAATCCTCATCCGCACTAGCCTTCGCTGCAGCCTGGGGAACAGCATAAAATGGGACTTGTTTGCTGAGATGGTTAATCCCGTCGATGCAGGGTAAGTTTATGCAGACGCTACTGTCCGTTGATCCATCAGGGCCAGGCGCCTTGTGCTGGTACCTGAATAACCAAATACACATCTCATCTGCACATGTTGACATATGTACTGTCTTGCATCTATTCTTCAAGGCATGTGGCAATCCGACCATGGCCGCATTCTATAACAGGGGCGACAATACACTTCCCAGTGGTTACGCCTCGTGACATTGCTCTCGCTGTACTCAGTGCCGTTCCTAGTATCACCTGCATTTTCCGACAACTGATTAACGTGTTTATGAAACATAATAGGTGGCCTGCGACTCCCATGTTCGCCAGTCGACCAACTATTAAACTCTCGAGAATGTTGTCATACGCATGTTGTCCTACGTCAAGGCAGATCGCAAGTGTGGAGAATCCGTGAGCTTGTTGATGTTCGATGTGATAGACTGGGACAGATAAAGAGAGCACCTTGCGAAGACTACATGGCTTTTTCAAGCAATGCCAGCAAGCAAGGCAGCAGCAAGTCGTCGAGGTTAAATCGTAGTCTCACGTTTAAAGTGCAGCTGTAAACATTTGAGCGGTATAGAAAAAGAAGAGAAAAAAGGGATCCCGGCATGGCTGCTTCTTCGCATCCTGCACTTTACGGGATGCTCGAATCGCTCACTCTTTAAAAAAGAGCCACGACTCAAGAGTCGTCGTTTTAGCCCGCTATCTTCCAGCAAGACGCCGGGCGAGCTCTTCAAGAGGATTTGAGAAGCGCGTACATGATAGATGGATAGGCGGGTGCTTCTCTTTTGTACCCGAGGGGTAAAAGCCACTTTGCCCGGCGTAACGCGACAATGGCCCGAAGGGCAGAAAGGACGCTGAACAGCCGGTCAGAAATCGAAACAAAATACGAAGCCGACAGAAGCAGGTTGCGCGTTTTGCGGCGGCCACTCGGCCCCTTCGTCGCTCATACACGCAGACAGCTGCATGCACCTCGTATACGGCCGTCCATTTTTCCGATGTTACAGAGCGCATACGCGCGGCCCTATCTTTCTCGCAAGGGAAGCGTCGGAAAACATACCCACCCCCACCCACCCCCCCCCATTCCGCAATAGCGAATACAACAGCCATCACCGGGGAACATATTAAACAAGACCTGGAAAAAACTACCGGTGCGTCGCATAAATCAAGACGTGCTTATTTTTTGCCCGCCTTTCCTGGCATGACCGGAAGGCGCGGTGCGAAGTGACTGTCTAAGAACAAAAAAGAAAGAAAGATAAAGCGGACATATTTTCACTTTTGTTTGCCGAGCGAAAGATACACACAGCATTACGGCCGTCTTAACTGAGCAAAAGTCGTGAAGGCGTTGACATATATGCAAAGCAGCCGCCTTTGCTCGGAGAGCTTTCGCTTTCCCTGCAGCGGTTTCCTAGTTAGGTCGTTCGTTTTCTTTTCTGCCAGATGTTACTTCTCCTTTCTCTCGCAGCAGTTCTTGAATAGACCGAGTCAGGTTCGCCTTCGTGTCTATACTGCAGGAGATTACTGCTCGATGTAGCGAGCCTCTCTCACTTTACGAGACGAAAACAAATACACTCGCTGGCGTTCCGCGCATGTGCAGGTCTTGAAGTTATACGCGCGGTTCTCTCGTGCTTATGACCTATGTTAGGTCAAAAGGAGCGAATCATTCGCGCGTCATATATATATATATATATATATATATATATATATATATATATATATATATATAAACGAGAAGAAAGGGGGTTAACCGAGGGGCCCGATTTTTATTAGTCATATCATGAGAAGCCAACAAACACTGACACCAAGGACAACAGAGGGGAAATTACTTGTGCTTAATAAATGAAATAATGAAGCGATACATTAATGGAAATTAAAGTGGATGAAAAAACAACTTGCCGCGGGTGGGAACCCAACCCACAACCTTCGCATTTCCATTAATTTATCGTTTCTTTATTTCATTGATTAAGCGCAAGTAATTTCCCCTATGTTGACCTTGGTGTCAGTGTTTGTTGGCTTCTCATAATATCTATCTATCTATCTATCTATCTATCTATCTATCTATCTATCTATCTATCTATCTATCTATCTATCTATCTATCTATCTATCTATCTATCTATCTATCTATCTATCTATCTATCTATCTATCTATCTATATATATATATATATATATATATATATATATATATATATATATATATATATATATATATATATATATATATATCGGTGTATAGCTTCCGCGCTTCGTCTGACAGAACCACATCCCGATTCAAGGCGTCGAGCGCTCCAGCTCCAGGCCTTCGCATTCGGTCAGAACAAGTGCTTGGGCGGAAGGGCAAGCCGAAATCGACCATGCATGTAGGTTCACTTCTCACTGTCGATGTACGCGCGCGTTTCTTGCGCAAACCGGCACGCTTTGCCAAAGTGAAAGCGCGCGCTTGATGCACTTCATCTCCCTAAAACTATAGATCCGCGTGGCCCCCACTTTTTCTGCTCTTATTACCTTATAAGCACGCATGCCGAACAGAACCGTCTTAGTATAAGCACACTCAACATTTCTTTCTTTCCGTCATTCTTTTTTGTTTTCTTTTCTCGTCGCCTTCCGTTACTCACTATTCCGTCGTATTCAAGCCCTCGTTGTCGGCGGCTGTATTTCAGCGTATACGCATTCCGTATGACGCTTCGCGGGTGCGTATCCTTGAAGAGTGTATAGGAGACAAACAAGAGCAAACACTTGCACTGACAAGTTGTTGTTTTGGAGGTCTTCCCTTTTCCTTTCTTTTTTTTTTTGTGCCAGGAAGCGGTGCAGCAATATATCGCACAGAATGTCCGCTATATATACATCCTGTCCACGTAAATACGGTGTTCTGGAATAAAAGATTCTGCCCTGCTTTCCTCTGTGTTTGCATTTTGTCCCTTCAGCCACTGCATGGCGGGGTTGGCCTTATTACGTCCCGTCTCGTCTTTTCCTTTCTCGCTCGTCATATATCATGCTCCCGTTCCAAGCGCGCAGACAAAAAGAAAAAAAAAAAGAAATAAAGAGTAAAAAAAAAAGGAGCGTTGCGTTTGCCTTACGTCTTCTCAATATTGCACGTGGAAAAGAGTTTTATCCTTACAATACGGGTACCACCTTCCTTCCTTTCTTCTACCATCTCTCTATAGTCTTTAGCCCCTATTTCCTTTCCTTTTTTTCTCTTTTTCTATCGAGTGATAACACCAAGAGTCGAAAACACGAGCTTCGGGAGGAACGAAAATTGTTTTTCAACTTTTTACCAAGCGCGGTGCTTGCGGTAATAAAAACAAATAAGAAGGGAGGGAGGGGGGCGGGAGAAGGACACGAGTGGGGCGAGAGTGCGTTGTTTCGCAACGCAACTGGACCGTTAAAGAAAAGTAAAAAAAAAGAAAATTGGAGGGCGGGAGGAAGGAAGGAAGAGGGCAGGAGCAGGGTGCAAAAACACACTCGCGGGCAATCAAACAAGGCAGACCCGAGCATGCATGCGCGTGCGCATGGTGGTATGATAAGCAAGTGCAGACCGCTTATAAAAACGAGGGAAGCTAACATAGCAGCAAGGAAGAGGGTGGCTTGCTCACACGCCTGAGAATAAGGTTTTTACGCGGGAAAAGTGAAATGGGCCGCGTAGCGCAGGAGCCACGCTAGGAAGCCCTCGCTCCCTCTTCCAGGAGCGAGGCCGTCCGCTTGCTGGGTGGGTAACAAGCGAGAGAGGAAGTGCGAGCGGAGAACGTTAAAAGAAAGGTAGAGGAAATAACGTATAAGAGCTACGTCGTTTGATCTCGAGAAGAAAGTGTGGCGCGCGCACACTTTTTTAGCCGTGGTCTCGGGTTCCAGCTCGCGCGCATACACATACACGCACGCTCTAAATGACACGGGCCTAGCTGGCAGTGGCGGCTTTGGGGGAGACTGCGGAGAAAAATGAGGAGAATGCATTGTGCATGAAGAAGGCGCTTGTACGTGCACGTACTATGCACTGCGCGTATCCTTTGCTTGTCTGTATATAGTGTTGGTTGCGTGTGTGTGTGTGTGTGTACTTGTGGCGCACTGCCGAGTACAGTTCGCAGCCTTATGCATACCAAAGTTGAAAAAAAAAAACAAGATTAAAAGGCAAACCGGACTACCGTTGTCCCTGCTGTTTAAGATGAACGAAGGTGGGGGGGGGGGGGTGGAGAGAGAAACCGTTTGTTTAGAGGACAAAGCAAAGGCGACATAAGCTATCTCACTTAATTAAACATGCAGAGCGACTAGGCTTCTTTTGGCGTTTACAATGAAAGCAAGGAGACGATGCCGAGGTAAGAAGTTTACGTTAAAGAAAAGAATAAAATGGACGGAACGGTGCTGGGAAGAAGTGCTAATTATGCCGGAGAGCTGTCCTCGGTCTTTGAAGTCAACCTCACATTTGGTTTACTAAGGGTAGCAAATTTCTGTTTAATGTACCGTTTCATCTACTGTTCTTGCGTCTCTCTCTCTCTCCTCGCTCTCTCTGCTTTTTTTTTTTCATCGCGATGTTTGATTTTCGTTTGCGTTAAGTTTGTCTTTTTTTAAACGAACATTAGAAGAGTAAAATTTTGGGCCAGTTGGTGATGCGTACTTGAGTACGATGAAGCGCAGTAGACAGAACAAATGCTACTGACAAATGTGAACGTTTATTTAAAAAATGATAACCCCTCCCCTACCGAGAACAGGGGTGCACGAGAAGCTTGTGCAACCATAGGGTAGGGGTTGGTTAGTTTTTTGGGCGTTTGAGACACATTGAAGAGACATGGTTGTTGGTGAATGAGAAACGGTTGGTCATTGTTGAGGTTGCAGGCTTATGTTGTTGGTTGGAAGGGTGGCGTTATTTTATACTGTGCCAAAGCGTAGACATTTGGCAGTTCCGCCACCGCACAGTGTGGAGAGGATTGTTGTGAGCAGTGAGGAACGTTTTGTTATTAAAGCATATTGTAGTTTACACGTGAGCATGATTGCTACATGGTCACTGGTAAACTGTGAGAGGTTTGGCCATGGTAAGTTTACACAGGTGATTAGAGAATGTTAAATCAACGCACGAGCGATTGCTAATGGTGCGGTAGGGCAGGCTTTCACAGGTGAGCGAGAAACGTTCGAGCATGATGTTTTGAAGGTATTTTCTGGTGGGTTTAGAACTGTCGTCCTTGAAGTCTCCGCACACTGTGATAGCTGTAGCTTGAAACTGGATGAATGAGAGAAATGACACGGTGTTCCGAAGTGTCGATTGAGGAATGCACGCTGGAGACGTCCTGTCGCACCGGGCAAAAGCTCCCCTGTATTACGCGCAAGCACACCGTCACCACCACTGGAACTAGCACTGGCGTCGGCGGCTTCTGCAGCTGTCGTAGCCTGCACTCGAGCCTCTCGTAACCTGATGGCGTGCTGGACCCGCAGCTCGGGATTGGCTTCGCGTTGCTTGCGTTTCGCCTCGCTATTTCGGCTTCGCACTTCAGGGTTAGCAACGCGGTACTGGGTTTTAGCTTCTGCTTCAGCAGCCCGAACCTCAGGATGGACCCGCCGTTGTCTTTTTGATTCGACGTCAGCCTGTCGAATCTCTTTATCGGCCCGGCGCTGTCATTGTGCTTTGGCGATGGCAGCCCGAACCATCGTATTAGCCTGACGTTGTCATTGCGCTTCGACTTCCCGTTTGCCGAAGCTCTGGATTATCCCGGCGAACATGAGCACGTTCAATGACCCGCTCTTGCTGCCGTTCCTTCAACGCGGCCTCCTCATCTGAATGACACGCGCCTGAACTGGCGGGTAACGGCGCGCGCGAGGCGAGCGAACACGCGACCACACCATTTCCCTCCTCCAGAGGAAAAGACATGCGCCTCGCGCTGTATCTGGTTGTTCATGCATATAAAACACCGCTGTAAAGGGCGCTTGTAATGGACCGATAGTGGCTGGATCGGTTAAGGCTCAATCACACTAGGCCAACCCGACACCAATTTCTATCTGCTGACTGTCGGCGACCTTGTTTTTTCCTTCGTGTCGGCGCCTCTGGCCCACTGTACCGACGCCGACATTCTGCCGATGGTCGGCGGAGAGCTCGGCGTCGGTACAGTGAGACAGAGGCGCCCACACGAAGGAAAAAACGCGGTCGCCGACTGTGCCCTAGTGGGAATGAGCCTTCAGCATGGGGGTCTCTCAACCGGGAGGTCGGTGGTTCTAATCCACAAACCATTCTTATTCTCGCGCGGCTTAGGTTTTTTCGCTACGAAAAAACCCAAGCCGTGCGTAATCTCTTCATGTGTGCGTTATCTCTTCATGAAACATGATAGTTGGGAAGCCTATGTACGCTGTCAACTGCGCACAACTGACACAAGAGGCATAAAAAAAATACAAAAGTTAATGAGTCAGCTTAGCTGTGGCTACCCTTGAATCGCGCTTCTTTGTTTAAAAGTGCCACTGAAGCCCCGCTAACAGCATATCAGATCCAGAATTTTATATTCACACCGCTTCCAAGAGCTCACGTTCTGATTTAGTTTTTCTTTGGCCTACAATTTCCGCATTCTTCAACCGCGGATAGCAACCGAAACTTTCGCAGTGTAAAGCAAGATTCGACCCTTCTCCTGATTTCGATACGTAGGAGATCTTTTAGTCATTTTGAATTTAGACTTAGACACTCTTAACATTGGTGGCGATGTCGGTCGTAGAAGCAAGTGTTCCTCCTCGCTGAAGCTCACGTCTAAACTCCAGCAGGCCAATTTCATTCAGTTTTTTTAGACCTTCGCATACTTTTAAGTGAAAGTGACTACACATGCTGTGCCTACATGTCAAGATCCAAGAAAGCTATTATACCCATCGATTCCTCACATTCGAAACTGGTTAAAAGAGGAAATCGCTAAACCATACTTCATGTCGGCTCTGTTGAAGTCCTGCCCACGCAGGATAACGGAAGGCTTCGGTCACCAAATAGCGAAGTTGCAGCAGGCGGGTTTATCCCGCGTCCGCTCCTTAAAGCTGTCGTAGAAACGCTGCTTAATCAGTTGGGCTAAGAGCCTGCGGTAGACGTTGTAGGTATCCCGCAGAAGAGGCGCTTGTTCGAGATTGTGTCGTATGTGCATAAGGCTTCTCACAACCTAAGGAAAGTCCCAGGGAAGCATGGGCTCGATCTTGTGTTTTCTGCGCACTGCAAGTTGGCACAACTGTACAAATGACTCACCGCGGTGGCTTAGCGGCTATGGTTTTGTTGTGTCCCGGAAGGCTGGTTACGGCAGTGGCGGCTAATAAATTAGGGGGTTTTACGTGCCAGCGCCACAACCTGATTATGAGACACGCCGTAAGGGGGTCTCCGTATTAATTTTGACGACCAGAAAATCATTAACGCGCACCTGAATCTAAGTACACCGGTGTTTTCGCATTCCGCCCCCATCGAAATGCGGCCGCCGTGGCCGGGATTCGATCCCGCGACCTCGTGCTTAGCGGCGCAACACCAAGCCCACTAAACAACCACGACGGGTATGTGAAAACCTTCGTATAGCAGAAGCTCACTATTTTGTGAGAGAATTAAGGTAAAGCCCACTGTTCGCAGTTGGAAGCTGTGTTCCCTGAGCGAGGTCATTTTCCATTCGTTCTGACAATTAATGAACGCTTACTAATCATTCACAATCATGAATTTTATGGAAGTAAATCGTTATGATTATTTCTTTCCATAGAACGTGCTTCTTCGTTACTTCAAGAGCCCGACTACCAATGCCAAGCTTTTGTTTTCCGGCCAGGCTACTGAACCGTATTTTAGTTCTTATTTTAGTTTCGCGCGTTAATCTTCAAACTTCCCTTTCATTTTGGTGGTTAAGGTCTTGAAGTGTATATGTACATATGTCGCCTGCCATGTAGGGGGTGCTCAGATAGGGTTCGTTTACATGACTCGCAACATTAGAGTGGCACCAAAGTTTTGCTTTCTGTAGTACAGGTTGACATTTCTTTTCATTTTTTTTTTACAGCGAGCACAATGAAGCGCTGTCGAGAACGAGGACAAAAAGCTTCCGGTGCCGTATAGGTGCGACGCCTTTGTAGCCAGTGCCGCATTGCAGGAGGAGGCATACACGCATGCGCGCGAGACATAGTACAATCCCTCCTCGATGCTTATAGTACATACTACTGACCCCACAAGCAGGCCTTATATCGCCGTCCTGCATCACGGGCCAGAGAGGCGGCCAATCGAGAGGGCATGTCCATTCATCACGAGTGTATAGGCCGGAGCGCCAGTCGATCCATTACCGCTCCAAATTTCCTCGCCGCCCTTTTCGGTGCTCGCGCGCACAGTTGGGGAACGCGAGCCGACGAGAAGGAACCGGAAGCCACGCACAAGAACACCCGTAACGAGTTGGCTCTCGTTGCAGAGTCCCCACGCTGCTGCTGCCACAGTCGAGCAAGTATCTCTTTCGGTGCTGCTTTTTAGTAGCCGCGTGGGCGGATAGGGAGGGGATCGCAACAACACCGGGAGCAAACAACGCCCACCCCCGGTGTTACCAGTGTATCTGCGCGCCCGCGTGTGTGTGCGTGTGCCCGCGCGTCCTTGCGCGTGCTATCGGCTGTCGACGCGGGAAGCGGGGATTAATCCTTCTCCCGCTCGCATACGCAGATAACGACCACGCACATACACACAGTTCCCGACTGCACCGGGGATACGAAAGGGGCTGAAGGCCCATCGACGTCCCGGGGAGAAGCGCGACTAACGCTGTCGAGCATGTTACGAGGGAAAGGGTAGCGGCGGTGTGATGTCCAGCTGTTGCCAACGGCGAGCTTTGTGCGCGCGACGCGGTGGTGATACGTGCCACTGTATACCGCGGCCCCACGGACTGCGATCAATGCCCCCGGTCGGTCGCCTGGTTGCACTGAGCCCCCAACAGGGTGAGAGGGAAGGTGAACAGCGGCGAGAGACCGATGCCCACGGTCCGCCCTCGCACTGCTCCCTATAGACCCCTGCGTATTCCGGTGCTCCGGCATTGCTATCGGCGTTTTACTATATAGGGGGGGAGAGAGAGAGGCCAGGGAAGCCGCACCAGCGCTCGCTACTGCAGGCCGCGCAGGGCTACCGGAACCACAAGCAGAGAAAGCTCGCAGCCGTATACTGCTGCGACCGGCAGCTGCCCATGGTGCTGCATTGTCAAGACCGTGAACACCTTCTCGGCCTTTCAAGTAAAGATGAAGTCTGATGGAACGTAACAGTGCGCAATAAGGTATAGGCTACACTTTGAACGAGAATTTACATCTTGGCAGTAACGAATACGCAGGAAGCACATTAAGCGTCTCAAATAGACATGGTCGTCCAAAAAGCACAGGCGGCCGCCCAATTGGGTGGTGGATCTCGTACCCCAATTAGGAGCCTCTCGAACACACGCAACAGCCTCGATAAAGTTTTCCTTCGTCGACTTTACATTAGTCGGTAACCAGGTGTCTCACAACTTTGTTATCTCGTTCACGGTAGTTATGTGTGTAGAGGAACTGTACACAGGATTATACGAGCGCATAGGAAGTACACGAGCTTGTATTGCGTTATCATTTTCTCTCTCTCTCTGTTTTGCGTTTCGCGCCCTCGAATTGCGGCCCCCATGGCCAGGATCGAACCCTCAACCTCAAGCTCGGTAGTGTGCCGCAGTGGTGACTAAACCTACCGCGGCGGGTGAGAAAGTGGAAAAGGCATGGAGGGAAACCAGAACACAAAATCCGGTTGGCCCCAGGGAGCAGATACAGAGACGAGAGGCGAAAGGTGTCCGCAAAGGTGTCGCGCGAGCGAGTTAAGAGAAAGCTTTAGCTCGGGTGCTCCTATCTAAATACATGTAAAAGGGTAATTCGTTTTTCTCGGCAACCACTGCACCAAATTTGACGAGGTTTGTTGCATTGAAAAGGAAAACTTGAACTCTAGTGACTGTTGGTTTCCGATTTTCGAGTTAGGTCGTAAATTTTTTATTAAAAATTGGCCAAAATCAAAAATTTCCAGAAATCGAAACTATCAAGTTTAGAACTCTGCAACTCAACAACGAAAAACGATAATACAATTCTGTGAATTGCATCTAATAGTAAATCTAAAGTGAACAACATTGATATTCTACAAATGAATATAAATACATTTAGTAATATGGCAATACAGCTTTTGCAAACCATTGTAACCAACGTAACAAATTCACGTAAGATATAAGATGACGTATGGAATTTGTCCGCTTTGAATGATCTAATGGATGCCTTTTGCAGAACCACGATATCTTTTCTTGATGCAGAGCTATGAATTTGTAAACTTCGTGCTTCCATTTTTTTCAAGCGGTCGAATATTTGAAAATCTTTTTAACAAAATTCAAGCCCCAGATCGAAATTCCGCTTCCAACAGGTCCTAGAATTTAACTTTATGTCGCAAATGCAACAAATTTAATTAAAATCGGTCGAGTGGCTATCTCAGAAAAACGTTTTTGTCTTTTACATGTATTTGAATAGGCCGCGTCGGAGTCGGGCCCGAGCTAAAGCTTCCTCTTAATATCAGTCAGTGTTAAATGTCCGCAGAAGCCAGCTGAACTTAGGAAGCGCAAAGGGGCCGTCGCATCCTTACGCTGTGACCAATCTCCATAAGCTGCCCCTAATATATAGAGACGAGTTTTAGAATATTACAGAGTGGCCGTCTCTGTACGCTTTAACGAAGACACCTGTACATATGACCCTCTCGCGATCGAGATCTTCAAATGAAGCGATCGCGCTATGGTGCAAAAGGCTCAGTGAGATGCTGAGCGGCCTATTACAGCACTAGCAGCCTTGACTTCACGTGGATGCTTGCCCGAATTTTGAGTCCATGCATATAGAAATATTTTTGCCCGTTGCTGTGTGTTTTAGTTTCTTTCTTCTTATTTATTGAAATTAAAATAAAAAAAGAGCTGTAGTAATCTTTAATGGTGACGGCTACTCCTGTTCACATAGTAGGATTAAAAATATAACAAAAATATATGTCGTAGGAAAATTAAAAAAAACCACGTCATAGGGCCAGAAATCCATAGCACACAATCCTGTACAGCCGCGAACATATAAATATAAAAGGCAAAGGCAAGACGCACCACAGTGAGTTTGTAAACAAAATCACAAACACTCACAAGAGGCCGTGATGTAGGCTGTGATGAGCATGCAAACGGATGAGAATACAGAGAATACCAAATAGTATAACACTGTAATATATAAGCGCTTCTACTTACAAATAACATAAGCAAGTTGTAGTTACATCGTGTGACTATTGAATGCGACATATAGTACTAGTTAACGGTGCGTGCGTCTTCGTAAAAATGTTCGAGTGCGTTCAATGCTTTTCGCTGTGCAATTTTCGATGGCCATCGGCCGAGCAATTTGGCGAGTAAGAAAAGTCGATGATCAATGGAGTGAAGCTCTTGTTCTAGCTGCCACCTATGCATCGCGTATATAGGGCATTCAAGGGGCAGATGCTCATCGTCGTTGCCACAGGAGCAAGCCGGCGAAGAAGCCCCGTTTTATGCGATATAGAAACTGTCCCGTTTAGATATAGAAACTCTCCCAAGAAGCAGTCGATGAACTAGTGTCTCGGTACTTTCGAAAGTTTTGCATCAAGCTGGTATTTGAGTTGAGGGTCCACATCGTAAAGAATCGGTTCCTTATTATTTTCATTGAACCAAGTTGACATACACGAGTCCTTCTTTAGCGCTCTTGATATGCGTTGCGTATTCATTGGTGATAAAGCGATTAGATGAAATTGTGTCCCTCCCACACGCACTCAGTGCTTACTCTCTCCCTTTTTTCCTCTTTCTGTTCCCCTTTCCCCACCCCAGTGTAGGGTAGCAAACCGGGTGCTCTTCTGGTTGACCTCCCTGCCTTTCCTGTCCTGGCTTTCTCTCTCTCTCTCTCTGCATCTTTATGGGCCTATTTTGCCAAGTGGAGGACTCCGGAAATTTAGACCAGCTGGGATTCTTTAACGTGCACCTATTATGATAAAGCGTTTGCTTCAGTCGAAACCTCAGCAGTCATGGAGGCATTGCGGAATCAAGGTGTAGATGAGCCATATGTAAAAATACTGAAAGATATCTATAGCGGCTCCACAGCCACCGTAGTCCTCCATAGAGAAAGCAACAAAATCCCAATAAAGAAAGGCGCCGGACGGGGAGATACGATCTCTCCTATGCTATTCACAGCGTGTTTACAGGAGGCATTCAGAGACCAGGAGTGGGAAGAATTGGGGATAAAAGTTGATGGAGAATACCTTAGCAAATTACGATTCGCTGATGATATTGCCTTGCTTAGTAACTCAGGAGACCAATTGCAATGCATGCTCACTGACCTGGAGAGGCAAAGCAGAAGGGTGGGTCTGAAAATTAATCTGCAGAAAACTAAAGTAATGTTTAACAGTCTCGGAAGAGAACAGCAGTTTACGATAGGTAGCGAGGCACTGGAAGTGGTAAGGGAATACATCTACTTAGGGCAGGTAGTGACCAAGGATCCGAATCATGAGACCGAAATAACCAGAAGAATAAGAATGGGCTGGGGTCCGTTTGGCAGGCTTTCTGAAATCATGAACAGCAGGTTGCCACTATCTCTCAAGAGAAAAGTGTATAACAGCTGTGTCTTACCAGTACTCACGTATGGGGCAGAAACCTGGAGGCTGACGAAAAGAGTTCTGCTTAAATTGAGGACGACGCAACGAGGTATGGAAAGAAGAATGACGGTTGTAACGTTAAGGGATAAGAAAAGAGAAGATTGTTTGAGGTACCAAACTCGGGTTAATGACATCTTAGTTGAAATCAAGAAAAAGAAATGGGCATGGGCAGGACATGTAATGAGGAGGAAAGATAACCGATGGTCATTAAGGGTTACGGATTGGATTCCAAGGGAAGGGAAGCGTAGCAGGGGGTGGCAGAAGGTTAGGTGGGCGGATGACATTAAGAAGTTTGCAGGGACAACATGGCCACAATTAGTACACGACCGGGGTAGTTGGAGAAGTATGGGAGAGGCCTTTGCCCTGCAGTGGGCGTAACCAGGCTGATGATGATGATAAATCTAAGTAGACGGGTGTTTTCGCATTTCATCCCCATCGAAATGCGGCCGCCGTGGCCGGGATTCGTTCCCGCGACTTCGTGCTTAGCAGCCCAACACCATAGCCACTAAGCAACCACGGCGGGATGGGGTTTTACGCGCGGAAACTACGGAGGCACGCCGTAGTATGTGTGTGTGTGTGTGTGTGTGTGTGTGTGTGTGTGTGTGTGTGTGTGTGTGTGTGTGTGTGTGTGTGTGTGTGTGTGTGTGCGTGCGTGTGCGTGTGCGTGTGTGTGTGTGTGTGTGTGTGTCCTACTACATAAATTTTGGGGTTTTATGGGCCAAAACAACGATATCATGAGGCATGCCTTAGTGAAGGACTTGGGATTAATTTTGACCACCCGGGGTTGTGTAATGTGTACCTAAATCTAAGTACAACGGGTGTTTTAGCATTTCGCCCACATCGAAATGCGGCCGCCCTGGCCTGGATTTGATCCAGCGACCTCGTGTTCATAGCAGCGCAACATCAAAGCCACTAAGCGACGACGACGGGTTTGCATGATGTTACAGGATGCATAGCATGACAATAAATGCGGTTGTATGCATAGTATTTAGTTTCATAGCACTTAATTAACCGCTTTTGCGAAAGATTCGCGTTGCGTAAATTACATGTGCATTCGATCTTCATAATTTTTTACATGTTTCTTGTCGCCATTACGTCGCATAGCACAATGACTATCTTATTTTTCGCACCTTAATGAGCCCGTGTCCGCTTTATATTGTTGAGCCCTCGGCACATTTCTTTAAGTGGAACTTTCCACTTCAGGCCTCGTTTTATAAATCAGTATGCTTCCTTTATTAGCTGTATATGCGTTGTCGAGAAGAAACAAAAGAAAGATATAAGATACAAACCTCATGCGTAACACAACACTACAGTCAGGGTATGGGATCAGCGCGAGCGGGACATAGCAACCGCACCATGGTCGTCGTCGTCGACGCACTGATAAATTCATAGCTTTCGCATCACAGAACGCCACCGCCCGCGACATTAATGTGCGTACCTGTGTTGATAGCACGGCAACAATGCCTACACGTAGTGGCCACGAAGAGTTTCGCATGTTATCTAATGCGGAAAGGGAGAACAATGAGAAAGTGCAGCCGCTGGAGGCAAGAGACCCCGCGTGTACAGGTCACTCAGCTAAGAAGGGAATACAGGTTCCGAACACGGCGCGCTTTGGTGAAAAGGAGTGACTGGGTGCACAGAGGCTTGGGTAGGGCGGACGCGGAACAAGCCAGCGAAGCACAACGCTGACGGAATATGAAAGAAAGCAAATATAGACGCACCTACACTGCGAGAAATCGTACGGGTGCACCCGGGAGCCGGACCTACCGAGCGTTCGTAGGAAAAGTTCAAAGGAAAAGTGGAGGCGGGACGCGAGACTATCAGGAAGAAGTTCGCGGAACGTCCCCGAACGGGGGAAGAAGCTTGCTACACCTCATGCGCAGACACGTATACGATGGATGAGGGACACACGTTATTGGCGAATTTCGGGGCACTATTCATGGTCATCGGAGTGTTCTGATAAGAATGAATTCTACATGTGCCAAGGCTGGCGCGGCCTCTGTATACCTAGGTACAATCGGCATGATTAGTGCTGTGATGTATGTGACGTTAATTGTTTATCGGTAAAGAAATATTTAATAGCATTCTGGAGGAACCAAAGGCTCAACCTTGGAACTTCTAGAACTTCTTTTTGTTTCTGCCCTGCAGAAGGCAGCCCAAATAATAGTAAATACTTTGAAATCCGTTACGTCGCACTTACGCGCCATATGCGCAGTATTCTACGCACAAAATTCAATAGAGTGAAGTTTGGCCTTGATTTTCTTCGCCAGTGTAATCAACGTTTCCAGTCAAACAAGTTAAAGTGAGAGATAGAAAGGAGGAGAGGTAGGGAGGTTAACCAGACGCACATCTTGTTTGTTACTCTGCACTGGGGTAGAAGGGATATAGGGACGAAAAGAGGGGAAAGAAGAGGAGGATGAGAGAGAGAGAGAGAGAGAGAGAGAGGCAGCATTAGCGACGTTTGGGAGAACACCTCACGTGCACGAGCTGATTTAGTGTTGTTCTATTGCCTAGAGTTTTCTACAATAATTGCTACAGGGAACTCGTGCGCTGCGATCGTTCAGCCATCATAGGAATGATTGTTAGTACATGGATTTGTCTGAACTTTGTGGCTTCAGGCATTGTTGTGTCTTCGTCTATTACGCTTTATCTGCTTCCATTGGCTTGAATTTCAAATCAGTCTGTACTTTTTTTTTATGCAGAAGGCAATAAGACTCTCCGAACACGCCTAATTGCTGTTATTTGCAGTGTTTCCGCTTGTCCATGGGTCAATGGCGTAATGGTCTTAATATCGGGCTTCTGTGTTAGAGGTCCTGCGTTCGAATCCTGGCATCGGATAATTTCAGCAATGTCTATATAATTATTTGTAACGCAGTACTTTCTTCAAAAATGGTCAGTTTCGAAACCGTTTAAAGCGAGAAGGATGACGTATAGGCAAATTCATGTACTAATCATCGTTCCCATGCTGGATGAACCACTCCACTTGCAGCTCGCGCAGACACCAGCGCCTCAGTTCCCTCTTTTAAATATATGAAACTCTATGCTCCAATGTGTCCCTTTAGGCGTTAAATAAATGACAAAGAGCATTCTTTATTGTTGGTGCCGTATTTATTAAATACCTCTCTTATGTTTCTCTCTCTGTTTATAGGTGAGTCTTCTTGCTGCTGCTCCGCACGACATCCCTTCGCTCACGACAACTTTGCTGTCCCACAACCAAAGGTAACCGCGCTAGCAGCATGAACCGAACACACACATATATATATATATATATATATATATATATATATATATATATATATATATATATATATATATATATATATATATATATATATATATATATATATATGTCATGCTCAATGCGATGTTTTACCTTCACTCAAAACGTATCTAAAGCTTAACTCGTCTAGAAGATGTCTTAACAGTGGTGAAGGTTGGGCTTTGCTTTCAACTGCTCGTAATGACCAATGCCAGATGGCAGAGCAGTTCAGGCGCACTGAAGTGCTCTGCCATAGCGCAGAGAGTGCCTTGAGTATTGAAAGCCTGTACGCGTGACTACGCGAAAACTCGAATCGAAGATTTTCTGTGCGCAGCATGCGTATTACAGTGGCCAGCCATGTTGTCGGCCCACTTTTTCAATGTTCCCTCAGAAGGGTAAGCAGTAGCCCAGCATTTTTACGATGGCTCTCGACGATAATTAGAGAACAACATATAGGCGGGGCGAAGATCTTGTGTCTGACAATATCCAGCAACGCTCGTTTGCTCGTGCGATAAATTTTCTGCTGACATGGCGAATATGTCGAGGTGGCTTTAGCACCGAACGAGCAAGCAAACCTGGTGTCTTCATTCCTCAGATCACCATTCCGTACCATTGAGATCGCCATGCACATTACATATAGGTTGATGCTTGCCAAGCGCACACCTGAACAAATTTGGATGAAAATGTTGATGAGACAGCGCACCTGTAGGCATGTACGAACACTGAAATAGACAAGCACATGCACTGAACAAACGCATCGCTTGTGTTCGTCGCTTTGAGTGTATACTTGCACTGCCTCTGCTGCACCAATAGCCAGTTAACTAAGCCCACCAATATCTCCTAAAAAAGTTAGATGTTAAGCAGTAATATGTAAAGGCGGTGGACATTGTATAGATCAACTTCAATGCGCCATCAAAAAAAATGATGTATCTGTCGCTTGACGGACGAAATCATTATCTTGGCTGCCGTACATGTGGATCGATCATTCCAAACTGCTCGATTGTCACGCAGGACCTGATTCTCCATGAACTCTACGCATTTCGGCTCCGTCTGTACAAAAATTGTCAATACTACTGATCACTTCTCTGCAACAGCTTAATATAGTGTGTGTAACGAGTAAGCATACTCGTGAACGCCAGGACATCTCGTTGCCGAATGTCGCTTTCTTCATTGAATTATAATTCACTATAGCGTCCATAATATTCACGCCGGTTCCCAGCATGCTTTAATTGCCAGTAGCAGCAAATAATTACAAACCTGATGCACTCGGTCGTCGTTTACGTCGTCATTCGAACTTACACGGGTCGTTTATAATCGATTAACCTTGAAGACCCAGGACTCATAACCTCCGTAATTGATTATGTATGCCGAAATGGCCCAAATTCATTACTTTAATGGTGTTAACTAAGGCAAATTTTTTTTATGGTTACCTGACAAGCGCATGCTATTCGTTCCTTTCTTTTTATGTTGTTAACATACTTCCTTCCAGCACGTTCATTATAATGGTGCTGCAAGTTTTCTATAGCGATTCCGTATTGCAACACAGTTTTGATAGCTTTTACTGTGTGCGTGCACTTAAGGGCTAATTTCTGTGGCGGTAATGCGCAACTAGAAATAATTGCTCCGGGCACGTCTCAGGCATGCGGGTCACTTCTGTATAGATCGCCTCCATCTTGCTTCTACATTCGTGCCCCATTTGGTCCCGGCCACGCTTGGCCCCGTTCATGGAAGCAAGCGCAGCCACCTGCAGAGATTGGTATGTTGCGAATCATTAAAGCTTCGCGCTTCTCTCTCGCCTTAATGGGGTGTAATGGATAAGAGAATTCGCGTTACATCATTATGCGGCCCCCAGAGTGAGATATTAATTTGTCAAAGATTGTCTGCGAAAGGAAACAAAGTGGAGGAGAAAAAAAATAAATCCCATTAGACAAAAAAGTATCGTTCTCTTTCTTTCCCTCTTAGCATTCTTGTAACGGAAGCTTCAGCTGTAGCTGCGAATAACTGAAGCGAGGCGCAAACCGCTAAAAAAAAGGAAAAAGAAAATAAATGTGCTCCAGCGAGGGTGCACTTAGTATAGATGTCATGTATAGAGTCCTGAAAAGTTGGAAATGTTGGCATATTTCCTTTTTATTGCGCAGCAATTACACGGACACTACAGGCGCATTTCCGCCGTCGCCGTGATGTTCCGTATAAAGTTCTAGTGCGATTATTGAGGGTTTTAGCTCGTCCGATATTCATAATTCGGGTAAACGCAGGTGGACTGGGCGTTCTGCATGACTTTGCTGCGGGTGTTAATTTTTGGCAGCAACACGATTACGCCACTGCCGAAAATGCACTACATCAGCAGAGATGTAGAATGCACTTGGCCAGTGCATGTCTGTTTGAGCTCTGTGCCACCAGGTGGCTGCATCATGCAGGCGGGTTACGTTTACGCCTCCGCCCCAACGCACAGTCCGCCTGCCTTTAACCGGAAAAGTGGACAAGCTAAAGCTCTTCTAGATAATGACCGCGTGCCGTATGCGGTGGGTGCGAGTGAGAGCGTGCGACGGTGTACCGAGAATCGTGGCTCAAGCTCGTGCGCGCAAGGCAGGAATGCGGTAGGAAGCGCGCCTGTTCCATCGCATGCAAGGCACTGGAAGCAGGGGAGGGGGAGGGGAGTTCTACTCCGTTGGCGGCTGCGTATAGACAAGAACGGCACCGAGAGCGGCGCTGCTGCGCCGGCGTTGAGAGCGCCGCATGCGGAGCAAAATTCTATTAGCCGGTGGTACCCCTCTCCCATCTCTCGTTCGCGCCGCCTTGATTGCCTCCTGCACTGCGCGTGCTTGGGCACGTTTCGCGCCGCGCGGTGTGTGCGCGTGGACATTTCTTTCGAAGGGCGGTGTACAGTCTCTCTCACATTTAGGGGAAAACTCGAAGCGCATTGCATCGCGATGCGGCGAGCGCTTGAGTCAAGCGGCGGCAGCAGCTCGCGCAGATGCTCGAGGGGCGGGATCTTGAACGGCGTCGTCTGCTACGGCGACGCACGCTGGCCGCATTGTCGAGAAACGTTCTACTGTCAGGTGCAGGGCGCTGATCACATCGTTACTGCGTGAAAGGAGCCGGTATTCTTTGCCAAGCGTTGCGCGACGCCCACTGATACGCCTCGAATGTAAGTTCATCGCTGCATGGCAGTCATAGACGATGTACTCATTCCATACATTCTTGACGGCCCGTTTCTGGAAGGCGACTATATATTCTAACGCGATAGGACGCCGATCCACACTGCTCGTGCTGTGCAAGAACTGCTAGAAGAGCGCGCAGTCACTCTCTTGGAGCGGCCGCCTCAATCGCCGGGCGCCAACATCATTTAAAATGTCTGGGGCTCGTTGAAAGTATCGCTGGCGCAACATCCCCTCTATCAGTCGCCCGAGGATAGGCTTCGATCCACCATCGTCAGTGACTGAGACGTGCAGCGAATGAACACATCCCTGATCAAGTCATTCTACACTTCACTGCCTTCCAGGATGAGCGCTGTCATCGCTGCCGCTGGGGACATGACGAGATACTAACTGAAGTTCCGAGCGTGACGTGTCCAATTCCCCACCGGCGGGCAGGGTCTGTCTGGTGTAGCGAATTATTATCGAGAAAAATCACTTCCAGCTCATTGTCTGAACCTAAAACGTTCATTTAATCGTGTCCGTTTGTTTCACCGTGTTCGACTCCCATTGTTGAGTGCTTTGTTTTCCTTTCGAGTCAAACAAAGACTGAGCACGTTGCGCGCAAATCTTGGTGCGTTTTGTCGCTGCTCATTACGGTAGCACACACAGTGAAGAAATATACGTGCACACGCTCAGTACTCCGGCCTTTCGAAAGAACAAATGAACCATGTTGTCAAAAGAAGTTTGTGGAACTCCATTATCGCCAATGAAGGATCAGAGTGTGGCGACGCACAACGTTTAGTAAAGAATATCAGCTCAGTTCCCGCAGTACGGATGAAATCGGTGCATTGCCCCTGACAGTACCACGCTTCCCGAAAATGCGGCCAGCGCGCGCCGCCGTAGCAGACGACGCAGATCACGACACTGCCCCTCAAGCGTGTGTGCCTGCTCGAGCTGCTGCCGCCGCACGACTCCATTGCTTGCCGCATCGCGATGCAATACGTTCCGAGTTTTCCCCTTAGTGTGAAACAAACTGCACACGCTATATTTGCCTTTAAGAAGATCGGTACGCTTGACGATTATTTTTATGGCTGCAATGCGGCGAAACGGCAGCGTCTGCTTAACCATGTAAGGGACGCTGAGCAGGTAATTGGAAACGACATCGTATGTGCCGCCGGAAAAATCGTCAGCACATACGATGCGGCCCATACATACGGCACCTACGAGCTAAAGTCATTTTTGCAGTTTCTCACATTATGTTTGCTACAAATCCGTGTTGTCTCTGATGGCGACAACGGACTTCTATCGACACTGTGCGGAAATAAACAAGATATATCGCTGCATAGCACAAGTACGACATGCGCACACAACTTTAACTAGTACGTCCCCTACAATATGGAATAGAGGCAGCAATGTAGACAGCTTGGTCATTTTTTAACAGTACTCAAGAGACGGAAGTTGAAAGTATTATTAATCATTCCTGCTTCAGCAATGCCAGCGCGACCAAGACGCGGGTGTGTATCGTCCAGTAACCCGATCGATCGGTGCAGTGGTGAAGCGGGAATGAACTCCGGTCATGTTCAATGCATCATGCACATATTCAATTTCTCGGCACGCGTGAACTTCGGCCACTGCTAGCGCATACAACAGACGTGGTTTCCATTCTTAGACAGCGCACACACAAACGAAACACGAGAAAGAAGACAGGACAAGCGCTCGTTTAACTTAAAGTTTTTATATGAATAAAAGGATTATGTACCGAGTAATTATTCATATCACGTGGGTTACATATAGAAACCGTCATACACTCAGGAGTGATCAATAAACGAGCTCGCTTCGTTTGCCAGATGTTTACTTCGCTCGGCGCATAATCATGTCTGTCGTCTGCTTCTTTCGTACCATTTTCTTATGAATCGGCAGAATTTCACTGGTGGCATCAACCTTTTCATGTTTACATTGCTGTCGTGACAGTTAACAACACAATAATAATTTCCGGTCATCCGAAGAGGCGCCGTCGCAAACATGAGACGTTTCGCGCGCGGCGCGAACTGAACGCGGGCGCGACCGCGAAGGGAAGCGGCGACGGAAACCACCGTTGGAGATGAAATCGTGCCGCAAGGGGAGAAACGAGCGCTGGCGTCTAGGGTGAAACTTGGCGTGCGGTCGTCTATGGCGCGGACGAAGGCCTATTGGCGGCGAGGAGTTACGGAGTCGCCATCTAGCGGAAGCGCCTCGCTGGCGTAGTTTGAGGGATCACGCGGCGCGCTGCTCATAGGTTTTGCTGTCAGCGCTGACTGAAAACACCACGCGCGAGCTCTCCCGGACATTTCTGTAAACACTTTCGAAACGAGAGAAGTTTTTTACTGTCTAAATAATAATCTTGGGCAAACTGAAAGCACACAATCGTTTACAGACGCTATCTCTTTACCAGTGAACGCCACTGCGCGCGGTAGCTGCGATGGAGTCTCCCGAACCGGCTTCTTGCGTGAAAGGAAGGTAAACGCTGAGAGCAAGCTATGTGAAATAAGGTCTTATAGTGTTTGTATAACTAAATGACAGAAACGAAGCCTCAATGCAGCGATCACGTAGATTCGCAGCGACCGACTGCGCGTCCACATGCTTGTCCGCGCACTGTTTCGCTTTCTCCGCGCGCGCGTTTTCGCACCGTGCCATGAGCTTTAGGCCGCAGAATATGAGCATTTGACAGTAAACAAGCAACCATTGTTGCGTGGGCGTTATCAGAGCTGTTCAAAAATAATTTCATTGTAGAGACTTCGACGCCTACGGGGACTGTGATATGCCGTCACGACGATTAAATCTTTTTTTTTCTTCTAAATTCTTTGACCTTTCAATATTATTTCTCGAGTTGCGTCGCACTGTATGTTTATCGCTGTTCTCAGCGTGCAATTTCCCGCTGCTCCTTTTTTGTAATCCAGTGCATTAATTCATAACACAAACATGACCATATGCCATGCTTTTTTTAAATGTGCTTCTTACCGTTGCCTTTCCACTCCACTGAACTTGCCAGTATCTATAGCATCGAGAAGTTCATAGACCAAACCGTCATGACATTAGTCGGGCAGCGGTCTCGGGCGAGCGTCTCAGTGCGCGTTTTCCGAACATTGCAGACCCGGCGCCGTAGCAGAAATCTTCCTCGCGTCTGTGCTTGCTGCATACCCGAGTTGTAGCCGATGACTGTTTGCCGGTTTTATGTTTCGCGAGCCAAGCTTCACGCAGCTTCTTGTCCTGCGGCTACGTGTGAATGAGGCTGACACCGGCCTCCGTTGCGTGCGTTCGGCCCTGCGGCACCGAGCAGTAGCCTACCATGTTGCGCGCCTTCAAAGGCAGCCACTACCTATTGTAGTGCTTTCAAGCGTTGTAAAGGAGACACTCGAAGCGGGAAAGTTTCGCCACTAAATGAGGACCGCAGCGTACGAGGGAATTTAAACTCGTTTTCAGCTCGCTTCGGCGCTCCCGAAGCAGCCGACGCGGCCGCTATGTCCACGTGATCCCTCCTAGCACGTCACGCCGACGGTGGCGCCAGCTTTTCCAGTGGTGGAGCTCGAGGCCAATAGACGTCAGACTCTGGAGTTTTGCAAGACGCGTAGCGCCACCTGCCGTTGTGAAGAGGCAGTAATTGAGTAGTGCGAAGCCCGACTCCCTTGCTAAGTTGCCTATGCAACGATTTAAGTTGCATAGGCAACTTAAATCGAACTAAGTTGCAAACAACGATTTAACTAGATTTTGATCCATATTGCGAGTGTTTTGCGCATTTAACACCCAGACAGAGAGCTATGAATTTCTACGCTAGTCGGACGCACCGCTGAACTGCCATAAAGCGCTTGCTGGCTCACTTTTCAGTCTGATAGCGGAAACGACGGCAACCGCGATAGCTCCGCGCGCTACGAAGAAACGCCGCAATCGACGCTCTACTGTTGTGTTGTAAATTGCCATGAACGTGAAGGACGGATTAACAACGTTCAGTTTTACTGATTTCCATCGCGATCGTATGAAGGGGAAAGGCGAGAGCGCTGGATACGGGCCGTTCAATCTGTTAGGTAATCGGATTACTTGCATTCCCCACAACACAGCCGCTCGCATGAGAAAGTGCGACAATTTTGTTCTTCTGTAATTGTGTTGCGTAGCCCTGACGGAGGACCGTGGTAACCAAGCGAAAACTCAAGAATCTGCAGCCGCCACTTCGTTGGTAACAGAAAAAACAACGTTGCGAACCATCCTGCTTATGTGCCATTGATATCTCCACCTTTTAACAGACGTCCGCCTCCACTTGACTCAACAAGTGGAACGGAGAGATCTGGCAGGTCAGCTTAACCAAACATTTTGGTTCGCTTATGAATTCAAAATCCTGTTCTAAAGCATCGTTGGATCTCGAGCTCATTTTTACTTTCGGTATTTTGAATGTCCTGCGCCGATACAACAAGCACGCTTCACAATGTGCTGAGCCTGCTCGACTGCGTTTTTCAAATGTGAGCAATAAAGTTGCTGTAGGAGCACTGGATGAGTAATTGCGAAGTAACGCACGTGTGTAAAGAAAAAAATGTCGCGTTTATTAACATTTATTTGTGCGCCCTTGTTGCTCGAAGCGTCTGCGAAAAGTTAAAATTAAAGTACTGAGCGATGCTGTAGCTCCTGCGAGAAAGAAAGATGCAGCGCGTAGGCACTTTAGGAGGCTTACTCTCGTTATGATCGCACGCTGTTTGCTGCCTTGGAAAACGTTTTCTGTTTGCTACCCTGGAAAAGGCTATGAAAGGATTTACTCTCTGTCAAAAATTGCGAGACAAACGATTACGATAAAATACATAAAAAGAGGAGTTACTTAAGTCTTGTGTTCAGGACATATTATAAAGGAACTTGAAATGCTTAGATTTTTATGCTGATATGCCTATAAACAAACCTGATGCTCTCTGTTCTTGCGAGTTGCAGCCCGCCGAAATAACACTTGAGACTTTATTTTATATTGTACACGTACTTCGCCCTGCTGAGCTTCCTTTCCGAAGCGTAGATGGGCGGAAGAAGCTTTCCAGGTCCTTGATTTTTAGGAAACCGTGCCTCAACAAAAACGAAAGAGAAGAGTCCATGTGGCCTTTGTACCTTCGCTTGCGGACAGCTCTCCTTGCATGCACTACTCAGTGCGCGCCAAGGCTCTGATGGGGGCGCTGGTGAAGGGTTTTTCTGCAGCGCCGCCTGGGCAGAGTCTGAGGTCTATCTTGAAAGCGATCTACGAAGGGGCCAGAGTGCGCCGAGGGCTGATACCTTATGCGCTGTCTTCTCGCCGCTCATTTCGCGTTGAAGCGAGATGCAGCACGAAGGTCAATTCGCTCGCTGCTGCTGCCACACTACTTCCCGCCTGGGCTTCTGACAGCGAGTTTCCGCGGTCATCGAGTGAAATGTGTTCGTGTTTGCTTGTGCGCGTGCGACACCATGCTTGTACAAATTTATACCACCGATAAAACTACTATCCTTACTTCGTATAGTTGTCTAATAATTTGCTATCGCAACAGATACTTCGCCTTTCGGGCGAAGCTGCGACTTTTTTTCACCCCTCTTATTTTGTTCTCAATATTAGTATGAAATCGCCAGATGCACATGCCTCCATCGACTTCGATCACGTCAGTGCAACCCAAACGCAGGATGACGCCTGATACGGCGGCGGCTTGTACTGTTTTGACTCATACTTTCGTTACTTTGCCCCTCTCGCATCCACAATAACCCATGCCTGACTGTACCGTTCCTCGATCCGCCAGCTCAACAATGAAAGAAAAAAGGGAAAGAACGAAAGAAAGAAAAGAGAAGAAACAGAAATGACCGAAGGAAATAATTTTGTATGAAAATGTGCGCGTGAGACCGAAAAAGCGCTAAAGGCAAACATCGAGGCGCAGTGTCTGGAAAAACAGGCTCGTTGGTCGAATGCCTGTTCCGTAAAGGTAAGCAAATACATACCGTCCTGCGAAATTCTTGCGTGGCTGTCGCAGGGTCGCAGCGTTCTGCGGCTGCGGCAGCCGGCGCTCTCCGCGCGCGACCGACTGTCGACAGTTTATGGCGGCGCGAAGAGTACGCAGCGCCCGCTGGGACACACGAGGACAGGATGGGGGAGGCACCTCGTCGGGGGTATAAACACATGAGAAGAAGGCTTCGACTACCACCTTCCCCCATCACAGGTAAACAAACAAGGTTTCCGGCTGCCAGCGCATAAATCACTATATTAGCCGCGTGTCACGGAAAGTGGGCGGTGTAAGGTGACGGCGAAAGCGACAGAGAGGCGAGAACAGCGCAAGAAGAAGATGGGGTTAGCGCGGAAGGGGATTGACACCGCGACGCGGCCCTTCTTGACACGACCGCGCAGTTAGGAAAACATTCGCTGCTGCGCCGCCGCACGTGCTGTATCGATACGAAAACAGAGCATTGCGCTATACACTCGCGAGCGCATAAGGTGGCGCGCACGCGAGCTCTGGATGTAAATATGGCGAAACTTTGGCCGGTATTGCTTTTGCGCACGCCACTAAAGAAGTGACTTGGTCGCACAGATTGCACTTTTCTTTCTTCTTCGTCTTCTTCTTCTCTTTGCTGTATACCGACGAAATGTTTGTCAGAGTTCGCGTGGACACGTGGAAAGCGCACGCGAGGTAAACCGTATAGGGCGAAAAAAAAAACAGCAACTAGCTGATCTATTAAGAAATAACCATTAAAAAGAAAAGCACACATCTTTGCAGTTGCTGCGTATGCTTCCAAGTAAGGATGTTTGACTTGAGCTTCCGTCATATTTGCTGGCATTGTGTGGCCTCGTCCACACGACGCTGAGCTTGATCAATACTTACATTTCAAGTATTTGGTTTCTTTAAGAAAACAGATTCAAATGGTGCAGTCACTCCTGCTTTCTTCAGTTTATCCTTGATAGTATTACTGCTCTGGGTTGCGTAATCGAGTTGTTTTCCGTGATCGAGTTGTCGGTCTTATTTTTCTTTCCTAACGCACAAATTTGTGTGTACCTGCGACGCACATGCACCCGCTTACAAAGCCCCGTAGACTCTAAAAGCACAAAACAAAGAAAATAAATAAACACTCGTTGCTGAGGTGGTGAAAGATCACTATGGTACACAGGGTATGCGCATTGCGACTTAGCTACGGCACGCGTGGTACCTATGGTTCACTAACATACGCAGCGTATCTTTGAAAGAAGAGGGGCGTGGGCTGCAGTAGGGGACGTTTGCTGTGACTTCCGGCTTTTCTTTACGGCCGCTCAAATTGCGACATTTTCAAATCTTGTACGAATATTCGAGATACACAACCTTCGAATTTCGAACTGAATGGCGAATATTTTCTGATTCTTACATAAATTGATGTACGTTGCGTGGAGTTCGTTAGGGAAAAAAAAGACTTCTTTACATCATTTTATGCGCGTAATGCCGTTCTGAACAGGACGTCCGGCCAACTGCCAAGAATGACAACGATGAACAGCAGGATGATGATCGTATCTGGGCCACCGTCACACTGACAGTAATGAAGCGCAGGACCGTGCACATCATTAGATGCAATTAAAACGAAAAGAGAGCGTATAAGAGTGGGGTTGATGATTAAAATGCAGAAGACAAAGATAATGATCAATGGCCGGGCAAGGCAGCAAGAAATCAGGATAGCCAATCGGCCTCTAGTCTGTGAAGGAGTACGTTTACATAGGTCAATTACTCACAGGGGACTCTGATCATGAGAAGGAAATCTACATAAGAATAAAGATGGGTTGGAGCGCTTTCGGCAGACATTGTAAGATCCTGACTGAAAGCTTACCATTATCATTAAAAAGAATGATGTACAATCAATTGATTTTACCGGTGCTGACATATGGGAAAGAAACTTGCAGACTGACCAAGAACCTTGAGAACAAGTTAAGGACCGCACAATGAGGCGATCGAACGAAGAATGCTAGGCATAACGTTAAGAGACAGAAAGAGAGTGGTTTGCATGAGAGAGCAAACTGGTATAGCCGATATTCTAATTGACATTAAGAGGAAAAAATGGGGCGGGGCAGGTCATCTATTGCGCAGGTTAGATAACCGGTGGACCATGAGGGTTACAGAATGGGCACGAAGAGAAGGGAAGGGCAGTCGAGGACGGCAGAAGGCTATAGGTGGGGGATGAAACAAGAAATTCGCGGGCGCTAGATGGAATCGGTTGGTGCGGGACAGGGGTATACTTGGAGATCGCATGGAGAGGCCTTCGTGCTGCAGTGGCATAAAATGGGCTGATGATGATGATGAAAGTGATGCGTTCGTTGAAAGACCAGGTGTGATATCACACACCGTCTTAAGGGGATGCACACGTGATCAGATTGTACAAATAAGTACTTGCTCTGAAAATCGACAAAACAAATTTGTAAGGTGCCTAAATTCGTGGCTTGTCTATTGAATGACGAAATTATTGAACAGCAGTTAGCTAAGAAATTACTCGCATTTCGCTCAGCAACTGGTTCCTCTCCGAAGGTACCGTGGTTCGCGCGCAAGCAGAATCATTCGGAACAGTCACCACTTGCGTCTGTCCTTCTCCCTGTTGACTCCATTAGGTGTTGCTATTCCTCATATTCCTCGAGGATTTAGAATAGTGAATTCTCGAATCGAATGCAAATTCAATGGCACGTATATTTGTTTCGTATGCGAAATTTCGAATACTCGCACACCCCTATAGGTTGTCTTTCTTTTTTAATACATCATATTTAGGAGACGTTGCTTCATTTGAACATAGCACCGACTATTCATTTTCTCATAGAATTATGCGATATGCTATAGCGCATGTCAGCGTATCCAAAGAAGTGTTCAAGTGCTTTCGTTGCTTTGTGATACAACACTTTTGATGACCATTGGCCTAGCACATCGGCAAGTGAACAAGGCCGATGAGAGTCAGTTAAACGCAGATCTTGTTCAAGACGCTGTATGCGTGTAGTGTGTTTGGGACATTCGAGCATAGTATGTGGTATACATCCTGTTGTTAGTCCTGTTGTTAGTATGTGGAAAACCAGTTGTTAGTCTGCGCTCGTGTTGTGTTCTTCCTTTCGTCCTTGTCCGGGTTGCGCTGCTCACCCACAGGAATATGTTCAACCACCAACTCGCCCAACTCGCCGTCTTAATTCAGTATACATCCTCGTCATCGTGGCCTCCCGCATATTGTTACGTCCAAGTGCGTCAAAGGGACGCGGGGTTCAAGGAGAGGGGAAGAGGAGAACGAAGACTGTGCAGCGTAGGCTCCGTGGTTACGAGGTGTACCCCGCACCTCCACCAATTTGTTACAAGCACGGGGAAAAGGGGTTTATTGAGGCGTGCGAGAACAGGAACGGCAGGCTGCGAAGAACAGGAATGGCCGCTGCACAGTCTTCGTTCTCCTCTTCCCCTCTCCTTGATCCCCGCGTCCCTTTGGCGCGCTTGGACGTAACAATATGTTCGAGGGGCACACGCTTAACGTGAAGTAAAATCTTCTTAAGGCATAAGGGAGGGGGGGGGGGGGCTGCTGACAATTTCTATTAGATTCTTTCTATTAGACAGTCTCTTTCCGGATCATGTCGTGCCCATTCTTGTTGAACATCCTCATCCACATGGCCCCAAACTCATTGCGAACAGTCTGTACGGCAAAATTTTTGCAGGAAGTGTTTTGTCAACGCGGCCCGTACCTTTAGCAAGCCGTAAACGTGAACGTAGCCTTTCAGATCTGCGGTTATCTACCTCGGCGCAATATCAGGGAATCTCTCGTGTGTGTCTTGTACGCGCGGGGATGTTTGTTGCTTATGCGTATACATGTAGGAGATTTCAGCGAAGGTGGCAAACGAGGTTGTTGCGCTACAACAGAATGATTTAAAAATAGAAGATAGCCGCAGCAGTGGCTTAGTGACTATGGTGCGGCGCTGCTAAGCACGAGGTCGCAGGATCAAATCCCGGCCGCGGCGGCCGCATTCCGATGGGGGCGAAATGCAAGACGCCCGCGTCCCTCGCATTGGGGGCACTTTAGACAATTTTAGTACAGCGTACGCTATAAAATAGCGGGTCGTCACTGCGCATGCGCAGAGCGCTAAAGGACCTATAGCGTACGCACGCTATTTCTCAGATTTAGCGTTAGCGTCTTTGCGTGGTTTGCGGAGTTTGCGTGAAACATGGGGGCGGTCCCGGCTGCCCGCTTCGAATTGAATTTGACGTTGCTTTTGTAAAATGCACTTCGTGCGTAGCAAATGATTCTGTAAACGGCTTTCGCTTAGTCTCAGGCCGCTTCGCCGACAGAGTATTATGGATAAGATTGTGGTGTTTTCGAGATCGCTTCTCGTTTCGAACGAGTCGAAACCTAACGAAAGAAATGGACGGATGGATGGATGCTACGAGCGTCCCCTTTGGAACGGGGCGGTGGGTTGCGCCACCTAGCTCTTGCTATTATACTGCCTAAAGTCCTACCTAGGGAGCACATTAGGCAGTATTCATTAGGACATTAGGCAGAAACTTTTGAGATGTCAGCGCCACCTATCGCTACAGTCGGGAAATAGCGGTAACGACGGCATATGGCCTCTGAGATTCGAAGATCTCGGCGGCCAATTAAAACTGTAAAAAAACGTTCGCTGTTTAGCGTACGCTACACTATAGCGCATAGCGTACGCTATAAGTTGCGTACGCTGAACTAAAACTGTTTAAAAATATCGCCTGGTGGTCAACATCAATCCGGAGTCCCCCACTACGGCCTGACTCACCACCAAATGGTGTCTTTGGCGCGTAAAACCCCAGAATTCATTAATTCATTCAGAAATAGAGGACACTTACGTGTACCCAAGGGGAGACCTTGGGTACTCAAGAGAGAGTCGGCGGCTAAGCGAGAACGCAGAACGCTAACTCGGCTAGGACTTTCGGGCACACAGCTACGCCGCAACTTAGCAGCTATACACGTGCGCAGCCAGGTTGCAGCTAAGCAGTGCCTTTGGTATGCTTAGGAGCTCTTCGTAGGAAACAAGAACAAGATTGCAAGCGGAGCTGCTTTGCACTTCAAGAGCCAGCTCGGTAGTGTTGTGCCATTACCACAAGCCCGGATTCCGAATCTGCAAGATGCAGAATTTATCCTGCGAGCGCCCAAATTCTCCCTTGACAAGTCAAGATGCTGAGCCGTCAGGCAGCGGTGTCCTGCGGAGAAGCATCGGCGGGCAGCATGTTCAAACGTGTCAGCAAGTGCCAGACAGCCCGGCGCCGCACCTCCTTTTGCCTGGAGGTCACCGCGCGCGCGAACTTTGAACCGTGTGGCCAGCGCGGTCGCTGGTTGGACCTCTCGGACGACCGTCGAGTGCTGACTTTGTATTGGGCCGTTTGAGTGACAATGGTTGTCGGGGAGTATAAAGCCGCGAGGCGGTCGCCTCGAAAACCGGATCCGCCGACCCACCGGGAGCCAGTGCCGCTCTCAACTGGGGTGAGATGTGTCACGCGTTTTCGCCGGACGTCGCCGTGCGAGAACAGTCGCGTTTGCTGTGAGGTCTCGGCCCCAGTGCCGACCCGTTCATGTCCTGTATAATGACCTGTATATAGTGTATAAAGTCCCTTTTGTTATTCTCATCGACGCCTGGCTCGGTGTCTTCACTACCAACGCTCTGTCACGAAACGGGTGACGAGCGCTACGGGACCACAAAGTCGTAATAGTGGTGCAGCGGTGCAAAGTCGTAACAGTAGCAAGAGTGCGCTGGCCCAGAAGTTAAACCCTTTGACTACTAAGTCCGAGCTGTACTTGTCCTATAGTCTAGCTGTATACCAATATCGACATATACGAGCCGAGCTCGTCAACTCAGTTAGCGTCATCATGAATTTCGGCACTTCACCATATTGTTCGAGTATTTCGTTTCATATGTTCAGTTCCGCTCGAACCTTACACATGTGCCGTGGGAAATTTTCTTTACAGAACCGATGTCTTCATTTATGTTTTGGGTGAATAGGGGACGTAAACCGCACATGTAATATAATTTTCGAATCCTTATATAGACTTAGACAATTTGCCTGAATTAAAAAAAGAGAGAATTTTGGGAAATTTCGCAAACGCGTCTTAGAAACGGAGTTAGAGGCTTACTTCTGCAATGGGTAGGAATCTTCCCGCATCCTCAGTGACTTCGACGAAACGTTGTCGTAAAGTGCTGCGCACGTCGTTCCCATTATGCTACTAGAAGCCTGAACTGCTGCTCCGATCCATAGCGTTTCCATTAAATATTACTGCAGGGAAATCTGGCACCGCAGTTTACTTTTCTTTTTGTTCATACTGAGAACCCTTTGGGACACTCAGGATTGAGTGGAGACTCGCAAACAAGATAAAATGAGCTATGAGTTTAAAGAATGAACAAACAAATCAGGAGCATCAAAACAAGAGAGTGATGAGTGATGAAGGCAAGTCACTAAACATGCGCAACTAAAATTTGATTTTGTGAATACAGTCAATAAGTGATTCTACTGCTGTGTAATTTACAGTGGTGCCCGCGGCAATTTGTTGCAATATGCTATTGCAAATGGGAATAATGAATACTTATGTACACTGGCGAGACATGTGGGTTGGCGTATAACTTGACTGTGTTGCGGAGATGCTGGGCACTATGTTGCTATTGTTACTAAATGCTTTTTTGTATTTGTTTCTCCTTTTACCTTTTATTCCATTTACTGTTTTCTCCAGCACATTGTAGCTAGCCGGTACTTACACTGGATAGCCTCCTTGTCTTTCGTTCCCTTTTGTTTCTCTCTCTTGCAAAGTACCTATAGTTTCGCGGTCAGGTCGTCAAGAAAAACTACATCGAATGTTTTGGAAAAGTCTAAAATTAATCAGCCGCCATGGTAATGATGACTAGTACTTGCATAACTATAGACTAGTACTAATATTCGTGCTTGAGGCTTAAAACGTTCTTGTCAAATTATCTGATACGCTTTATTTTTTTACATTTTCAAGCATTCCTATTTGCTAAACACACACACACACACACACACACACACACACACACACACACACACACACACACACACACACACACACACACACACACACGTGTGTGTGTAAGTCGTATTACGGCAATATCTTTGTTGAAACTGATCAATTGGCAAAGTCACAAAGCCGTTTGAAGCCAGAAGGGCGAAATTTAGACAAATGCATGTACTACAACCACCATTACCATGCTTGCATAACCGCCTTGCTTGCAGCTCCTGTAGACACTAGCGCCACAGTTCCCTCTAGTTACGTTATAGGAAACTCTTCGTTCCGAGCATCCGCGCCAGAACTGTCGCCCAGAACTGCGCGGGACACGCTTCGGCAGCCCGAGCGACTCATTTCTCGAAGGCCAGGCGCCGCGCCGACCCGCTGGCTCGCGCTGGCACCGAATGCTCGTCTCCGCAACGCGGCGGATACGCGGCTCCGTGGCGCACATGCGGCACGCCGCGGGGTCGCGCAGACAATTGACTGGCTGAGCGAAAGTCGGTACATTCGTAACAGCTGCCGGCGCGCGCGGGCCGCGTGAATGGACTCCAATGTCACCCTCGCGTAAGTGGCCCCCGCCGCTTGCTCGGCGCGCTGTTCCGTGTATGCGGCACCCGCTTATAGATAGGGTGGCTCGTTCTCCCGGGCCCGTTCTCGACACGCCGAGCACGTTCAGCGACGGGCTGCGGCGTATCATGCGAACGAAACGGTCGCTGCCCGTGGCCTGCTCCTTTTTTGCGGAGCGCGCAGCGTACGCCCCGCGAGTTCATTTACCGAGACTCTAAAACGAGTTGCCTTGCTGTGAAACGAAGGAGATCAATGAAATTTTATGCCAGCGATCAGCCTGTGCACTCTTTTTTTTATGTTTCTGTCACTCTTTACCTGTTACTTGCAATTTGCAAGAGAGGAGGAGCAGGAGGAAAGAAAGAGAGAAGGCAGGGATGTTAACTAGAAATGCGTCTGGTTAGCTACCCTACTTAGGTTGACGGGAAAGAGGAAATAGAAAGATGAGATGGAGTGAGGGAGGCGTGGTAGGGTAGGAAAGACGTGGCGAGCTCACGCACGCACGTGGAGGGCCTGAGCAAGTCGAAGGCTTTCACGCAGGCCAGTCGCCCTCAAGAAAGGCAAAAATGGCTTCACAGCTTTGTGGGCCGACGAGCGATGGGGACGGTTTCCGAGCATTACCTGCAGGGACAACGACCGATCGTCCAGGCGTCGCAATGCAACAGAAAATGTTTGTCTTTCCGAATGAAATCGATGACAGTGGCACAGTAAATTTTGGATGTTCTCTTCGCTGCGGCAGACGTCGCGCGGCACTTTCGGTCGTTCCAATCAAAGTAGTGCACGCCTTCGTGAAAACCACGCCCAACCGCAGCCAGTATATAGGAGCGATAACTCACGTCGGGGAAACCCAGGTGGAGGTCGGAGTTGGAGCGAAGAGTTCAGTTCGTACAACCTGGTGCGCCTTATATTGGGGTGTTCCACTTAGTTAAAGAGAGCTTGCGTGCCAGGTGACGGAGCTGCCTTGGAGCGTCTGTCCTGGAAAGAGGAATGGAAGCGTTTTTTATTTGATGGCAGACATTTTTTTCCAGCGTGCATATATCAACGCTGACACGCTACTCTGCATTTTGAAGGGAAATGGGATTGAAATATTTCAGAACGGAGTGTACACGAGAGAGAGAGAGAGATAAACATGAACAAACCTGATAACAGTGTTTACAGGTGAGACGGCGGCGTAAAACACAGGACTTTCTATATCATGAAATGACTGAATTTTATTAAAGGCCTGAGTGAACCCTGGTAAAAGCTTTCCGATAAGGCCAAATTATGATAGTTGCATATATATGGGAACAGGGAACCCAAGAGCGTAAGACCTAGGTCATGCAACATTAGAGGAGCATGACACATCATGTCCATGTGGCGCTCAATAGAACATTTGCAAGGACGTTGGTAGCGTTCATGCAAAAGAAAGGCTTAGCGAGAACTCTGCTAGGGATCACGAATGGCGAAAAAAAAAAAGAAAATGCGCTTCCCTCCGCGGCATAAGCGAAAGGCATCGGCGCGCATGCAAATTTACCTAGCCTGTGTATCGCAGGTGGCGAAACGGACTAAAGGCCCTGCTGGTGCAGTATCGCGCAGTCTCGCGGGATCGTCGAAGTCATAATAACAAACCTCGGGCCCGGTTTCCGCAATTGGCGGTGGCGCACATTGCGCAACTCGGCGAGATCACTACAAACGGCGCGTGCACGTTTACGCAGGTTGTCTCTGCGTGTCAGTTCTCGAGGATTTCGCGGAGACCTCAGCGGGACAACACGTTTCGTCCCGTGGTAACAGAAAAACAAGAATGACAGAGGAAGCGAGGCAACGAGATCGCCGTTTATTGCTTGTGATTTGACACTGTGCCGTCTCTATAGGCAAACTTTCCGTTCTCATTGGCAGTGAACATCAATCCGATTGCTTTATTCATATGGGGAGACTCATGATCCAACCAATTTTGAAGAGCTCGTTGCTTTGAGAAAGAGAGACTTTATTCAATGGGTGAAAGATGGAGAGGTCGGCCTTAGCGACATGGCTAGAGGCATGCTACTCCACACTGGGGAAGGGGTTTAGGGCAACGACAAAGGGTAGAGTGTAATGTGAAGATGAAGGAGGTTGATATCGGGATGGCGATAATGCGAGCAACGCAGTGTACTGCTTCTCTGCAAAGCGTATGCGTGAACGTCACAAGGCGTGTGCACCTTGGCAGGCAGGAGTTGAGGCTGCTGAACTTAAAAGCAGCCAGCATTGGCACATCCATTCTCGTCCCAGGTGCATTTGATCCATGCAGAGCGTCAGTTACTATATGCAGAGGCATGTTTTTGATGGCAGAGTCCAACGAGATGTCCTCGACACATTTTCGTTGTTCGGGCGGACAATCGAAGCTCATGTCCGCGGCGGTAAGCGTGGCCACGTATTCGAGTCCTAGCTTGCGCTGTTTACTTGACGCATCGTCTCTGGAGGATCACCCAATGTCGACGCAGTCACTTGCTGCTGGACCTACGCAACTGGAGCCAGGGGAAATTGATTTGGATCTAGAGTTTACGTCGGCGACGGCGACAGCACCACTGACGCCACCGGATCTTTGCGTGACAAGTTGGTCCAATGCCTCCTTTTACTAGATGCCTGCCGCGTTGTCCGGTAAACTCAGTTCCGTGCCCTCTCCCTGCAACTCTTTTTTCGTTGTTCCCAATGACGACACTCGAAACAACACTTGCCCTAGTGTGATCGCTATGCAAAACAAGTGCGAGGGCTTTCGCATGTACGAGGTCGTTCTGTACTGAAGCGAACACAGCGAAAGAGTCAGAGTCGGGAGAAAGACGGAAAAAAAAAATTCGTTGGCTGACAATGTCAGAATGCCGATCGTAGGCTCAGCTTCTAGACTGCCTAGCTCGGTCTAAAACCTGCGTTTAAATAACTTATCCTTTCCCTAATTTCCTGTGTTGGCGGACGGCAGATATTGGTGACGATCCCATCAACTTAACCCAATGGTATCCCGGCGCCTCCCAAGATCTTGGCCGCGCCCCTTTTAATTAGGGGCAAGGGAACGGGTGCTTCCCCCTGCTGATAGAGTTCGCGCACTCGTATTGCACCATGCACGCACACCCTTGAGTCCGTGGCGGTCCTCTAGTGTTCATTCACAAACACAGGAGAAACGGCGGAAGCCGGCTATACGGCGCTGTCGGCACATATACACTGTCAGCAATTCGTGGTCACAGGATTGCACAGACACACCACACATTTCGGAGTATTAGCACCCCTGACTTCTTAGCAAGCTTCTCAATGCATGCGCGGGGCAGAGAATACACAAGGGTTCTACAAAGAGGCCGTCGAGGCGTCACGGTCGCGCCGACGACAAAAAGACAATAATCTCTAAACCTGCCTTCGACTTCTTTCGGCACCTTGCCAGAGGTGGCTGGCAATGCCCGTCTTCCTCGTCGGTTCCTATTATTACGACCCTTTTGGCGCCCGTTGATCGGTGCCTCGCAGAATGGAATAATGCCGCACAATGACAATTATACATTGCATTTGTGTTTTTGATGGTGTTGAAGAGGTACAGTCGCCCAAATCTTTAACTGGTGTGCGGGAGCGGCGACTTTTCCGGGCGTCAGCGCCGTATGACGCGGCGAGGCTGGAAACAGCCTAGTAGAGGATGGGCCCAGCTACAGTAGCCCAGCTGAGCGCGCTTTGTCCGCATGCGCTTAGCCTCAGACTGTTTCCAGCCTCGCCCCGTCAAACGGCGCTGACGCACGGAAAAGTCGCCGCTCTCGCACACCAGTTAAAGATTTGGGCGACTGTACTTCATTTTAACCTTGAGAAGCGAATTTTCCAAGGCAGACGTTGAGGATAGATATCGAAGCCAAGCATTTTAGAGACTGCTGCTCTATTCCATTTAATCGCTTAGCCAGCTCGTCCTCCTGCAAGTTTTCCTTCTCGCGTGCACATTTTTATATCATTCTAGCGAAAAAAAAGCAAGAAAAGGCCTCCTCTAAACGATATATCAAGCCAGAAAGTGTGACATTTCTGGCTTGATATATGACAGTTCAGTGACCAACGTCGCTTGCGCGGGCAACAAGCACAAACAGTACATGGGTCGTTAGCTCACTGTTGTTTGGAATTATTTTCTTTTTATAGCGAAGCTCTTTATTGTGGACCCTGTGCCGTCGTCGGATTTCACCAAAAAAGGTGCCACGGGACTTAGCAGGAGAGGAAAAGAAGAGCTTAACAGGGGGAAAGGGGCTGGTGTTGACCACATTCCCCCTGTGAGAATGCTATCGTATATGCGAATCTGATTCGGTTGTCACACGGTGCATTTTTGGCGATCGAGCCAAAGTGGCATCGAATTTATCGACGATTAATTCCCCTCTGCCGCGAAAGAAACAAGTGCTGTGCCGGCGGTTTGCGGCCAACGAACAGTGCCCAGCGATTGAAACGCGATACTAGGAGCGCGTGGCTGCCGGCACTTCTTGGGCCAGCAATGGTGAATGGTGAAACAAAAGATTTACAATATAGACTGCTTGCGAAGTTTGACTTGCATGGTGTAACACTCGATGTAACAGAGCTTCGCTGTTCGACCATCTTCAGGGACTGGAATTTACACGTATTTTTTTTTTTTTTGCACGTAGTCTATATTGTTAAAAAATCTAGGGCCACCATGTTGTGTATAGCCAATGGTTTGCCTTGTACCATCGAAACGCAGCTTTTACGGATGACGACGATGCGGGTGCCGCACGGTCTCTCGTCTACAAAATCTTTTGGTCATGAGGAAATGACCTCGCGTCACCCTTTGGTCGAGTCATTGGTCCACAATGCAGCGCTGGGACGCGTTTGATTCGCGTGGCCCATGGCGTACGCCGTGTGGAAAGCATCGACAACATTGAAGTGGACAGGTTACACACGAACGACGCCACTGCTACAATTGACAGCGGTCGCCGCGCTGAGCCCCTTCGTGGCTGCGTGTAGGAGGATAGCGCCTATATAAACACCGTAAACAGAGCAATTATTTAGTCCTTGCAAAGAATATACAGTGCTATAAGATGGGGGCGAACTTTGTCGGTTGAGACTCCTGACGACGTTACTTCGGTTATTCATTAATTTCGCCAAGACTATTACATCTAGCATTCGCTAAAGGACAGCAAATAGTCTTGGAAAGCTGCAGAGCACTAAAGAATGTTCGCAGCTGACTTCGCTAGCCGTGGATTTGTTTGTTTGTTTGTGTTGTTTGTTTTTAGCTGTCACAAAATTAGGGCGACTCATTCCGCTTGCCTGCGTCGCTTACAAAATGTGCAAGGAACACCTGCGGGGCGCATTCACCGCCATTGCCGCGGGCGGCTCCCCTCGCTGCTTAAACATTTTTCGCGCGTTATTCGGCATACATGAGACTAGCGCTGTATAACAGTTTGCTTCCGATTTCGAAGAAGTGTAATTGCGTCTGACAAATTCTGTGCACGTATTTTTCATCTAGGCTGAAATAGAGTCGCGTAATTGTATTATTGATAGGTTTATTACTATTTTTCATTGATGTATGCCACCACGGAAAGTGAGTAAAGTTTCGTGTAAGTATACTAATTTATATATAAATGAGCATGCCTCACACCCGTCCCATTTATGTCTTTCGGCCAAAGCGACCTGTAAAAATATGTTTGCGTTTTCTTTTTCTTTTTTAAATTTTATCACAGCATTTAGTACTTTGGAACAGCGAAAGCTAAGAAATAGAAGAAAAGAAAGTAAAGTTCTACCCACTACCATAGAATACATTTTCACAATGCCATGAAGGCATTTGAATGGCTAAAGACGGGCTCAAAGCACGTTCACCACGTAGCTTCAGAGACCTTGCTTGCTGCAATATCCGTAGCTTCGGCTTCTGAACCATGATCTGCAAATCTCCCTCGGCGGAGCTGCTTCCGTTTGTCGACGAACCTTAGAAGGGCGTTCATATAGTGCGCTTTCAACGTGCACTGCTACTCGTCTATGTATGAGTGCAAAGGTATCATTACTGAACTACAATGACTGTTTTTTTTCATCTTTTTGTTTTTTCCTGGATGTGGCCAGTGATGGTGATGTTGCCACAGGCGGGGTTAGCCTGGCAGGCTAGGCCGCGGCAATTGCTCCACCAGAGCGTCTCTCTCCGTGTCGTAAATATCTCTCCCCATCTTTCCTTCCAAAGTTCGTTGAAGCTAACGGGGGGTTAATCCAGAGAGCGCGCGTCTTACACAACTTGTCGCCACCTCATTCCTGTATTGCTGAAAGACACTAGGGCGGTTTAATCGATCCAATGCGTGCTGCGAACCCCCTGCCCCCCCTCCCCCCCCCCCCATTAGCACCCTGAACAATTATACGCAGTCAAGTGCAAATAAAGGCCCGCTCCGTATCCACAAAAAACGAAAGAAAAAATAATAAAGGCTGTTTTGCAACGAGGCCCATGTAGCCAAGTGGTAATACGTACACCGCCCGTGGCAGTGCGCCTTTCCGTCCCATTTTCTCGGCGCCCGTAATGGTGCGAGTCCTTGGCGTTGCGCTACACTCTTCCCTCTCGCCACTGGCGTTCCTGGCTGACCACCCGGAGTCGAAAAAGCCCTGCTTCGTGCAAAACACAGCTGCTGGTAGACTCTGTTCTTCTTTCTACTTCGACATTTTTGTTTTCCTTTTGTAGCCGCTCTGCGCAAACAGATCTCGGCCTCGGCCTCGTATACGCGCACTGCTGGAGGGGGGCTAGATTCGCACGCGAACCGCACGCCTATACAGCGCCGCTGCAAATGAGTGAAGGTGTCCCGGCCTGTAGTGTTCGACCGGTCGGCGCGAGACCGCGTCCAATTAACCGCGGCCGCTTCTCGTTAAACGGGACCCCTGCGCACAGGCGACACTGCTGGTACGGCAACGAGTCGTGCGAGCTATTAACATTCGACCTCGCCGAGCCACTGTACACCTCCGAAGACATTGCTTGTTTTCACGATAGCGTACGTCTTACAGTTGAAAGAGGATAAAGCGATCGGAATCTAACCGTTTTCTTAGATTTAATTTGAACACATTCTTGAAAAAGTCTACCCAGATGACTTATCTGGAGGCCGTCTCTTCTTCGCTGGCAGGGTTCGCTAAGAGGCGGTTGTTAATTGAACAGAACGAATCACAACCTGCAGTTGGCCATAATGAAATTAACATATTAGATTTGTAATTACTTGTGTGTAGAAATGTACTAAATTTCGTACGCTAAATGGGCATGCCTTCAACACTAACCTGCTTAAATGGCATCTTTACAATGTTGTTATTTTATCGCGTGCTCCGGGTGGATCAACGGACGAAGACTTTGAAGACTATTTAAATTAAGTTTACTCGGGAACCGCCGCGCTGCCTTCAGTTCAGAGCGTCCCCACTTGGCGCGCCCCCGCTCTATGATTCGTTTTCGTGCCTAGATACAGCCCGGAACGTACGATTAAAACAATGTCATCGTAATGGTGCAATTTAAGCCGCTTATGGCAGAAGGCATGTACAGGCTCGTCCACTCTTAGGGTGAACACGGCTCACCGTGGCCGCGCTCCGCGGGGCGCCAGTGCGTCCGGCGCGGCGGCGCATCGAAGCGAAGCGGCGCAGGCGCACACGGACCCAAGGGAGGTGCCTCGCGTCGTCTGCTACAGCGCTGGAGCGCATCGCCGCTTGCTTTGCTGTACACTTCGCTAGACCCAGGTGACTGAGTGGCCGAGGCGGTATTGCGGGAAGGTGCACTTCACTAATTGGAGCATTTTCCAGCTGGTTCCTTCTACAGCTTGTGAACAGCCTGCTTAGTCAATATACATTAACAGAAACAAGCTTCTCACCACATAAATCACTTAGCATGTTTTTTATAAGTGATGAGGGTAAAAATACAGTAATTTTTTTTCGCGCTCTTTATTAGGCTGGGCCCTAGTTTTTGCGTACACAAGCCGATTACGTCCCCTAAACTAAAACTCTCTACTATCTGGTCTCACGCAAGCAAGCTTTCGTGAAACCAGAAAGAACGTAAACGCAAAACACGCCACTCGCGGATTTAACACTTCACCGCTGCTTGCGCACTGCTTCACTCACGGATTATGCAGTGTTATCGGCCGTTCACGCCGCGACACCCCTCAGTCAGGGCTCGCACGATTATGGGGAACGGACCGACGGCCTCGTCAAAATGGTTCTCGACACAGATGAATTATGCATGACCAGCGCGGGAATACCTCGTTCAGGAGAGCTTTCAGCAATTAGCAATGATACGGCTGTCACCTGTCAGCAGCACAAACTGGCGTGTCCAAGCCAGAGACGCGCTCAGTACGCTGATCCGGCCATCCCCTCTCAGAGTACAATTGGCGTCAGCGAAAAGGGCAACCTCCGGATTGGTGGGACCTGATGTCATCGATCTCCGGACACCGGATTGGTGGGAGCTGATGTCAGCGGCCTCCTGACACCGGATTGGTGGGACCTGATATCATCGGCCTCCTGACACCGAATTGGGGGAAGTGACTAAACAATGATCACGCAAGGCATAAAAGGAGCTACGGACGGCGGGAGCGGGCGTCAACTGCCTCTTCATCATCAACATTTCTGTATTACTTAGCATTTTCTGGTAGATATGTAAATATATACGTGTTTGTCTACCGTCTTGAATATCGGACCCAGCCTCACGTTCACTTGGCCCTCCACGAGGAAAGAATATCCCACGTCGTCGAACCCCGAGTCGCAACAGCAGGCATAAATGCCGACCGTTGAATCCTGGCGTCTGCGAATGCTCATCGGATCGTAGTTCGCAAGCGCAGCTGCTATAAGTGTTGCAGATGCCGATCGGCGCTGCCGTATAGATAGGTATGTAGATTAGCGATTCAATCTCTCCAGTCGGCCTGGTAAACGTTACGCTCGCTTCCTCGCACTGCGAGGCGCCCACTACGCGGCGGCTATTGTGGCGGGTCCAACTCGAAAGCGCTTTCGTGCTTTCGGGGAAACGTTGGCGCAGCGAGAGGCAGGCAAATAAAACGAAGGCCGAGGGTGACGTTATAGGTGCTCAAACGCGCAACTTCGTCCGCGCCGAATTCTCGACTAGCGGCTGTCAGCGGTGTCAAAGCACGTAGAGTTTCCCACTAAAGTTACTAGTGGTAACCGTGGCGCTGCGATCATTCAGATACCGTGGGAATTGTGGTTAGTACACGCATTTGTCTGATCATCCTGCTTGTGTGGTTTCGGTCCTTCTCGTGGCGTCATTCATTGCACCTTATCTTTCTGAATTTCCAAGCAACCAATTTTATTTCTCGAAGCGCATGATGGCAATTTGTTTCTCCGCACAGGCACGATTACTACGAATTGATGTACTTATAACGCACTATATTGTTGAAAATCATCAATGTTCAAAGATACAGAGCTGTTTGAAGCCGCGGAAGGACGAAGCCTGGGCAAATCCGTGTAGTATACCCATGATTCGCATGCCGGCTAAACTACGGTACTTGTACCTTCCGTATCGACATTAGCGCCACTTCTCTCTAGTAAATGTTTCCAGAAACTGTGCCGAAGAGGCCAGTAAAACAGAAACAGTTGATTTTGTTTCCTCACGCATGCACGCACGCACTCACATGGCTCCTCTAAAATGAGCAAAAAGAAAAAAAAAATGTGCAGAAACTATCGATGACCGGGGCGTAGCCAGGGGGGAGGGGGAGCTTAGAGGGCTTCAGCGCCCCCTCCTGAAATTTTTTCGTGCTGTCATGCACCGCTGACCAAAACGACTCTCGCCACCGGAAATCGTTCTGCATTTTGTCTAGAATGTCTTTTTCGCACCTGAAAAGACATCTCAGCGCGTACATTGCGAACTCGGGCTGGATTTCGCGGCAACGCCCATGCACCGGGAGTCACATAACGCAAGGAGCCCCACCCATGCACAAAGTTTCGAGGGCGTTTTGATGGCGAGCGGGCTCGTCGCGGCATCTTGCGGAGGCCGCGGAATCTACGGAGCGCATGAATTTCAATTCCGAAACTGTATGGGTATAGAGTTCTCATAAACTTTTGACGCGAAAGGTGCGTTGACATTTCCAAAGTCATGCTCTAAATTTTCAATTCCGGAACTTTGTAGGTTTAATGTCGTTATAAACATTTGACGCCAAAGGTGCACTGACTTTTCTAAAGTCGTACATCGGACCATACAGCGAGACAAGCCAAATCAACACACTATCAGACAAGTTGATAAAACACGCAACGAGGTCCGTTGAGATGAAGCGTTGTGGTGGTTCATTTGTGCCGTCATGTCAAACAAAATAATATCAACATTTTATTCCCCCACGCCAAAGCATCCATGTCAAGGCACTAAAGCCAGCAAAGGTAACTGCATTCTTATTTATTTTTCTTCTTTGACAATTATTCGCGAGGACATTGAGCCTTTTCAATTTCAAGAGAGAGAGAGACAGAATGAAGAGGAAAGGCAGGGAGGTTAACCAGATATGAGTCTCCGGTTTGCTACCCTACACTGGGGATGGGGGATAGGGGTTAGAAAGATGACAGAGAGGAAAACGCTAAAAAAAAAAGGAAAAAAAAACACGCACACATGGAGGCACACACACAAAAGGCGTTCCAGTTAAAGCCGTTCACTAAGGCCGGTAGATCGCAAAAAGCGCAATAGCGCTTGCACGGCCTTCTTCTGTGACGGTAGGTCCTTTCGATGTTGTAGAATTCTTTTTTCGGTTAGCGCTTGGTCGTCCAGTTTGTCAAGTTCGTGGCGAAGGCATGCCCTCTGTGTACTGTACTGCGGGCAGGCACACAGAATATGGCCAATTGATTCTTCATGGCCGCAGTGGTCACAGGTTGGGCTGTCGGTCATCCCTATGCGAAATGCATAGGCTTTAGTGAAGGCAACGCCCAACCAAAGTCGATATAAAAGCGTGGCGTCTCTACGGCGAAGCTGTGATGGCGCTCGAAGACTTAATGTTGGATCAAGTGAGTACAGTCGCGTGTTTCTTAAATGTGGCTCATTCCATTGCGACACGGTGCACTGCCGAGCAAGTAGGCGGAGCTTCCGTGCTGCGTCAGTTCTAGAATGAGGAATCGGGACGCAGCGCTCCTCAGTATGGGCTGAGCGGGCAGCGTGATCCGCCCGTTCATTGCCGATAATCCCGCAGTGACTTGGAAGCCACTGAAAGGTTATCTCATGGCCTGCTTCACTTATATGTTGCAAAGTCTCTGTAATATGGAATATTAGTTGTTCGTGTGGTCCACGTCGTAAAGGTGACAGTAGAGACTGCAGTGCCGCCTTCGAATCGCAGAATATTGTCCATTTATGTGGTGGTTCATCACCAATGTGATGAAGGGCAGTAAAGAGCGCTGCGAGCTCTGCTGCCGTCGATGTTGTCGCGTGGGTCGTCTTAAACTTGATTGTTGTAGCTTTCGCTGGTATGACGATTGCCGCCGCGGTGCTACTTGGAAGGACAGATCCATCAGTGTAAATATGCGTAGAATCACGGTAGTTCTCGTACAAATGTAGTAGCGTGAGCTGTCTAAGGGCTGGCGATGATAGATCAGCTTTTTTCGAAATACCAGGTATTGTGAGGTTGATTTTTGGCTGAGCGAGGCACCATGGAGGAATCGAAGGTCTCGCAGCCGGGGTAAAACAAGCTGGCAATGATTCATCATATGCGGTTATCGTCCGGCTGAAAGATGTGTGTGGTCTGTCCGCTGTTAGGGAGGCCAAGTGGTGACGAGGAGTCCTGGTCAGATGCCTTATATGGGTCCTGAGTACTTCAATTTCAATGTGGGTCTTGACAAGGTGATCTCCAGCGATTGCTATCGTAGCCACTGTTGAAGCACTCTGAGGCAGGCCTAGACAGATCCGGAGCACTTGACCCTGAATACTTTGTATTGTGCGTAGATTTGTTTTACCAGTGTTGTTTATTGCTGGCAAGCTGTATCGCAGAAATCCTAGGAAAAGCACCCTGTACAGTTGCAACATCGCACTTGGCGACATTCCCCAGGTCTTGCCAGCGAAAAACTTGAATAGGTGGCAGATGCCTGTCAACCGTTTTTTCATGTATGATACGTGTGGGCTCCATGACAAGTCCCTGTCGATTATGACACCTAGGAACCTGTACGATCGGACCCGTCGTATTATTTGGCCATTTATCATTACACTGTAGTTGGCCATGGGTTTGCGCGTAAATGGCACTAGTGCGCATTTCTCTGAGGAAATTTCCAGGCCTCGATTACGAAGGTAGAGAACAGTTTGTGTGGCGGCTCTCTGAATTCTCGCTCGCAAATGTAGGCGTGTTACTGCAGACGTCCATATGCAGATGTCATCCGCGTACATTGATAGCCTGACTGTAGTTGGCACGTGCTCAAGGAGAGCAATTAGTGTTAGATTAAATAACACAGGGCTAAGTACACCGCCCTGGGGGACGCCATGGTAGCTATAATGTAGACAAGTATGGCCTTCTTCGGTGCTTACAAAAAAGGATCGCATGGATAAATAACTCCGTATCCATTTAAACATCTGACCACCCACTCCTACCTCTGCGAGAGCAGAGAGGATGGCCTCATGCGTAACGTTGTCATACGCCCCTTTAACGTCGAGGAATAAAGACGCGCAGAGACGCTTACGGCATTTCTCATGTTGAATGTAGGTGACCAGGTCGACGACGTTATCGATCGATGATCGACCGCGTCGGAAGCCCGCCATGGCATCTGGGTAGGTGTTGTGGTACTCCAAGTACCACTCCAGGCGTCCTAGGACCATCCTCTCCATTACTTTGCCCACACAGCTCGCCAACGCGATCGGGCGATATGATGAGAGCTCCAACGGCGACTTTTTTCGTTGTTCGTTGTTCTCGCTGCCCGCGGGCTGCCAGAGCCGGCCAATAGGCATGCCTTTTTCTTGTGTTAATTGCCCCGACCACCGCGCAGCGCACTTCTGTGCCCGTTCATTTTTCCCTGACCGAGTGGATTTTGGCCTAGCAGAGTTATGGAAACTTTCTGGCTAAAAGACGAGGAAAAAAAATAATGTTCGCTCGCCGGCATCACAGAGGAACTCGACGGATTGCAACACGTTCGCTTGAGCGCGACCTCTCCGGAAAATCTTGTCTCGCCAGTGCAGGATACCGAGCAGTATGCGTATAGCTCTCTGTGGACCAAGCGTCTCACGTTTTCTTCGATATTCCTTGGGTAGCCACATTATAGGTGCCCAATGTAGGCGTTGGATTGTGGCCGACATGCTTTCTTCTGATTTTTTTTTGTTTTTTCATTTCGGTGCCCCCGCCCTACAAAATAAAAATAAAAAGAAATTGTTGCGTCTCAGCGAATTGTCGCTTGCCGAAACTTCGATTTTGTTACCTCTTCTTTTGCGGAAAGGAATGGCCCACGGGACGCTTCAGTTGCCGGATACTCTTAATATATTATTGCGATAGCAATTATATGGACACTTCAGTCGCATTCTTGCCATCGTCGCCCTCATGTTCCGTATAAAGTCCTATGCGTTAACATCGTGACCACGCGCCGCATGCTGTATGTGTGAGTGTAAATGTAGGAGTGTAGTGGTAGCACGGGTGAGCCGACGATGGTGGCTTAGTCTTGTGTGCGCAAGGGAGAAAAGCGGGGAGGAAGGCGCGCTGCCTTCCGTCGCGCACGATAAATCAGGGGGAGTGAGGTGGAGCGGGCCTTAGGATTCTGTGATCTGTGAATCTGTGATTGCGCAACATGTTTATTTGCCTTGTTTGGCGCATTATATAGCATGACTTTTTCTTAGATACGTAGATTTATTGGAGACATATGTATATTTAAATATCTTGTTGCGAGGTTTTGTGTATGCGTGCAGTGAACTTTGTTCCCAGTGACACCTTTTTGCCCTTTATCGAGCTATATCTTCGCATTTGTACATTCCATTGTATCTTCTCATTTCTAATGCACAAGGGCGAGTCTAATGAAAGTGAGCTAACCCACCCCGCGCAATAAAGGTTCGGTTCATTATCTGCAAGGCATGCGTGTAGAACACAGGCATCTCTCATTTACAAAAGTGACACGCAGGTGTGAGGACAAATTTTCTTTGATGCTCTGAGGTTTCAGACAGCTGAAGGTGTTTCCCAAAAAGAAATTAGTCGCCGTATGACTGCCGTACACGTTGAACATTGTATTTCATTGGCCTCTGCGAAGCGTTGCAGCAAACGGTTCAAAGAACGTGATAGTTTCGAAGACGATCCAAGACCAGACCAAAGCCACCGTGCAATCGCCCCCAACACAATTTGAAAGGTTGATGAGCGGATTAGACAAGAACGGATAAGCATTGATGAACTGGCAGAGAGTGTGAACATCAGTCACGGTTCGGTTGGCACCATACTTCATGAACATGTCGGTTATTGGCTCTTGTGTGCGCAATGTATGTCCGAGATTTTGAACCACCGCCAGAAGACGGAGGGGTTCGGCGCTGCCTTGACTCTTCTGTTCCGGTATCACAATGAGGGTGACGACTTCTTGTCTGCACGTGTGACCAGTGATGAATCATGGTGCCACTATACTACGAGCCTGAAACACGATGGAAAAGCTTACAGTGGAAACATTCGAATTCACCAGCCCAAAAGAAAGCAAAAGTCGTCATTTCTGCTGGAAAGGTGCTGTTGACATTTTTTTTTTATCGCCAGGGGTCATTACTGATCGAATTTGCTAAACCTGGAGAGTCTATCAATCGTTTCTGATATTGTGAAACGCCGGATCGGCTCCGGTGTTTGCAGTGAAGAACAAACGACATGGAAAATTGACGAGTGGGGTCATCTTGCTCGACGACAATGCCCATCCCCACGTCGCTGATGTGGTTAACACAAAACTGGCAAAGTCCAAGTGGGAAATGCTGCAACATCCGCATACAGCCCAAGCCTGTCGCCTTGCGACTTCCACATTTTGGGGCAATTGAAAAAAAAAAACTGCTCAAGGGAACCAGATTAGTGTTGGACGATGACGTGAAAGAGTCAGTTACAGACGTCTTAAAGCACCAGGAGTTTTATGAGACGGGAATCACGCGACTCGTTAGTCAGTGGGACAAATGTCTAAATGGTCATGGAGACTACTTTGAAATAAAGTACGCCGTTTGTCACATATTCGCGCTGGCTCACTTTCATTTGACTCGCCCTTGTATATTTTGCAGAACACCTGCTTTTTATGTGTGCTCTCTGTTGCGACTATTATCTCGGTGCAATTACAATACACCACCGGTGACAGCTGCTCCTGCGCAATACATTGTAACAAAGGACAACGTCATTGAGATATTTTTCTTGCCGTTGCATATGTACAAAAATGTAAACAAGATTCTTAAATGACAAAGCTTCATCAAAATATGTGTCCTCAACTTGTTCATTTCATGGTATTTTCATTTTTCATATCAGTGGCATGCACTTCTTCATTGGTGTCGAACTGATATAGTTCTAGAGTTTGTGTGATGTTTTCTTTACTATTTAACTAGACAAAAACATGGAAGCAGTGATATCAGTTATTTCAAGCACAACTTTTGGGACATACGATTACATTCTTTTATGACAAAATACATATTTTACTTGTCTTGACAGTGCGTAGCGTTTTAAAATTTGTTCGCAGCATCTTTGGCAATGGCAATGGAGTTATTATTCGTGTATTTGATCCCTTGACAAATTTCATGAGAAGGAGGCCGAGCTGCAACGTGAGCTCCCCCCCCCCCCTTCTCCGAATGAAATTTCTGGCTATGCCACTGATCTACGACGATTATTATTATTATTATTATTTGTTTTGCACACATATACACATATACACAGGTAACAGGAAAGGGATAGCGAGGAGCAGGCTGGCAACTGCCACCGGAAGGGGCACAACGCCTGCCTACTCTTCTGAAGGGAGGCGACAGCAACACAGAAATGGAAGATAGGAAGGAGGGGAGGAAAAAGGAAAAAGGAAAGGAGAGCAACAGGACAAATCTAAAGACCAAAGTAGAACACTGCAACAGGACAAATCTAAAGACTAAAGTAGAACTCTGCAGCCGGAATTAAAGTGACGTCGCGTCGAACGACGATTGTCAATGTAAGCGAATAGCCCGCATAACCGAACGAACGAACGAACGAACGAACGAACGAACGAACGAACGAACGAACGAACGAACGAACGAACGAACGAACGAGCGAGCGAGCGAGCGAGCGAACGAGTGAATGAGCGAACGAACGAACGAACGAACGAGCGAGCGAACGAACGAACGAACGAACGAACGAACGAACGAACGAACGAACGAACGAACGAACGAACGAACGAAAGAACGAACGAACGAACGAACGAACGAACGAACGAACGAACGAACGAACGAGCGAGCGAGCGAGCGAGCGAGCGAGCGAGTGAATGAGCGAACGAGCGAACGAACGAACGAACGAACGAACGAACGAACGAACGAACGAACGAACGAGCGAGCGAGCGAGCGAACGAGTGAATGAGCGAACGAACGAACGAACGAACGAACGAACGAACGAACGAACGAACGAACGAACGAACGAACGAACGAACGAACGAACGAACGAACGTTTTCCTAGACGGGTCAGAGCAGCGACAAACCACGAAAACGGGCGAAAGAGGCACAGAAAGTTATTAGCTTTAAAATCAGGGCGAACGAGCAATGCATGATAGAAGACTATACGAGCTGGAAGCCAAGGGGCAGCATAGGGAGATATATGGAAGTGATAAGGGTAAATGCAGGGAGGGAGAGATACACTAAGTGGGCAAGGTAGGGAAGATATCACCAAGGATGCGCCCGCTTGGGTACCCTACACTCGGGGAGGGGAACGGAGTGAATGCATAAGAAAAAAAGATATGAAGACAGAGGCAGTCATTCTGAATACACTCGCAGATGTGTGTACGCTGGCTGTCACAAGTGTTCGTACAGTGTTCGTGGTCGTACTGCCTTTAAGAAGTGCAGTACGACTTTTGTCGCCTTGAGTATGCAAGAATGCTTAGGCCAAGGGTCTAGGATCTTTTCTTCCGAAAGTGGTCTAAATTCTAAGCGGCTGAGTTTACCTTGCAGAGCAAATCGCTGAGCCTCAAGAATGGACAGTGGCACAGAAGTAGCGCTATTGTCTCGTTACGCCCGCAAAAATTGTATGCAGCACTGTTGGCATTCCTATTAGTAATGAGTAGGCATTCGTGAATGTGATGCGCAATCACATGCTCCACATAAAGGTTTTTTTCGTGACGGGAGAGTCCAGGTGGCAGGCGAAGTCGTAAGTTAAGGTCCAGAATACAAACGGGAGTTGGGGAAACTCACTGATTTCTGTCGTAGAAGTGCGACTCTGTGTGGCGAGCAAGTAAGTGAAGTTGCCACGCAGCACCCTTTATCGACAACAGTATAGGCACCCGCTGATGGTGGTGAGGAAACTAGCACGTCGTTGCCGACAGTTCAGCTGTGGTTCGGCAACCATATAATTAAGATTGTCGTGTTCTCTCTCGAGCGCTTCGTCGTGAGCGTGCCTTATTTCGTGCACTATAGCAGTTCGCGTAATCCATGACGTAAGGGTGAACTGCATAGTTGGTAGGGCTGATTTCGATTCGCAGAAAACGGCCCAGCAGTTTGGTGGCTGCTGGAACTCGTAATTGATTGCACCTTGAAGAGTCGCTAGTTGTGCTGCTGCCGTCGTCGTATTGTCATAGAACTTAAAGCGCAAGTTAAATTGACCGATGGAAGAACCGCTGTTCCGGTTGAGCTGTGGGATTTAGTGGAACGGTCCGTGTAGATGCGTGTGCGGTAAAGAGAGAAGCAGAGACAACTTGTTCAGGGCTAGCGATGAGAAGGCAGGGAGGGAGGTTAACCAGATTGCTTAATGGTGCTTGTCTCAGTGGATCTTTAGGGCTATGAGAAACGCCCCATTGGTGGGCTCAAGATTACATTTAACCACCCATCGTAGTTGTTTAATGTGCACTTAAATCTAACTACCGCGAGAGTTTCTGCATTTCGCCCCTATCAACATGCGGCCGCCGCGGCTGGGAATTGATCCCACGGCCTTAATTGTGCTTAGCAGAAAGACGCTATATCGACTATAGCTACTGCGGTGGGTCGGGGGTTAACCAGGCTGAGCCCAGTTTGCTACCCTGCACTGGCTACCCTGCACTGGCTACCCTGCAAAGCACCTGTAGTAGCCGGGGTCCGCAGTCTTCTCCATGGCGGCGTGTGGTGGTCTACCACTTGATGCATGGCGCTATACCGTTGGTGACTCTCTTCGCGCACTATAATTGAGCACCGACTTTATAATGGTCTTTTCTTTTTAACTGAGTTGTCAGGGTCTCTCGTTTGGCAAACTTGCGGACAGATTCCGGAAACGTTCGCAGGTGCGATTACGGGATAATCAGAAAAGCTTCCTGCCTTATCCGGGCAATCACACAGAACGGGCCTCTCTATGTCCGCTTCTGTTTACTTCATTTTCGTTTCGTTTGTTTATTTGCTTAAATCTGACTGCACGCACGCATGCATGGGTGGCCGCAGAGCGCTGAAACTAACGGTTGCCATGCCTTGCAAATGCTGGGTTGTGTGGAATCCCAACTGCCGTGTTAGCGCCGAGCTTCAGCGGCTGAGGTGCCCGTAATCGCCTCGCTTGGCTTGGCTCTGGCGCCGCTTCAAAATCCGCGGAGTTCCCGCTTTGTCGCGTTGCAAAGTGCGCACGATAAGCTTCTGCAAACGGGCGTGGAAGCCCGCTTGGTGGATGGGGCGTTGGGAGAAATAGGGGACGATGTGGGGTGACTAACGCAGCAGTGGCGATTTGAGCCGCGCGCGATATTCGTTCCGGGAGCCACGCCGGTCGGTCGGCGCCGAGACCCGTAACCGGAGGACGTCGGCGGCCAAATCCGCGCGGGCATTCTTTCGCGGGTCCCAGTGGCACGCCGCGTGCGCGCGTATCGTACGCCTCGGTCAAGCGTCTTTTTCTGGCTCCACGCAAGAACACGACGGAAAAAAAAAATAAAAGTAAGAAGTAATAATAATAATAATAAAAAATAAAGAACGCCAGACAGGCAGCGAGAGGGCGCGCGAGCGCCAGGCCGGAAAAAGCGCGCGCTTTATTAGAGACTTTTAGCAGTGCCTTATTACGATACGGTAAGCGCGGTATACGGTACGGTATTACTGTTCCGTACTAAATTACCGCAATGACCGAAGACGTTTTAGCTGCGTGTGCCGCTCGATGCGTACGGTAATCTGATAATGATGATAGCGGCTAACATTGGGGCTTTACAGAGTACAATAACTATGCGCTGAGCGCGAAATATTCATTTTGACGAATACTAGAAAGCTTTAGCTTGTTCATACATGCAACATTTTTTACAAAAGGGCCCGGCTACGGCAAACTTAGACACCAGTCACAAGGCCGGTGGCGACATCTTGTGACACTTCGTCCTGCAACACGTGAAACCTTTTGTAACATAGGTGTTTTTATCTAATCAATACATAAAAAAGGGTTTGTTTCTTGTAAATTGCACCGCTGCTGACAATTTACACCCGCAGATAAGTTGAATATAGTTAGTTACTGCAATAAAAACTCTGTGTCCCCTCTAAGTAAACTCTGCATAACTAGATGGCGCCACCTACCTGGGTTTTTTTTTATGCCACTGTTTACTTGTTGTCACTTCGTCGCCCCGCAGATGGTGGTTTAAAGTAACCTCTTGCCTTGGTATTATCATGGTAAAAAAAAGCACGCGAGAGGTGGACTCTGTGGCCGACATCAGCTTCTCACTGTTTTGGCTTGGTGCAGCTCAGCTCGCGACACACGGTGCTAGCCGAGCCTTACCGCCTCGTATGCCGTACGGAAAGTCATACCGTACGGTACAGTTCGCGCATGCGCAGTCCTCGACCGGTACGGTATTACGCACTTACCGTACCGTATACCGTACTTTCCGTAGCACCGCTAAAAGTCCCTATTGTCTCCCGCCCTTCCGCCAACTTCAGAGGGATTCGGTCTCTGAGTTTCACGTGCAGCACTGCGTGAGCACAGCCGCGCAGCCTTTGTGAGGAAAGGGCGGGCTATATAGCGGACGTGTGCATTCGCGTTACAGGCCTTATCAAAAGTCACCCTCTCACTCCCCTCCCACAAGACTAAATGACCTGCGGTCACGGCTGGCGAACGCTCGCTCTGTATAGCCGTGCTTGCAAGTCTGCGGTATCTCCTGTTTTCGTCGCGGATAAGGCAGGCCTGTAGTTCCAAGAATGGAAAAAAAAAATGCGGGTCGCCGACGCCGGTGTAGTTAAGCTAACGAACTCTAACTAGGCGTAGCTGAGACTGGTAGGCTATAAAGCCGTCGAGTTTGAGAACGTTCACCATTTACGGGGAGGCGCTCGGTGAGCTCGCGGCAAGCGTCGATTGGCTCTTTGCGCTCGCAGACACGCCGGAGTGCTAACCATCTGCGCCCGCGCTCAGACAGGCGCTGCGAGCTTACTAGAGGGGCGAGGGGCGCAACGCTATCGGTGCGAAGCAGGAAATTCCGCCTAATGACATCTCATCACTGACGAAGCAACGAGGACGCTTCCGGGAGATGGCGCAGTTTGCCGGGTCCGAGTGGGCGCCTTTTATTATAAAGGCCTCCATTTCCAGCGAGCGTCCTTAGCCGAGTTTTGTGTGAGACAAAGGGGAAGAATCGCAGAAAACAAAGGGAGGAGCGGCTGAGCGGAGCTCGTCGAGTGACGCTGTGGTGGAACGCGTCGAACGCTCTCGTGACGGGACTGGCCGCGGCTGCGCACATTCGGTGCGCAAGCTGATTCCCTGCGTACTGGGCTGCACCGAATTAGCTAAACTCGGACCCGAGTTTGCACGCGGGATTATTCGGGAGGCAAACGCTCAGGTTTACTGACCTGTTCGCACGCGCGCTTAGTCCGGAAAACTTTGCGAAGGCTTTGTGCGTACCTATAGCCTGTAGTATGTGCGCTTGCCCCCTTTTGAATAATTTGAATAATTTGCCCTTTTCAGAGGCTTACTCCTGGTGTGCCGGTGCCCATTGTGGATATACGTTGCGTTGGACAGTGTAGCAATAACTTTGGCGTTGCGTCCAAATAATTTTTATTCGCTTCAGTGAATAGGTATCGGTGAATAGGACTTTAGCGAGTTTTTCTCCTCATATAGTGGTTGTTTGGCTTGTTTCCTCTGCTTTTCTTTTATTTCTTTTTTTTGCGGAGGTTTGGCATGAAATTTTCCTTGTCCATATTTAGCGTATTCGCGAGAACATGCAGTGACTTCTAGCAACGTTTGGATCGTGTGTTAAAAAGGTGTTCGGCTTGAGCGGAATGGCAGAGATTATTTGTAACGATACCTGTCGTTGATAATTTAGGTGTTGCGATGACTATTCAAAGATCTTGCGGCACGTGCTGTATACTTCAAGACGTGAAGCATTTTCTGTAAGGTAGTTATACACACATCCGTGAACCCTCAGCAGCGTTCGTGGCGTCATCTCGTGAGGCTCACATCAACTAGAGCGCACATTAATATATAACCGCCGTCGACCACGTCCTACCTATCTGCTGGTGCACACGCGTTGGCAGCGGCAATAACAAGCCGTAAAATGAATTACTTTTATTTTTTTTTCCTACCTGCGAGAACAATGAGCTTACCAACGCGTTGTGTTGAACAAAGCGTCGCAAGATGGCGCTACCGTCGCTGCTGCTGCCGTAAACTAATAAACGCAGTAAAAAAATAAAAATCTTCAAACTGTAATGAAGCTAATAAAACAATAAATATTTATTTACTTAGTGAGGGAGAAAGCAAGGAGAAGAAAGGCAGGGATCGCGATCGGCCGGGCGAGCGTCCGGTTTGCTTTTCTATACATACGGTGGGGGCAAGGGAGAATAGAGAGAGAAAAAGAGAGAGAGAGTGAGCACTGTACGCAAACAGTGGCATGAGCACAGCATAGCACAGAGCTAAAGAAAGCTGTTGCGTACTTTATTTTTCTTTTTTTTTCCTTAACAAGGCTACGTTTCGGAAAAAAATACTTGTTACCTTTAACAGCAGAAGTGTGTACGCGGATCACGCGGCGTAATTGTTGAACTCATTTATTTTAATCACGTTAAGTCGCGCAATACGTATGCGGCTTGGCTAAAATTCTCTAATAACCGTTCTTTGCCGTCCACGTAGACAAGTATATCTGATCTGTCTTTCTTGCGCTAGCAGCGTCGCTACCATAATAATTCATGTTTGCAAACCTTTAAGGAATGTCTATTTACGTGGTCTCTTTTCTCGTTGAAGTATACTGAATTGAATTTTTAAAAGATTTCGAGAAATATTTAGTTAATTCTAGGGCATCATTATTGCTGTTCTATCGGAACTCCTGCTTAAAAAGAAAACTTATTTTTTTGTGATTCTTTAGACCCACAACCAGTCTACGTGCTCTGCATCTTCGATTTCGTAGACGACTGAGTCTCTTAAAGTGGCGTATAAATTGTCAGCACGAAAGTTCAATTTGCTCGAACTACTTATTCGAGTACCTAATTGGTGTGTGTTTACAACCTGACTCCGCTCTCCTTATGTGCGAAGTCATGTCAGATGATGAGCATAGTCGAGCGCACGGCGTCCACATGCACGAATGCATCGTTCTTCATCTATGAATGCGCATCTTCTTGTCGAATCTGACTGTCACACAATTACGACTCGCGTTCGAGTACTCCCGTATCGCGTGTAACACTTTCACGAACACGAGAACGCGCAGCGATTTGCGAGGTAACTTCTCGCAGAATGCCCATTCTATTTTTTTTCTTTATTATATGTTCTTTACCGTGTACAGAAGCAAAGGTCTGCCTCTTAATGTCTACGCCATGGATGACCTTCTCATTTTCTACGCAAGAAGGTGCATGGCTGATATGAAAAGGTAGGGAAGTTAAACAAAGGGAACAGCGGTAGTCTAAACGTAAAAAAAAAATTACATTGTGGGGTTTTCGTGCCAAAACCACTCTCTGATTATGAGGCATGCTGTAGTGGGGGGCTCCGGAAAGTTCGACCACCTGGGGTTCTTTACCGTGCACCTATATCTAAGTACCACGGGTGTTTTCGCATTTCGCCCCCATCGAAATGCGGCCGCCGTGGCCTGGATTCAATCCCTCGACCTCGTGCTCAGCACCCTAACACCGTAGCCCCTGAGCAGTTTATACCTAAGGGCAGCAGCATGCATATATATGCGCGGAATTGCAAAAGATTTCGGAGTGTGGAGCTAGACGAGGTAAAAAAGAAATAAATAATTTGTCACATATAATGCATTCGCTCTTGTATCGAAAGGAGCAACAAGGAGAAAGGTGCAACAAGGAGCAAGCAGCATCGAAAGGAGCAAGCAAGAGAAAGGAGCATTCGCTCTTGTATCGAAAGGAGCAAGTGCACCCTGCTCATACGATCACCACATTTCTCACACAAGTTAAAGGTTGAGTGGCCAGCTCACCGAGAAATGAAACTTTGCCGCCAATTCCGCAAAGATGAATGCGCGTTGTGCGTACTCAGATTGCACGTTGGCTAAGATGGAGCACTCAGACGTTTACCCTGCACTTTTTTTTTCGCCTTTAGTTGCGCGAAGCCTTTTCATGTAACAAGCAACCAAACATATCTGTTAATGTCGCGCTGCTTCAGTATAGCGGCGAGCTGATTTCGGAATTCTAAGTCATTGTCATCTGCAATTTCACGGCACATACTTAGTCATCGTGGTGTCTGTGCGGCACAGAAGTGCGGCTATGGCGCTCAAAAGGAGAGAGTATATACCGCATCGGTTTTGTGCCCTATTCGAAGTGAGTTGGTCGCGGAACGTGTTCGAAGCCGAAGCGTGACACCCAATAATTTTTTCTGACTTTATGGTCGTCGCAGGCGAGTGGCAGCTAGAAGAGTTGCCAACTCGAAGGGCCCAAAGCGAGCTTGGCTTCCTACTCATTTCACACATCTGACCTTTGCCATTGCTCACCGCGGGTAGGAGACGACTGTCATGTACCTCTGCTGGAGGAATTTGCAACTGTCCCGGTAAACAGTGCAGAGCTTTCAAAACAGTTATCTTCTCTTCTACATATTTTTCTTTGCACTCGTGGAATGGGGAAATGCAGTGTAAGCTAATGGCGATATTGCATACAAGTGTGTCGTTCACAATTGCTGCCCAACCGGTGGCGTCATGCTGGCCTCTCAAAAGCTGAAAATAGCCGTCCTTTACGTACGTCGCACAACATCGTCATTCTAGAGCATCGCATTCTAGTAAACGGGGCTGATGCGCTATAGAAGCGCGTTATATCATTTGATAATTCTTTATTTATAATAGAAAAGATGGCCTAACGACGGTAATGCTTCTTTTTTATTTATTTACTTGCTTTTTCATTAGTACAGCTTGCCTCGCGTTATATGCTGAATGAGTATGTAAATGAAAGTGTGGTCACTCGCTTAATTATACCTGTTAGCGAGGTACATGGGGGACTTTACCTAACTGCAAAGAAAAATATAATGAATTAATAATGTTTGTATAATAGTTACACGTAGTATCCGCGTTGCCTGCCTCACCTGTGCACGTCTGCACCCCAATAGTGTTATCAACCGACAGCATACTGTATATCGCTGCAGATGCAACTTGCATTTATGTGCTCCGTCCTCAAAATAGTACCAACACAGCAAGCATAGTGGTACTCGTTACGCAGACATGCACACTTTTAGACAATGCACATGATTTACAGGAAGACGCAGCCTTTAAGCGATTCACAGTGGGTGAACAAAGAAAGTCTCGACTCGGGGGACAACTTCAACTAAGGAGATGTCTTCGATCTCAAAGAGGGATGACCCTGGCGGAAAAGTTGGATCCATTGCTCAGGCAGCCCTCGTTCACCCACTGTTGGCCATTGAGGTGGGAAACGCAATTGGCAACTGTATTTAATTGGCCCACTATAGTATACAGGGTGTCCCCCGTAACTTGAGTGAAGACTTTAAAAATGAAAGGTGCGTGGAAAGCGAATTGAACCAAACGTATACTGTATAGCAATAGCATATAGTCCCTCAGGCAATTTTTGTTTTCCCCATACTCACTGCATAATTAAATTTAATTACCCAACTTTGTAATTATCGGCTGGGGACCCAAGTATGATACGCAGATTTTAGAGCACCTTCGGAAACCACCGATAGAGTCGCTTCCTGGGCCGCTATTTTGTAGCGATGCCTTATGCCTTCTTCTATGCTATTCTTATCATCCACCACACACGGCCGCCTGATCGCGTTGATAATGCGGGCAGACCGTCGCTCTGACCAGTGGCCAAGAGCGAAAAGCCTGAAAAAGCATAGAATCGGAAAAGGCATCGCTACAAAATACCGGCCCTGTACGATACGTCTCACCTTTAGATACAATCCTTTTTTCTGGGTTCAAAGAAAGGCTGCGAAAGATGAAAAAAAATTACCGACGATTACGTTACTTCCTAATGCGAAATTTGAGCGCAGCAAATAAGCTGTTTCACCTTTTCGATAGATTGAGGCAAAGAAATCGAGCAACACATGTATGCGCTATCACAGAATTTTTTTTTATTTTTCACACGTATTCCTTTAACAAAGACTCCACTAACAGTTCTTGACAGTCATGAAGGAAGCTTTGTGGTCGGAGAAATAACTGGCAGATAATTTCGCAGTGGCGAACGGCAGCGGCAATTTCGGCTCGGGCGGTGCACATATACAGATCCGCCGCCACCGATCTGGCTCTCTGATTGCCACCGCACAGGGGTTGCATTGGAGGAGGAGCGAAGAAAGGAATTAAGTTCGAGCCGGCGCTTTGACAACCGGAGACTCGCAGGAAGAGGGGGGAGGGGGGCGGCGTGTACACCCAGCGGCAAACGATGGGGGCAGAAGCGCGCGCAGCAAGCGGACAACACGACCCTGCATATCACGTTCCCCATCCCATTTCGCACGGCCCCTATAGCTATTCACCGACTGCACCGTGCATATGGTTAGTGGCACGCAATGTTTGCCTTACGCCCCGCCCCAGTGCACCGAACTGTTGATGCCAGGGAGGCGGCTCGGTCACGCGCCTCGCACCGAAATGGAGGCGCGCGCGCTGAGCCTGGCGCGTTTTATCAGCACGCGCCGGCCAGCTAAGCGCGGCGGCTCGACAAAAGAGTGGCGACAATCTATCACTCCCGCCGTGCCGGTGCGTATGCCGGACGGCGCGTCGCTGCCGACATCAGCCAGAGCGCCTCCCGGTTGCGCCACTATGGTTGCGCTGTCACACAGCCTTCCTTGTGTACTGCACGCCAGCCGTGTCTTCTCTCGCGCTCCCCACCGTCGAGTTTACGAGCTCCTTCCGCGGTACGCGTATATATTTTTTTATGTATATATCTTTTGTTGTTTAGGTTCGTTATAGAGGAAGAGGGCAGGGGACTAGGCAAAATCACGTGCGCGTAAGCTGTCGCACCTTGCACAAGCTTAATCAGCCATAGACGCGCTAAAATGCTTTCAAGGTACAAAACCTTTCAAAGTTGTTGGTGGATGGGGATAAAATGAAAAACTAGAAGCTGCATACGGCTTAATCGCTAACGTCGCGTCACGGCGATGGCGTATATCATCAGTGAGGCCCTGCACCAAGCGGTATTTAGCCGAAAGTTACTTCGGCTAATTGCGTTATCACGGCCAGCAACTTACGGAATTTTTTAGAGAAAGGTTTGATAGCGGCGCCTTACAATGTTTTAATGCGAATGAAGCATTCCCTGCAACGCCTCAAAGCAGCTATATATACAAATGTATACTACACGTTAGACCGCAGGGAAGATGTGGAATGCTGTTTGAGCCGCGCAGTCACAGCTCGGTCTGGTAGTATAGATAGCGAGAAAAGCAAACGATAAAGGGACGAAAGGTACGGTGGTAAACCGGAAGAACATCCTGTTTGCTACCCTGCACGGGTGCAAGGGCAAAGGCAATAGAAAGAGCAAAAGAGGGATACAATGAAGACTAGTCCGCACGGAAGAGGATGCACAGCAGGACTACAGATGGTGCTCAGGCTGGTGCACTTCAAGACTATACAGAAGTGCACGAATTGCATTTTTCTCAGAGTATAGTCTGAGAAAAAAATGTTCTGGAGTCTAGCCGGTTTTGCAGGTGGTCTGGAGAAGGAGACGCTGAACGTCGCGGGCAGGTTAACAAACTGATACTGGGTGGTTTCCTCACATTCACAAGTCGTGAGTTGGTCTATCTGCCATTCCAAAAGGATAGGATAAACCTCTGTAAATGCTTCTTCCCCGTCATAGGCGGTACATTATCGCAGCGGGACAGGCTAGTTGGCACTTGCAGCAGTAGAAATTGGTCCTGGGTACGCAACCGGCAATGGCCCGTGAACTCCAGAAAGCTTGTGTCGTGTGCGACCAAGCAAAGTGTGCTGATAAGAAAGTAGTAAAAAAATAGATCTGATGGCAAAGAAGGATGGTATAGAGTACAGCACAACAGTGGCAAAAGGAACAGGACACAGCGAGTGAAAGACGCGAAAAGCAACCTTCCCTCTTATTCACTATGAGCGTCGCTTTATCGCTACTTCCCACGTTTTTTTCTGAGATGTCGCGCATCATGAACAGCCGGCTAACCTGAACATGAGCTTTGTGTCAGACAGGTGCACCGACTGTTTACCCGTTATACCGGGCGTCGTTGTCATGGACACGTAATTGTGTTATTTCTGTCTTATAGGTGCTGAAAACTCGTTAGAGGCATCGTATTCACGCATGCGGAACCGTGCTGTCAGTACCTTAGGCGAAGAGCACCTCGGCACGCACTTATACGCACACGAACACTTACACACAAACGCAGAAAATGCACACACGGGCCCGCTAGAGCGAATGCATGTCAGTCGGTAATGTCAAGTAAAACGGTTGGATTCCTCTCCAAACAAGAAACGCTCGCGCAATAGCACGTCCCCGATTGTATTTCATCTTTTCCGCATAAAGTAAGCATGGAAGTTATGCGAGTGGTACGGCTGCTTCTGTGCCTTCAGTGTATCTCCAAAGGGGAAGCAGATCCTTAATGTCAGCACAGTTTTTGCAATACCGCATTATGGAACTACGGTTATATCTTATGCACACTGATGTACACTTGTAGAACTGATGCATCGCTGGATTCACTGACTCACAGTTATAAATTTTCGTAGAGTGGGTGTCATGAATCAACAATCCGTGTATAATATATATATATATATATATATATATATATATATATATATATATATATATATATATATATATATATATATATATATATATGGTTGTGTGTGTGTGTGTGTGTGTGTGTGTGTGTGTGTGTGTGTGTGTGTGTGTGTGTGTGTGTGCTCTCTTCCGTGCTCCCAGACACGGTGAAACTGAGAAGAGTCTTCGCGAGGACATATCTTGACAGCCCCCTATCTATTTCTCCGTTGCCCTGTCCACTTGACAGGCAGCGAAACGCGAAGGGACCGCCTACGCAGCACGCAACGACGCTTCTCCCTGTGCAACTATCTTTCCCAAGAGGCCAGGTATATATATTCCTTCGGCTTTATAGAATCGAACAGCACACGCACGCCTCACCCGTGCCTGCAGCGATCGAGAGTCGAGGGTTCCTTCCCGCAGACGCGTATAACAGTTACGCCGCTCGTGGCTGTGCCCGCCCTTCCCCTTCAATCTCGTCTGCCTTCGCCATGTCCGCCGCTCCCTTTCGCTGCGGTTCAAAACCTCTTTTCCATTCATCGACGCGTGTCTGAATCCGAGCAGCAAGGCGTGTCGCCCCCCCCTCTCCCTCTCTCCATTTTTTTCTTTTAGTTTTCCCCTTTATGGCAGTCTTCCCCATTTCTTCGTGCGCGCGGCTTCTTTCGGGGCCTCGTTTCCTCCCGAAACTCGTACCCAGCATACAGCGATTTCCTCCTATACCTTTCGTCTTCTTCCCATACAGCCCTCCTACGATTCGTCGCTTTGCTTTTCGGTTAGCTTCCGCACTCCAGGACTGACATCGGCCAGCATGTGCTCGCGTGCGTGCGTCCGCGCGAACCAGCTCTCGGGAGCCGGGCGGGAGTGTCCCCGCGAGGAGATTTAAACTTTCCCCGATCCGCTGCTATCGCGGCTCAAGTGACGGCCCGGGGGCGCGCGCAGTCTATGGCCGCGTCAGGGGCGGTGTCTGTCTATACCTTCTTCCTCGAGCCGCAGCTTCAGCGACGCGAAAAAAGAGCTGCCGTGGCTGCTGCTCCGGCCGTGTCGAGCGGCTCGTAAATCAGAGCTGTTGCTGGCGCCCCTCGCCGTACGCTTTCTCTCGTGGATTCTGGCAAGCGTTCCTGCTATACACCTCCCGCAGCGGCTGTAGTTGCGTGCACTGAGTCAAGGAAGCTACGGAACTTAGCCGGTTTACCCCAGTCTGCAGCCCTATAGCGGGCTCGGAACCATGGTCCCCGCGGCAAAAGAGTGAGTGAGAGAGAGAGCGGAGAGTTCGCTGTGGCTATCCTGTCAAGAACTGCGCAAGGGCCTATCGCTTGCCACGCGAAAGGGTTCCGTCGCAGTGAGTTTTTATGCTAGCCTTGCATATACAGTATTTCGCGACATTGTGGCATACGAGGGAATTACTTGACCAAACAGTTCTAGCTTTTCTGCAGGTGGAACGTGGGGCGCGCGCAGCAGGTGACTTGTTTACATTTGACGGAGGCGTCAGGAGATTCCTTAAGCATTAGACAGAGGAAAGCAGAAGTATCTGTATAAGACAGACGAAGGTGTAGATGCCCTTTTGACGCAATAAAAACGCGTGACTCGAGTGCAGGGCTACGCAGCGCTCTTTGCCTTTGGCGTCTTGAATAGACGGTGTTGTGCCATTACCACAAGCCCGGATTCCGAATCTGCAAGATGCAGAATTTATCCTGCGAGCGCCCAAATTCTCCCTTGAAAAGTCAAGATGCTGAGCCGTCAGGCAGCGGTGTCCTGCGGGAGAAGCCTCGGCGAGCAGCATGTTCAGACGTGTCAGCGAGTGCCAGACAGCCCGGCGCCGCACCTGCTTTTGCAAGGAGGTCACCGCGCGCGCGAACTTTGAACCGGGTGGCCAGCGCGGTCGCTGGTTGGACCTCTCGGACGACCGCCGAGTGCTGACTTTGTATTGGGCCGTTTGAGTGACAATGGTTCCTCGGGGATTATAAAAGCAGCAACGCGCCGCCTGAAAAACGGGATCCGCCGACCCACCGGGAGCACAGTGACGCTTTCGACTGGGGTGAGATGTGTCACGCGTTTTCGCCGGACGTCGCCGTGCGGGAACAGTCGCGTTTGCTGTGAGATTTCGGCCCCAGTGCCGACCCGTTCATGTCCTGTATAATGACCTGTATATAGTGTATAAAGTCCCTTTTGTTATTCCCATCGACGCCTGGCTCGGAGTCTTCGCTACCAACGCTCTGTCACGAAACGGGTGACGAGCGCTACGGGACCACAAAGTCGTAATAGTGGTGCAGCGGTGCAAAGTCGTAACAACGGTAGGCAGCGCATCAACGACGAGGCGGTTTACGCTGACGTGTTTTCCTCACAAACACAACCCGTGCCGTCATTTCACCCCCATTGTAATGTGGCCACCGTGAACGGGATTCGATCTCGCGACCTCATGCGTAGCCCCCGAATTGTTCTAATTAACACCATAGCCACTAAACAACCATGTCGGTTCGGAGTCTAGAAAAGAAGTGAATATATATATATATATATATATATATATATATATATATATATATATATATATATATATATATATATATATATATACATGGCTATTCAATTTCGTAATCGTAGTAGGTAAACGCGACGTGTATGTGCACGCCTGGTCATGAATTTCAAGAAACACAGCGATAATTCGGGAGTACTGAACTAAACTGAGCCGACGTTGCAGACCTGTTTCCGCGATCACGTAAATTTAGGTATAGATCCAGCCAGGAGCTTATTGTGAGATATAACCGTGAAACATTAACCTTGAACTTCGTTAAACATGACGCTTAACAAGAGACTGGTCATTAGGAGAAGCAAAAGGAAGAAACAGGTGCGCCAGGCGAATATAATGACCATTTCACAGCGAGGACGGACGGAGCACAAGACGAGTATAGGCGGCACGAACGGGCGCTGCCTTCGCTTTGTGCTTCGTCGGTTCGCGCGAAAATTCTTGTGGAACGAAGCTGAAGAAAGAAAGAAATAAAAGAAAAAATAAAAAGAGAAAGAAAGAAAGAAAGAAAGAAAGAAAGAAAGAAAGAAGGAAGGAAGGAAGGAAGGAAGGAAGGAAGGAAGGAAGGAAGGAAGGAAGGAAGGAAGAAAGAAAGCAAGGAAGGAAGGAGGGAGTACGCGGTTACAACTTACAAGGCAGAAACAGCAAATTTTTCCAAAACCGTATAGCAGCAACATGTCACTGGTATACATATGTTGCGGGAAAACATTATTCGGTAAAGCTTAATTAAAAAAGAAAAGACAGAAGCGTTCTCGTTGATTCACTGCAGTGTGCCAATGGTTTGGCGAGTTCCATTAACGAATTTAACCGGAAGTTTGTGCGATAACCTAAAGGCTTATCTGCCTTCGAGAACAAACAAAATGATTCTGCCGCGGCGCCTTCAAAGTTTGCTTTCACCGCGCGCACACGGTGAAGCAAGGGCCGACCGCCGCAGGACCCGAGGGGTGACCTACACAGGGCGTACGAATCTTAGCCCCCCGTATAAGTGGGCAGCGGAGCTCCGACTGTTGCTGCGCGGAACTGCCCATGCCGGTGGTGGCAGCGGGGCCCACCCGTCCCGTGAGACGTCCTAGCGGTGCGCGACGGCTAGCGATGCGAGCCAGTGATCCCGGCAGACGGAAGATTCCGCGGGTATCCGGTGTGTGTAACACGCTGTGTGTACTACCTATACGTGCGTGCGTGCGTGCGTGCGCGCGCGCGCGTCTGTGTACGCCTGTGAAGAGGACGGTAAGAACGGAGAAGCGAGACGCTTGGCTGCCTCTTTTAGGAGGTGCGCTCGCGAGAGGGAGCCAGTGAAAGAAGATCAAGAAAAAGAAGAGAGAGAAATAGGCAGGCATCGAGGGCAAATCAGATACCACCCCGGACTGCCACGATTGCGTCTCCGGTCTTAGAGTCATTCATACTTGCGAAAGGAAAGAAAATGAAAGCACGAAAAGGGATTGGAAGAAGCTGGAGAAGTGGAGGGGGATAAAATATATATGTATATATATATATATTGTATGTTGAGAGTAAAGATGGAAGACTTCGACTCGCGGATCGAGGTTCTTGGAAAAGAATGGAACCGCTACGTGCGGCAGATTTTCGACACTGACCGCATGCTCGAGCCGCAGGATTGAGTGAGACTGCATCGGTTAGCAAAGTAAACGCAGAATTCGTCGTAGCTGTATACTAGCCATCTATATACGCGTGCGTTGTTCTTCGCCCTACTGTCTCGGAAAGGCTCTGGAGCACAGCACACGTTATTGCCGCCGTGACGCAACCCACGTACACCAGTGAGCAAATGTTCATTGTAACGGAGCACAGGTTCGCCGAAATAAACTGAACCAATTTGAATAGGACGAGTGCGCTGGAAAGTTCGCAATGCCAAGTTTGTACTACAGTTCCCCAATTTCATGTTACACTCGAAGGGCGGAGAAGAAAATCGACTTTATGGTGGAATCCCTGCTTCGCATATTCTTGCCCGAGAAAGTACGCGCATTACCAGACAAAGATTTAGCCACTGCGCTCTACCGTGCGCGCAAAAGAAAATCGCGGCACGGTAAGTATTTCCATCTGGTTAAACGGAGCAGGCAGAGAGGATTACCGTATTACCGACTGATACGGAAGCGCGGCCATGGCTGAAGCTCACGCTCTACTGACCGACTCGCCGGTCGGCGCTTATCCGCTCTGGCTTCCTTGACGCCTGTGAATTTGGTGCTCTCTGTACATGCTGCGCCGCCGGCCCGCCTTTTTCTTTATTCTTTCTTTTTCTTTCGTACGCGCGTCGGTTATTTCGGCTTCTCCGGTTGCTTTGATGAGCCGCGGTGCCGTTACCTTTTCGGCGGTATTGTGTCATGTCCAAATGGACGATGACGAAGTACAGACCTTGATCGACGTAAAAGCGTTTGGTATTCACACGCGCGTGCTGTGGTGTGCGGCCGCGCGTCTCCTTCCATACGCCCACATTTATCGAACGAATAGAAGCTCTGCGCCAGAAGGGAAACCTGGGTGAGTTGGTGATAATTCATGGTTTGAAAAGTAATAGCGCTTAAATGGACAAGGACGTGTTTCTTCTTTGCCTAAGTCCTTGTCCGTTTTGCGCGGTTACTTTTCAAAGCGTGAATAAAAGCTCGCAGGGAGCGCGGAGACGTATTAAGGGGGGAACACTAAACAGAAGCACTAAATCAGTTTACACCGATATATTTTTGTTTCAACATTGTAATTTCTTTGAGTTCGTAGTAATAGCCTCATTATTAGAAGAGAAACTAGTCTCTTGAATTACGTGCCGAAACTCTGGCGCCGCGGCGTTAGTGTGAGGTCATAGATTCTAAGGAATGTTTTCGTGTTCTGACACCTTTCTTTCTCCAGTTGGGGGGGTGGGTTCAGATCGATAAGTTCTTGAATCGTGATAAATTCAGTCCTTGGCTCTTTTAGAAACCAATACAATTTATATTTATCGCTAAAAAATTAACTTGGCCCGAGCAGCCGCCGGAACAAAATTCGTGCGTTACGCCGAGCAGGCGCGGGAAATTCAAGGACGTGTCGCCGCCCGTGTCTCGTTCTTGCGTCGTATGTGTCTTAGCGACGCTTTTCTTTTGGTAAGAGTGACTCTCGTCGTTTTGTAAAAGGGTAATTTACTAATATACGCGCCGTGCACGCCGACGGACGCGCCACTGGTGGCGGCCTTGCGCAGAACACGCGGGAGAGGAGCCTGGCGCGCGCCGTAGTTTGCTGTGTCGTTGATCGTGCTTCTCTGTCTTATTCACTTTTTAGAGCAAGATAGGCAACACCATTCGTACGTGTAGGGTGGCGAAAGCTTCAGGGAATGTTGAAGAAGAATTGTTGCAGGGTGGGAGGCTCAAATACCACTGAAGACGTGCCGGCGATACGGTTCTAATCATTCCCGGCAAAGCCTCATCGGTGGGAGCAACGGTAGCAAAAATGGATCGTCCATTCGAAGAAAAATTTCTTGTTCTCATCCTTTCCTTTGTCTCGTCGGTGTTTATTTCCGCTCGATCATGGTTAGACGCGTGAGCAACGAAGTTCGTCTGCAGTGCAGCATGAGGTTTAAAGGCATTTCGCTAAAGTTCGGAGTGCTATTTGCCGCTTATATTGTTTTCCACTTCTTTACCGCGTTGCGCTAGCTAGGCAGCACGACTGCACGAGCGCATTGTGTTGTATGTTAAAGCTACTGAAGTTTGCAAGAACTTAAATCGTTGGTTTTATGTGGCCCGGTAAATCCTCGCGCCATCTGTCGCGCATGCACTTCATGTTTTTACATCTATTTTCTGCGTGGCTTGGCACATGTTTAACTGTTGCTAGTTGCTCCATGCATAACTCTTGTCGATTCTATTGAGCTGCGAAGTTTTCATCCTGCCTTGTTTGTAAAGGGTATAAATCACGCTGCGTCTTATCGGAATGATAAGAAGGAAGTGCTTCTTTAACAGCATTATTCTTTTCGCCCGAGGGCATCTTAGATATTGTTTGCGTGTTTAGAAATGTGTTTAGAAAATAGGTAGTTCAGGGTGAGAATTGCTAATAGCTGCTGCATATGGTATTTTTGTTCCATTTCTCGCTGAAAAGTTCGCGTCCCGTTTGGGAATTCATCACACCTCCATGCTGCCTGAGCAAACTTAACACGCCGAGTGATTTGTTTGTTTCACAACGTAGTCTCTTTCTTGCATGCGAGTTTTGTACTCAACGGAATTCTTTCTTATACTTACGCTGCAGACCACTAAACCGGACCTTGCCGCCAGCGCTCATCTACTTTGACTGGCGCTGCTCTGCCTTTAAATATATCATATGGCACCTCTTTCTAGTAATATAAAAACGTACTGAAATGTTACTCAGTCTTTAGCTTTGAACGTTTCCAAGCCGCTCCCTTGCGGGATTTAAAATTGCACAAACTGCAGCGGGAACGGTAGTTCATCGGCGTATGCAGCAGAATTGCGTCGGTGGTACAGCACTAACACGCGCTTTTATTAACCCGTGTGTTTGGTGACTTCGTTGGCTAGTGTACGCGTTTTCATCAATAAATGGGCAATTACTTTTCTTGAGGCGACTTCGACTGCACTTATTCGGCGATGTCACATGTATTCATCGGCAGAAAAATCACAACGGCATATGCAGAGATGCGGATGCGGATTTGTTTTATATAAGTCTGCACTAACGACGGGTGCTTATTATTCAGGTACAGAAGCAGCATTGCGGCAAGGGTAGTATGAGTGAGTGACGAAACTTTGTTCTGAACGCCTGCAGAACGGTTAGCCTTTCCCTGTTAGGTAGGCGTTACCGTGACGCGGCCATGACGTCTTCGCGGCGTGTGGCGCCTCTACTTCGGCCGCGGCCGCACTATTCCCTTTGGTCGACCGCACCTGCCCCTCCTCTGGGGTGGCAGCCTCCCTCCGGTTTCGCTCGGTCGTTGCCTTCCTCATCCACCACCGCCATCTCATCCGGGCTTGACCCGTAAGGAGGCGGTTTTATACCGACAACTTCAAACGGGGTGGTTATTCACCCCGGTGCTGATGAGGCACGTGTGTCCAAGTGTTTATGAAAGTGATCTGTGTTGTGTGTGCCGAAAGGAAAGAGCCACTGCAGCTCACATCCTTTGGGACTGTGCTAAGAATCCGCATGAAGCTGCAACACTAACAACGATCCCGCCGCGGCTCGAGGCCGCAACGAGATGCTATGACCAAAAGAGAGAGAGAGAGAGAGAAAAGGGGAAAGGCAGGGAGGTTAACCAGAGAAAAAAAATCCGGTTGGCTACCCTACGCTGGGGAGAGAGGGGAGGGGGAGGCAAAGTGGAAACAAAGTAGAGATAAGGAAAGGAAAGGAAGGAGCATAGATACACAATCACAATCGGTCACTGTCACCGAACACTGTCATCGCACAGCACACTGACACTTGGTGCACTATCAACATCTGTTCAGGCCACAGTCGCCTGTCCAGTTCTGTCGCCCTCAAGAACCGCAACAGTGCCCTCGTCGCCCTCTGCTGCGATGGCTTATGATGGCGGTATCTGAAAATGAGTTCCTCTGTGAGAGGTCTTTGGTCAAAGCGCGCTATCGCGGTTGCAAGTGATTGTCTCTTTAAAGTATATCGAGGACATGCACAAAGAAGGTGTTGAAAAGTCTCCTCGTTACCACAGTCCTCACACGAGGCGTCGTCGGCCCATCCAATTCGGTAAGCGAAAGACTTGGTGAAAGCCACCCCTAGCCATAGTCGACAAAGCAGGGTAGCTTCGCGACGACAGAGCCCAGCTGGAATACAAAGGCGCAGGGAGGAGTCAAGATGGTGGAGTCGGTAGTTGTGAAAACTTCCAGCGTTCCACAAGGATAACGTGATGTGACGGCTGATCATTCGAAGTTTTCGAGCGGCATCTGTCCTTGATAACGGTATCGGCTCCTCTTCGTCCCCTTGAAGAGCCGACCGAGCAGCGTTATCAGCGTGTTCGTTCCCTATGACTCCGCTGTGACTTGGAAGCCACTGAAATGTCACTTGGTGTTCTTTCTCAGTTAAGGTATGAATGAGTTCTCTAATCTCAAATACCAGTTGTTCGTGTGATCCGCGCCGCAGGGCCGATAGCAAAGATTGCAGTGCAGCCTTGGAGTCACTGAATATTGACCACCTTCGAGGTTGTTCTTGGTTGGCGAGACGAAGTGCAGCGCGAAGGGCTGCAAGTTCCGCGGCCATCGGTGTCGATGGGTGACATGTCTTGAAACTGATGGTGGTGGCTTTCGCTGGGAAGACCACGGCTCCAGAGGAGCACTGGAGAGTTGCCGATCCATCAGTATAAATATGTACGTGTTCGGCGTACCTCTCGTGCAAAAGAAGCAGAGTTAGTTGTTTAAGAGCTGGTGATGACAGCTCAGATTTTTTCCTGATTCCTGGTACGGTGAGGTGCACTGCGGGTCGAGCCAAACACCATGGAGGAATCGATGGCTTAGTTGCGGGGGTGTAGCCTGATGGGAGGCAGGTGTAATACTCCGAAATCGTAGTACAAAAAGCTGCCTGCGGCCTTTCTGATGGTAGTGTTGCCAGATGGTGGGAACAGGCACGGGCAACGTGCCTAATGTGCACTCTCAACACTTCTACCGCAATGTGTGTTTGTATAGGTTGGTCCTGAGCAATCGCAATAGTCGCTGCTGTCGATGTGCATTTTGGCAAACCAAGACAAACCCTGAGAGCCCGAGCTTGAATAGCCTGTAGAGCACGAAGATTTGTCTGGCAGGTGTTGGTCAGTACGGGCAAACTGTATCTCAAGAAGCCCAGAAAAAGAGCCCTGTACAATTCCAACATTGCATGCACTTACATTCCCCAAGTCTTTCCTCCCAGAAACTTGAAAAGTTGGGAGATTGCTGTCAGACGCTTTTTCAAGTAGGTAACGTGCGGGCTCCATGAGAGATCTCTATCAATGATTATGCCAAGAAATTTGTGAGTCTTCTCATAAGAAATTGTCTGGCCATTTATTGATATGGCGTAGGGTGTCATTGGTTTGCGAGTGAACGCCATCAGTGCACATTTGTCTGACGAGATTTCAAGATGACCAAGATGTTCAAACCCAGGCCGTCCAGCAGATCTCGGCGGCCCTCGAAAGGCAACGACCGAGCGAAACCGGAGGGTAGAATAAAAAAAAACCATCGAGAGATCGCATCACTCAACAAAATTTATCGGCTAGTGAACATGAGCTCCACGTCATGTAAATGGGGTTCGTGGCGTTTGTCTGCGGAACACACCTTGCACATATGTGGACCATGTCGTCCCATACACCGGTAACATCGTGCTCATACCCGCTCGCACAGAGGTCAGCATCTTCCCTACAGCTGTCACCGCAGAAGAAGCAGCCTGGCACCCGAACAAAGGAGAAATCGCAACCGCGAACTTCAGCCATCCTTGCTGCAAAGGGTTGTCGTCTGCTACTGCTCCCGCATGTTCTGTTGGAAACTCACTCACTCACTCACTCACTCACTCACTCACTCACTCACTCACTCGCTCGCTCGCTCGCTCGCTCACTCACTCACTCACTCACTCACTCACTCACTCACTCACTCACTCACTCACTCACTCACTCACTCACTCACTCACTCACTCACTCACTCACTCACTCACTCACTCACTCACTCACTCACTCACTCACTCACTCACTCACTCACAAATATACAAACACCTCTTCGACTCGTGTTCTTCAGCAGTAATGAGGACAACTGTGAGAAAAACACGCGCGCAAACGTTTGAAAACACCCAAAGAAAAGGATGCATGATGCTGTACGCTTGCGTTCTCTCGAATTACCGATCATACATACAGATATGCAAACAAAGGGGAAAGCGCGCGCAGCCTCTACCTGAAATAACGGGGCGTCCACTTTTGATAACTGGATGTTTCGCGACGCGTAAAAGAATGGCAATCATTTATTTTATTTTTTTCACATTGATCGCAATGTTTGCCACAGACATTCGACGAACTGAGAAAAACAAGCGCGTTCAAGTTTTCTTTTTTTCTCGACTATACTGCCTGTGCCGGCCATGCGTTGACAAAGCGCTGCATACGCTTCATTGAAATTTATCTGTACTCTAATAGGCTGATTTCGCTACGCGCTCTGACCATTACGATAACCTGACTTCTTAAAATCGATATCTCGATTTGTTTTTTCTTCACTCACCAGTTACGACCTGTCGCTCTGTGTTGCTTTGATTGGACGCTATATACCCGCTCTGAAAGTGTTAGAATGCTAAGAAGTCTCTCCCGTAAAAACTGCGCATATTGAAGGGAAAGAAAATCGAAACATGTTTATTTGAGTGCCTGATCAAATTGTGCGCTCCAACTTGAGTCGCTGGTCTTGTTATCGATAAATGACGCTAGGTTGCATATTCTGCGCAGTGCGAGGAGAAATGGCCCTGTGGAATAATTAAGGCTACGACCAACACTGATGGAGGTCACTTCGCGAGTGCGACTACAAAACTGCGTGAGACTCTTTCAGGCGGCGTATAGCGGCCGCGCACGCAGGAGCATCGAAGGAATGATTCTCACTCGTCGGGGTTCGCTTCAAGACTGAATGTTTATTTTACAAAAGACATCGCAGTGAGTAGAAGAGGAAGAGAAAAGAAAATACAAAATCCAAGTTGTCCGTTGGCCGCACCAACGCCTTCGTCCTTCTCGGAAGCGCCGGCCATTCGCGCCCAGCAGGCGGTCCGCCGAAAACACGGGGCACGGATCAGGTTGCGGGTCGAGGCGCCGGTCGGGACGCTAGCCCAGCGGGGCGCCCCCCTCGTCCGTTCGCCGGCTCCCTCTTGGTGCGTCGCCGGGCCCCCAACCACGGTTGCAAGAAACATGCGATGGTCGCTAGCAATTCTCAACAGGGCCTGCATCGATATGGGCCGCGATAGCAGTTCCAAAAAATAGTTTTAGCAGAAACGGAACCAATGACCAAAAGGAAAAGAAATAAAAAAAGGTGCAAGATGGTGGAGCAGGCTAAAGACAGCCTTTATCGCCGGCTTTTAAAGGCCACACATAAAAGTTAGGGTGTGTGTTCGGGCTTTCTAGTATGGTCGGTACATTGTGACATCACAAAAACGCTAAAAGTCAATGAATGGATATATATATATATATATATATATATATATATATATATATATATATATATATATATATATATATATATATATATATATATATATATATATATATATATATATATATATATATATATACATATACATACACACATATGCTTTTTCTTTTTTTTTCTTTTTTTTTCAGCCAAAGCCAAATTACAGCTGTAAATGCAGAGCCAACATATCCATTCCTAGCGGTGGACGTTTCTTGGATCAGCCCGGCCTTATCTGTCCGTAGCTTCGTGGCACGGCGTTGCTGTCAGTTGTTGAAGATGGCGGTTGTGCTTCACACGTCCATGGCGCACGAGCAACGAAATTTGATTCGTTTTCTATGGAGAAAAAGACTAACCCCCATCAAAATCTACAGGGAAGCGCAGCCCACGTATGGGCAAGGGTGTCTCGCTTTAAAAAGTGGGTGGTGGTGGTGTTGGGAGTTCGCAAAAGGCCACGAAGACTTGCATGAGAATGAGCGTTCGGGGAGGCCGCATGCGTTGTAGCTCTACCACAGGAGCATCTCAAGTTTAGGTCTGCGATCCTATCTGGGGACTATGTGGGAAAATAGTGCAAGGGATACGTAGAATAGTACGTATAATTGTATCTATTTCTAGTTGAGTGAGTGAATAAACTTTTATTTGGTCCAGCAAAGCGCGATAAAACGCGCACCTGGCTAATCCCACGATGGGACTGACAGATCTAGTCTGCCGGCCCGATCGCGGGCGCGCTGGACGGCCAGGATTTGATCCTCAAAGACGGGACTTCGCAGGAGGGCGTCCCACTCTTCCTTGGTGAACTTCGGGCCCAGCGACCCGCACTCCCAGAGCATATGAGGCAACGTAGCTACCTCACCACAGGCCACGCAAGAACAATTGGTATAAACCTCTGGATATATGCTATTAAGGGTCGCCGGATTTGGGTACGAGTTCGTTTGCAGAAGTCTTAGTGTGACCGCCTGCGGCCTGCTTAACTTGGAGTGAGGCGGGGGGAAAACCCTTCTCTCTAAGTAGAAGAATTTAGTTATTTCATTGTGTGTGAGAGGAGCGTCTCGGTGTCCGGGGAGAGAGTCGCCCGACCCGAGGGCAGCGCGGTCGGTAAAGCCACGCGCAGCCTGGTGGGCAGACTCGTTGAGGTTCAGAGGAACCCCCTCAATCGCCCCCACGTGTGCAGGGAACCAAAAAATCGAGTGCATGGAGGTCTTGCCGTGTTTGGCGCCTTTCAGAATTTGAACTACCTGCCGGGCTACCCGGCCTTTCTGGAATGCCCTGATGGCGGCTTTCGAATCGCTATACACCCTGTCTCTCCGACCGTCTTGCATGGCGAGTGCAATGGCCACTTGCTCGGCCACCTCTGGGTTCGTCGTCCGGACGGAAGCACAGTTGATAACTTTACCCAGTGTGTCAACGACGGAAACTGCAAAAGCCTTGCCGTCACGGTATGCAGCTGCGTCCACGAAGCTTGCTGCGATTTTGTCCCTGTTTATTTGCTTTAGCATATTCAATGCTCTTGCCTTGCGACGACCTGCGTTGTGAACGGGATGAACGTTGCGGGGCAAAGGGGCGACCACGATCTTCTCCCCTATTTTTTGGAGATTTGGCTGTCTTCAGCCAAGTTCTTGGTGGATGCGAGTCCGAGCTCCTCGAGGATACGCCTGCCGGCCGTCGTGGTGGACAGCCGAGTTAGCTGGGCCCGTTCTTGAGCCTCGGCTATCTCCTCCATGGTGTTGTGTGCGCCGAGCCGAAGCAGGTCCTCTGTATGCGTTCGGACGGGCAGCCCGAGGGCTCTCTTGAAGAATTTTCTAATGAGGGCATTAAGCTTTTCCCGCTCGGCTCTGAGCCAGTTGTGCATGGCCACCGTGTAGGTGAAGTGACACAGCACAAAGGCGTTGATGAGCCGAAGCAGGTTGTCCTCCTTGAGGCCACGATGTCTGTTCGTGACCCTTCGGACAAGGCGAAAAGCATTGTCGGTTTTCGCAATTATCTTGCGTAACGCAGTGCCGTTGCCGCCGCGTGATTCTATAAACATACCCAGGACTCTGATGGTCTCGACCCGGGGTATCGGGTCACCGCTCCGAGTGAATAGGTGAATGTCACTTTCCGAGACCGGTTTCCAGCCCTTGGGTCTGCGCCCTTTTTCTTTTCTATAAAGGAGAAGCTCAGATTTGGTCGGGGAGCATCTGAGTCCGGTGGGTAGCAGGTACTGCTCCGTGACGTCTACCGCCTCTTGCATGGCGCTTTCCACTTGCCCTTCGCTACCGCCGGTGCACCAGATGGTGATGTCGTCTGCGTAGATGGTGTGTTTGATACCTTCAACTTGGGCCAGATTCCTCGAGAGGCCGATCATGCAGATGTTGAAGAGTGCAGGAGAAATGACTGAGCCTTGCGGCGTGCCCCGTGGGCCCAGGAGCAACTCGTCGGAGACAAAGTCGCCGATCCGCAGCTTCGCTTTCCTCTCCGTCAGGAACGAACGGACGTAGTTATATAGTCTGGGGCCCAGCTCGAGGTCTGCCACGGAGGCCAGAATGTATTCGTGGAGAACGTTGTCAAAGGCTTTCTCGAGGTCGAGTCCGAGCAGGGCCCTGGTGTCTCTGGTACTGCCGTCGATGATTTGATGTTTGATCATCTTCATGGCGTCCTGCGACGAGAGGCCGGCACGAAAGCCAATCATGTTGTGAGTATAGATGTTGTTCTCTTCGAGATATCTGTTTAGTCTGTTGAGGACGACATGCTCCGCCACTTTCCCAACGCAGGAGGTGAGAGAGATCGGTCGGAGGTTGTCCACGTTCGGAGCCTTGCCGGGTTTGGGGATCAGGACGACGTTGGCGGTCTTCCATTGCTCTGGGACGCTGCCGTTTTTCCAGGTCTCGTTGATCTTCTCGGTGAGGTATGCGATCGAACCATCGTCAAGATTCCGCAGCATCTTGTTGGTGATTCTGTCGGCACCTGGCGCACACTTCCCCTTGAGCGCGAAAATGGCTTGCCTAATTTCCCCCACGGTAAAGTCTTCGTCCAATTCCGGACGGCTTGGGCCGAGGTAGTCAGGAAACCGGTCTTCGTCGTTTCCACGCTTTATGGGAAGGTATTTCTCAATGAGCTTGGCAACCAGCTCGTCCCCGGAACAGGATGTGGTAGCTTCGTGCAGGGCTCTGGCGAGCGTGTGTCTCTGACTGGATCTGGTGCTGCCCTCGTCGAGGAGATGTTTAAGCATGCCCCAGGACTTGCCGTTACGCATCTGCCCGTCTATCGAGTCACAGACCTCGTCCCATTGCTGCTTGCCGAGGGTCCGACAGTGATCTTCGATGGCCTTGTTAAGCTCGGAGATCTTTTTCCTCAATCTTCGGTTAAACCTTTGTCCCTTCCATCTTAGAAGCAGCGCCTGCTTGGCCTCGATCAGATGGGCCAGCCTACTGTCCATCTTTTCTACCTCCAGGTCGCTGACGATCTTCTTAGTGGATGACTCGGCGTCACTCTTGATTCGCTCGCACCAATCTTCCAGGTCTTTAGGGACGGGTGCGCTGTCGTTGCCGCGGAGCTTGCGAAAAAGGTCCCAGTCCGTGACAGTGAATTCCCTGGATTTACTTCGGGTGACTTCGAAGCGGGTCTCGAGCACATAATGGTCGCTGCCAAAATTTATTGCGGTGTTGCTCCACTCGGCTCCCTCGACGTTCTTCACGAACGCCAGATCGGGGGTGGTGTCCCGGCTCACCGAGTTGCCGATTCGGGTGGGGAACGCCTTGTCCGTGATGAGCGTGAGGTCCATTTCGTTGGCGTTCTGCCACAGACCCCGGCCCTTGCTCGTGTCGTAGACGTACCCCCACACGCCGTACGGTGCGTTGAAATCTCCGACGACGACCAAGGGATGGGTGCCGGCCAGGTCGACGGACTTCTTGAGTATCGTTTTGAACTGCTGTTGCGAGTGCCTGGGATTGCTGTAGATGTTGAGAATAAACACGCTGTTTCTTCGCTGGTTGCGTTGTCTCGTGTTGAGCAGAACCTCCGACATGACGTATTCGACCTTGCAACTCGCCAGCTTCAGGTCGTGAGACAAGTGTGTAAGCCTCCTGTCAATTAACGTGCACACTCCCCGACCTTCGCCCTGCACGGAGACGGCACGATAACCAGAGAGGGATGCGGCAGAGACGAGGGTTTCCTGTAATGCTATTACTTGAGGTTTGTTAGGTAGCGATCTTAAATATTGCTGCAAAGGAGCCCTCTTATTGGAGTACCCCCTGCAGTTCCACTGCCAAATTTTGAACTCCTCTTTGGAACTATCCATGATTAGATAAAGTGTCCGGGGTACCCGCTGTAAGCACAGGTGCACGCAAGAAGTTCCCCCCACTCTGACGTGCCGATGTGCTCGTAGCCCTGATCTGAGTCCCCGACGCGTTCGGAACAACAACCTGCATCGGAGTTACGGACGTATTATTATTCGGGATCACCAGACGCTCGAGGGCGTCCATGCGATCGGCCAGCGCGCCTAGGCCTCTCCGCGGGTCTCCAAGGGCGACTTGCACCTGTGCTAAGCCTTGTTGTAACTGCTGCACACTCTTAGTGAGCGTAGCCAGCATGCCTTTGATCTCATATGTTTGCGAGTCTGAATCGTCCTTACTGGAAACTGCCCTACGCTTGGCGGCGCCCGCCGAGTCGCAGGCCGGAACTGGTGCTTCTGTGGCGGTCGGCGCCGACGCGTTGGATGTAGCACTCTGACTGATTACCAATTTCTTTATCTCTATCATTTCACTAGCCATCTTTCTGATCATTTCTTTTAAGTCCGCGTTTTCCTTCATAAGGCGCGCTACCTCGGCGTCCCTGGATTGCTCTGGAAGCGGGTCGCGTGGGCCCCGGTAGGATCTCGCGTGGGCGCCGCCAGCAACCATATCTGCCCACGATAGCGTCGACTTTCTCTTCCTCTGCTGGCCGGCACTGGACTCATACCGGGCCCTCGAGACAGAGCGGCTCCTGGAGCGGCTTCCGGATCTGCCCCTGGACATAGATCTGCCCCTGGACCGGGATCTTCCCCTGGACCTGGAACGGCGTCCGGAAGGCGGAGAGGGGCTCCTGGATCTAGAGCTCCCGCGAGCCGCGGAGCGACCGGCGGCGGCCGGGAGTTGTCGCTCGCCCATGGCGAGGGCCGGAGACTTGCTTCTATTGGCTCGGGATCGGTCCCCGCGCCTGCGTCTGACGAGGTACGGCGTCTGGTACCTCTGCTTGCATTCCTTGGCAGCGGTGAAGTGTCGACCTTCGCACAGCCTGCATTTGGGGTCGCACTTGTGTTGTTCGTCCGGGTTGGCGATGCCGCATCCCCTGCACATAGTTTCGTCCGGCGAGGGGCAGACGTCCGCTCGATGCCCGAGGCGGCCACAGGCGTAGCACACCTCCACTTGCTTCCTATATAATGCACACCTGACAAGTGTTCCACCGTACGACACGTAGTTTGGCACCTTGTAGCCGTCGAAGACCACAACCACGGTGCCCGTGCTCTTGATTCGTTTGGCTCCCAAGGCCAGCGGGTTCTTCGAGTTGACAATCTTGCGATCGAGCTCCTCCGGGCCTTCACTCGGTGCGATGCCGCGGATGACGCCTTTGCACGTAGAGTTGGGCGCTGCCTCGTACGCATTCACCTCGTGCTGCTGGCCGCCAACAGCGATGCACTCGACCCTGACGTAGAGGGTCGCATTTTCTCTGCTTGGGGTGCTGATGACCATGATATTTTGTTGGAAATTCGGGCACATCGTGTCCGAGTCCCGCTTCGCCTGGTCGAAACCGACTGCGTTCCATATGGCCTCGGCCACAACTGTCGGCCCCACCTTGCTGATGTTCAGACCTCCCTTCGGCCTGACGATGATCTTCGCGTCTTCTTTGGGCAACGGAGGCATCCTTCCACCCCGAATAATTTTGGCTTTAGCGCTGCTGCGGTCTCGGTGACCCTTTGCGGTCGCGTTGTCATTTGGCTTAGCGCCGGTAGAAATGGCACCAACTCGCTCGACGGGCGCCGATTTGGCTCCGGAGCGCCTGGCAGCAACTGTTTGCCATCCGAGATCCTTGGAAAATTCCTCGGGAGTCAGAAGCTCCCCTTCCACTTCGCATTCCATCACGGCAGACACTGATGAGAAGAGCTGGCGCCGCAGCAGCACTTCGCCGCGCTAACACAAGCGCGGCAAGGGTTAGCGTCGCAGCGGCGTAGCCTGGACGGAAAAGGCCGATAATATCGCAACAAGGCCACCCACCTTCAAGAGTCGGGTGTCTACGGGATCGCCACAACTTAAAGAGTCCGTTGGCACTAAAATAGTCGAACTGGGCTCAAATTAAATCACCGAAATCATTTTCAGAAGCGGGAGCTGGTCTTCGCCGCCTACTGGCACGTTCGTCGTCGTCGTCTTCCTCTCTATTTCTAGTTGTATATATAGTTTAGAACTATGCTTGTTTGGGCTAGTTGGTTAGATACAGCAATGGGGGTCCTAGCGCTGGAAGACACGGGCAAGAGCGAGGCAACATGACGAGCGCTAACTTTCAAGTGAGGGTTTATTTGCAGAAAAACACCGTATTTGTAGAGCCGCACACCGAAAGAGCCAAATGACCGCAGGTGAAAATCAGTCGCTTCCAGGAACGCAAACTCGCATGTATTCAAGCAACTGAAGGGGAACTGATGCAGTTATCAGCGGCCCTCGCTATCAAAGCAGCTGCAAAAACTTCTCGCGTAACTTCATCTACATTCCTATACAAAACAGAGCACTCCTTAAAGAAGCGTGTACACCCACAATCATGGCAATGCACAGGCACATGACCATCCCGGTACCTGTTCAGTTTTTGGTTATGTTCTCTGAACCTATCATTCAAGCACCTCCTATACGGCCTAATGTAAACCTGCCCCACCCGCACGCTAACGCAAGGCGGTACACCATATATTTTTTACGCATGACACAAAATGGAGCTGATGACTAATATATATATATATATATATATATATATATATATATATATATATATGTATGTGTGTGTGTGTGTGTGTGTGTGTGTGTGTGTGTGTGTGTGTGTGTGTGTGTGTGTGTGTGTGTGTGTGTGTGTATTCCTAGCCATTCGTTGACTTCTAGCGTTTTTATGACGTCACGATGTACCGTGCGTGCATATATATAAGCACGCGCTAGGTTCCATAAGATGGTATCGATAGTGCGAGAAAAGAAGCAGTCGTAACTTTTGTAGGGTGACTCAATCTTTCCTTTAGTTTCAGCTCAGTAAAAGTAAAACTGTGTGGCTGACGCAGCGTTTGTTCCTATCTGTCAGCCACGTGACGTGACTTCCAGAAGAGCTCCCATCGACACTGGCGCTCGCAGTAGTAAATTTTAACTCACATACACAGCGCCCCCCTCAGGCAACGGCGGAAATGCACGCATATCTCTACAACAAACAAAGTGGTCAACATACGAAGTCCAGTATTCCTTGACACACACCACGCCGCGCTTGCGCCGCTGCAGGTGACGCAGCTTTGGGTGCTAGTGTAACAAGTGTTCGCGGCTTATGTGACTTTCGCCATAAAGGAGCTGCCTTGACGGGACAGAAGTTGGGACGCCTCATCTGGCGAGTCAGCGCTTCTGTTTAGCTTACCCCGTGGTGCAGACGCCGTCCGGAAACAGGGACGGCATGAAAAATGCCAAAACATTCCAACAACATAGCCGACGCGCGCCTCTATCAACGCGTTCTGACGCGCAACGCGTCCAGCCAAGCTCTGAATGACCATGCGCCCGTTGCGAGGGCCGCGTGGTCATTATAGCACTGCCAGCGTGTTGAGTCAGGTGTACACACATGTGCCCCGATATGAGTAATGAACTAGCTGACGCGAAATCGCAGCCTCCGCTACGGCTGACAACCGCTACACAGGTTGTTCCACATAACTTGAGCAAAGTTTTTAAAATGAAAGGCACTCTGGACGCGAGTTCAACCTAATGCATAATATTGGCACTGGCCTGGAGCTACTCAGGCTGTTTTTTTTTATTTTCCCCTTAACTAACGGATCAGTTATGTTTGATTATTAAACTTTCTAAGTATTGGCTGCAAACCCCAAGTTGTAGAGCACCTTGAAAAACCTCTCAATAGTTTCCAACATGATATATCTCACGTGGTCCTTTCTTCCGCGTTCCAAAGAAAGCCCACGAAATATGAAAAAAAAATACCACGTTACGGGGCGATTGCGCACTGTTATTGTGCTGCACTCAAGCCTGCGATGAGTGAACAAGCTCGGCTGCAGCGAGACTGGCCTGCGACAGGGCGTTATGTGTGGTGTAGGTATCTGGGCATGCGGCTTTCATCGCATGACGGCGCAAATACATGCTGCTGGCCGAGCGGTGCCGAAGCGATAAATGTCTAAGGCCACGAAAAAGAAAAGACGAAAGCAGCATTTTGATTCTGCTTGAAAGAAGGAAAGGGCGAGGCGCGTGGGAACGATTGAAGGCGATGACGGCTGCTACAATTTTGCCTTTGTACACAAATGACCTTGAAGTAGTTTTCGATTTGAACGATGATACTACAGCGTTAAACCTCAGGGCTCGAATAACAGCGGATAAATCACACGGGCACAAAACTAACTAACGGTAAAAAAAAAAAAAAAAAAACCTTGGCTATTTTCAAGGAACATTACGCGTGTCTCCTTCAGACGATGACTCTTTTGGCACTGGCCCCGTCTGCCCTCCTTCTCACACTTACTTCTATCACAAATTATTTTTTGATCTCGCAGCCCGCACGTGCGCATCGCTTCGTGGTCGCAGTATCGGGTGGCCGCGTCTGGCTTCACACTTGTGCACCGTGACCGGCGCGTCAGTCCCTGAGAGAGTGCGCCCGCAGGCTGCTCCAGTTTACGGGATGTAGATTATACCTTATCTACATAGCTCGTTTGAACCAATCCCAGAGAAGTGCAATATATCCAGTGCTCCTCAGGCGCCCGTATCCCTGCCTGTTCTCCACAGCAACGCTATTTGGCTGTGACCAACGTTGAGCAGCAGACATGGCTTACTCCAATGAGAAAAAGAGCGGTTATGGTCTTGGCTCTAGGGTCGTCAAGTGGACATAGAAGGCGCGCAGTTCAGCTATTTCAACGCTGGCATCCAGGTATGCGTCCGAGCTCAATGACGATTGTGCGTGCATATGAAACGCTGAGACAGGCTGGAACTTTTACGAAGAAACGCCATAAATCTTCAATCCTGGGCGACGACGTGGAGATAAATATTCTGTCAAAGTTTTGTTCAGACCCGCATGCAAGTGTTCGTAGTGTGGGTAGAGAACCTAAAAGAAAAAATAAGACAAGTCTGCGCAACTCCATCCCTGATACCATGATCAAGAACGCCTCGGCAAATGTGCCTATATGAGATGCCAAAGGTGCATTGCAGCACATGGTGACCTCTTCGAACATGCATTATAATCAAAGGGGGCTTTTTGGATTGAAGGTCGCTGGAAAATCATTCTGGTCCAAACGCCGCCTCTCCACCCAACCCCCTTACACTCCGTCGGCAGGCCACCAGCTCTTGCCCATTTCAAGCATAAAAAATAAAGCTATGTTCTCGTTCTCTTTCGTCTCCTTAGACGCTTTATCGCTTCGGCGCCGCTTGGCCAGCAGCACGCATTTGCGCCGTCATGCGATAAAAGCCGCATGCATGCCCAGATACCTACACCAGGCATAACGCCCTGTCGCAAGCCAGTCTCGCTGCAGCCGACCTTGTTCATCCATTGCACGCTTGAGAGCAGCACAATAACAATGCGCGATCACCCCGTCACGTGGTACTATTCCGTAGCAATATTTCGCGGGCTTTCCTTGGAACGGGGAAGAAAAGAACCACGTGAGATATATCGCGTTGGAAACAATTTGTTGAGAGGTTTCTCAACCCGTCACTGGCTCCAAAAGTGATTCGTGCTCTAGTGCAGTACTTGAAGATCACTGGTTTAAGAGGCCGTTTGTAGTGTCCTTGTGTATGGTGTCCCTCCCACACGTACTCAATGCTTACTCTCCCCCTTTCTTCCTCTTTCTGTTCCCCTTTCCCCCACCACCAGTGTAGGGTAGCAAACCGTATGCTGTCCTGGTTGACCTCCCTGTCTTTCCTATCTCTGTTTTCTCTCTCGCTCTCTCTAAAACTTTACGTATCACACTTGGGGTCTGCAGCCAATAGTTAAAAAGCTGATTAATTAAACATAACTGATTCGTTCGTTAAGGGAGAAATAAAAAATAGCCTAACTCTAGGCTAGTGCTAACATTATGCATACGGTTCAACTCGCGTCCGGAGTGCCCTTCATTTTTAAAACTTTCGCTTATGTGGGACAACCTGTATATATACCGGGTGTCCCAAATACTTTGGACTGAGATAGTAAAGAAAAAGAAAAAGGTCTAGAGAAATCGCAGCAACTGCATATTAGCTGTAGTTGTGTGTACACACAGCCAATATTTTTCTTATCACTAAATATTAATGAACTGTTTTATATGGTCAACGTTTTAATTATTGCTTGACTTTGTATTGTATCAATTATAACGTTGCAGAGCGCCTCAAATAACCTCAGATTCAAGCCTTTCTTTTTGTGTGGTAAAATTTGTCTGCTTGTTTATGCCGATCAAAAAACAAATGCCCGCGAAGTACGAAAAGAAAGGAAAGCAACCACTTGACGTGGCGCTTGCGCGACTGCTGCTGACATGCGCTGAAGCGTGCAAAGGGTGAACGAGCACGGCCGCGCGCAGCCCAACGTTACGCTGGTTGTAGGCATCTATCTGGGCCTCCGGCTTGTCGCATAACGGCGCAAAATGCATGCTATACTGGCCGAACGCTGACGAAGTGGTTAAGCTTCCAAGACATGCGAATGAAAACGGCTTTTTATTCTACTTCAAGGAAGGAAAAGGTGCAGCGCGTGAGAACGATGGAAAGCGCTGACAGCTACAATCATTTTGCCCGTTGAATTAAAATGACCCGATACGCTTCTACGTCCGGAGAACTCATCTAAACGAGAGGGAGAGAGAGAGAGAGTAAATATTCACAGTCGGGCCACTTTTTATGTGGTCGGGCTGCGGCCATGCTTGTTCGCCCGTTGCACGCTTCAGCGTAGTACAATAACAGTCGCGCAAGCACCCCATCACGTTTGTTTTTCTTTTTTTTTCGTATTGGCGGGCTTTTGTTTTTTCTCAGCAAAAAAAAAAAAAAGAAACATGGAGGCAAGTTTTATTACGAAAAAGAAAGCTTGAATCTCAGGTTTGAGGGGCTCTACAACTTTACGGTTGAAATGTTTCAGACTCAAGCACTAATTAAAAAAAAATCGTCCAAATAAAAAACAATTACTTGATCAGTGATGGAAAGAATACTGGTTGCAACTACACACAACTACAGCTAATATGCAATTGGTACGATTTCTCTAAAGCTCTTGTTGTTTTTTTTATTTCTAGACCTTGGTCCAAGTTAGCTGCAGGGACACCCAGTATAAGCGGCGTGTTACACGGCGCTCCTGCTGCTACGCGAAGTTTCAGCGCTGGCTCTGCCCCCACGCCCGGGATGCGGCTTACATAATGCGCATTGCGCAGCGTGACCGTCAGTGGGCATCGTGCCGACAATGCTGTCCAGTATATCCACCCAACAGATATATTCTATGCCGCCCACGGGACTCGTCGCGCGCTTCGTCTGATCAGCGGAGAAAGTCGAGCAGCAGTCGGCCGCCACCACGCGCGCTGGCGCATCGCAGGAGTCGCCCTTTGATCGCCGGAGCGCGACTAATGTGCCCGAGCGGGCGGCAGTCAGCGCGGACGTGGTATTACAGCGCCAGGCGCGCGGCCTCTTGCCCGCAAGCGGGTCTCGGCTCCTTTCGAAGTGCGTTCGTCCGGAAAGGAGAAAGAAAGAAACCCGGAATTGGCGAGGCGGGGGGGGGGGGGGGGTGACGCGTCCAACCTCGCAATTAAATTTACTTGCGGCGCTGTCACGTTGGCGCAGCCAGGAGTTTGCGGTATCCGGTGGGGTGTGATGCCCCCCTTCCCACAACCCTGCGTCGACTTTAGAAACCTTATTTAGAAAGACTTGTTTGCGGTGCCTCTCCTAACGCCAACAGTAATCAATGCTTCGGCGCCGAAGTGGCGTTTGGCTTCCGCTCCAATCGCGAACGCGTGGCCACGGCGTTAGCGTAGCGCGGCTTTTTTCGGGAAAGCACTTGGACGTGTGCTGTCCGATGCGTTGTGTGTATATGCGCGTTAACCGAGAGCGCTAGGGGTCGGCAGTAGTCGTGGCCACTCGCACCTCCGTCGCTCTGAAGGCGACGGAATGCGAACAAGAGCCCGCTCAACTGGGCGCCTGCGATTGGAAAGCTGGCAGACTTCGCGCCAGCACCTTAGCTAAAACGGAAAAATCCTGAGGATAATAGAAAAGAAAATGAAGCCCGGTAATAGCGGCCGCATTACAAGAAGGGGGCCACAAGTGCAATATATATATATATATATATATATATATATATATATATATATATATATATATATATATATATATATATATATATATATATATATGTGATTTCTCTTTCATAGGGATCGGTAGAACACGATGGGGAATCGCGTGTCTTCACAGAAGATGTTGCATATTCATTGTACGTCAAGAATTAAGTTGCAAGTAGCCATCAGCGGCGCCCTACCACTTCACAGCGATCCCCGACGATTGCCACACAAGTTGTCGAACGACTCGCGATCGGGAAACATCCCCCGGAGACACCGCATTGCACGCGCCGGATCACTGCGCGAAGCCGCCATAACCCACAGCCGTTCGCAAACCGTACGAGCGAAACCGAACCGACTGTTAGTAAATCGACTGGTGAGCTCACGGTCGGCTGCAGTGAAAGGCGCACAATTTGCGGGTCGCGGACCGTGTTGCAGATCTGCTTGGCGCTCGGCGTGCCCTGCTGCCGAATCGCTTCGGTGAAGGCACGAGCATTTGGCTCCGGCCCCGTAGTGTGTTGGGTAGCAAGTTGGGTTGCGACGCGCTCAGCTTCAGGAATGCGACTGGCAGCGTTCGCAGCGTGTGCGCGAACGCGCGAATGCATTCTCCTTTAAGCTGCCGTGTCTCTCGCCGGACCAAAGCGAGATTTGCCCGTCGACGTCGTTGCCTTTCTTTGCCGCGTAGCGCGCTAAGATTCCGATAATAATAATAATAATAATAATAATAATAATAATAATAATAATAATAATAATAATAATAATAATAATAATAATAATAATGACGCTTACTAAACGGCAATTCTGACTCGAGGTCTGGGTAGATGGGGACAATAACAACCAGAGCTTCTATAGGTACTGTGAAGCGGAAACGAGCGTCCTTTCTATTCGAGAGCATCGTTCTTGGACCCGCCGTGGTTGCTCAGTGGCTATGGTGTTGTGCTGCTGAGCACGAGGTCGCGGGATCGAATCCCGGCATTGGCGGCCGCATTTCGATCGGGGTGAAAACACCCGTGTACTTAGATTTAGGTGCACGTTAGAGATCCCCAGGTGGTCGAAATTTCCGGAGTCCTCCACTACGGCGTGCCTCATAATCAGAAAGTGGTTTTGGCACGTAAAACCCCATAATTTAGCATCGTTCTTGGCAAAAAAAAGAAAAAACACGCAGGCAACGAAGTCAGAAATGCTCCAAGGGAGTAGATTCTATAACCAGCAGACGTTACACGAGTGCTACTGTCTTGTTTTATCGTGATTCTTTTTATTCTTCAACCTGTTTCGAATTGCGAGTGGTGTTAAGAATGGCGAGCTGCAATGCAAGATTGCCACCCAGTTACGACTGGGGAAAGCAACATCTCGGGAGCATCGCCGCGAACTTCTAGCCACAGCGTGACTAAAACGACTTTGTGTCGGGGAACATGACGCGCATCCCCCACTCTCCGTCGCTTCAGCTAGGATGCGTTCGATGAAGCGGGCTTTGTGCTGAAACCGCCGCCATACTCTAGCCTCATCGCCGTTGTGACGGAATGAGTTCGGCGGGTGAACTGTTGTGCCCAAACTCCCCAGCGCGGACCTGATCTGCTACGCGTGCGCGAGCTGCCGCGGGAAAGCCGTTTTTTGTCGCTTCCCACGCGCCGACCGGGACGCAAGACAACGAGCCACCCAGAATGGCTCCGAGCTACCCGGAACGGCTCCCCTCGGACGTCGGCTCCGGACATGGGAATGTGTGTGCCTTTGTGTGCGTAGGCCGTCCTGCGGGAGGCGGCTAGTTTTGCGATGAAACACGAACGTTCTCCGCCTTGTATCGCCGGGGGACCGAGTATTTGAAAACTGCTGTTGTGCGGGTGCTCGATACACTTCTCTTGAGCAGTCATGTTGGACTGACACACTTTTCTTAAGCAGTCATGTTAGACTGATTTAAATACTGTAAATAAACCCATATTCCTAGTTCTCGATGAGAAGCAGTTCTTCCCTTCATCAACGTCCGCAGCGTGGATAAGTTGGACGACGGCATGGGGCAGCTACCTTCGAATTCATGCCGGACTCCAATCTTGACAACGGATCACGAGCGATGGGATTGAGCCCCCAATCCTGACAGTGGTGATTAGGTAACTACGCAGGCGCAATCAAACCACATCACTCAACCAAGTTGCGAGCAAAGTTTCGAGTATGGAAGAATGAAAATAGTCCAAATTTAGTGACAGTCTTGCGAAAATAATAGCGGTTCGTCGACGAAACCACGGTATGGGTTAAATATGACGCTCGTTTTGCAAAACGAGGATCAAGCTGTTAGCTAGTTGCAATGCTACGTCTCGGAACAATTAAAAAATTGCGGTACTCCTCACGTGACATCTGAGACAGACATATACAAAAACCCGCTTCACCGCAAACCCCAAACGGCGCTTACCGCTGCCTTCGTGTACAATGCTTTCTCCTTAAATGGTATTTCAAAGTTGCCCTTTCCATCGTACAAAATCAAGCGCGAAAGTACGGGTATAAACCGGCTGATGAGCCAGCGGGCTTGTGCGGTCTCCGTACTAGGCGTCTCGACGATCTGAGGGCGAGCCGTTTGATATAGAAGACACTAAAAAAACAACTGATTCTAGTGGCTCTGCAGCCTAATAAAGTGATAATAACAATTCAGGCAGATATGCACGTTTCTTTTTTTTTAATTACCAGAAAAGAAAAATTGTCGTTGCGGTGCTGTTGCATTCCAGGAAAGGGGAGCCATAGGAAATTCCAGGAAAGGGGAGCCATAGGAGTAGTACCTTTCTCGGAAAGCCAGGCCATCTTGAAGACCCTTAGTAGTAATATTGGTGGACTATTTAAATAAGTAAACGGATAAATAACGGAAACTGAAGGGAAGGAAAAAATGCTACTGATCGTACGAAATCTCTAGCGCAGTCTGCTGACACCTGAACCGCGGTCAGCACTTCTGGTGAAGAGCTGTTCCGCTTGTCAGAATGATTAAGTGTCTACTAAAACGTGGAAATTTAAATGCTGTTTTTTATGGTATTACATGCGAACCCGCTTTATTAGAACACAAGCACTCGCACTGGGTTGCACAGTTATATCAAACGTGAATAGTACCGGCAGGTCGCTAAAGGCGGAGGAGATGAGAAGGTCTGCGGTAATTGTGCTTCTCTTTCAATGGTATCATTCTGTCCATCTTTTTCGTTTGTTGTTGCTTTCATTATGTGTTGTACGAGGTTAGTAAACATGAATGAAAAATGCATCACGAGTGTGGCAAGATTGTCTATAAAGATTTAACTTTGAAGGGTTTGTTTGTGGAGCTATCCCAACGTTTTAGGCCAAGCCACGTTCAAGACAAGCCAAACCGCTGATATCCCGGCATTTTCATGGTGGCGCATTACCCTATATAGGGTAATGATGCGCATTACCCTTTAGGCGCATTAAGGCGCATTACCCTTTATAAGGGTAATGCGCATTATCACCCATTACCCTTTATAAGGGGTAAAGGCGCATTACCCATAATAGGGTAATGCGCCTTATGCGAGTTTCCTCGCATAAGGTAATACTCTATAGAACATTTATGCGGAGAAGCAAGTTTGAATCGGCTTTCAGCACAGGCTTATCGCTTATCAGATATCACTCTCTCAGCATGCCACATTCGCAACGAAGTTGCTTACGTGGCTGTTTGGCTCATGCGATGGGTGTGGGCGTCATTCACTCTTTCGCGGCTTGCATGTGAACGTCGTTCATTGGTAAAACGCTCTATTCGAAGAGAGAGATTGCGCAGTGACGTCTGTTTTTATTTTGATACACTTCGCCATTTTTTTACAGCCCAGAAAAAAAAAGAACGAAAACTACGCAAAAGGCGAGAGAGAGAGAGAGAGAGAGAGAGAGAGAGAGAGAAACGAAGAGGGAAAGGTAAGGAGGTTAAGTAAGGACGTGGCTGGTTGGTTACTCTACACTTGGGGAGGTGAAAGGGGAAGGAAAGATAAGGAGAGAAAAGAAAAAGTCAATCATTCACAGTCGGTGGCAGAGGAATCTCCGCTGTCACAAGCGTTCATGCAATCCAATATCCTTCACGAAGTGCACAAGGGCTTTTGTGGCCTTTTGCATGCAAGAACGCATAGGCCATGGCCCAAGGATCTTTCCTTGTGAGAGCGCTCTGTTATCTAGAGGAGAAAAAGAAAACTAGAGGAGAAAAAGAAATCCTGAGGTATGACTCATGCCATTCTAAAATCATAAAAAGAGGCATCGCCAAGGCTTGCATCAGTCAAGCAATTGAAAAATCATGCCGCCATGCGGTGAAGGAGAGCATCGATTTGCAAGTAAGCCGCTTACGAAACAGCGGGTACCCACACAGCATGGTGGTGCAAATCTGTGAAAACTTGTTGCCCGAAATCAGAACCAACAGGAAGAGGCAGAAAACACAGGAAAAAGAAAAATTGAAAAAACGCGTGGTGTTGCCTTACATTCATGGCTTGTCACATAGGATAAAAAAGACAGCCCAACGCCATGACGTTCATGTTCTGTTCTCCGCTCCACAAAAACTAAAAGGCATGTGCAAGAGGGTGAACGCAGGATCCAAAGAGGCAAACCCTACTGCTACGATCTGTCAGACTAAGCACGTGAAAAAGTACGTGGAATGGGCAACTTCAGTTGTTTCCCAAATCCCACTAGATTGCGGGAAAGTATACATCGGGCAAACTGGACGTTGTCTAAGTGATAGGTTACGGGAGCACAAATACACGTGCCAGCTTCTGACAGCACCCAGCAACCTGGCTGCACATTGCAAACAATGCAAATGCTCTCCGCTTCTAGAAAGCGCCACAGTCATTGGCACATCAAAAACAAAAACGGAGCGAGAAATATGGGAGGCGCTTGCGATAGCTAAAGAAAAAGAAATGTGCGTAAGCACTCCGTCCATCGCGCTTATCAAAGCTGAGGTCGAGTTTGCCAGGGTGAACTGGTGCCAGTGAACGACGTATCATCATCATCATCAGCCTGGTTACGCCCACTGCAGGGCAAAGGCCTCTCCCATATATCTCCAACAACCCCGGTCATGTACAAATTGTGGCCACGCCGTTCCTGCAAACTTCTTAATCTCATCCGCCCACCTAACTTTCTGCCGCCCCCTGCTACGCTTCCCTTCCCTTGGGATCCAGTCCGTAACCCTTAATGACCATCGGTTATCTTCCCTCCTCATTACATGTCCTGCCCATGCCCATTTCTTTTTCTTGATTTAAACTAAGATGTCATTAACTCGCGTTTGTTCCCTGACCCAATCTGCTCTTTTCTTATCCCTTAACGTTACACCTATCATTCTTCTTTCCATAGCTCGTTGCGTCGTCCTCAATTTGAGTAGAACTCTTTTCGTAAGCCTCCAGGTTTCGGCCCCGTAGGTGAGTACTGGTAAGACACAGCTATTATATACTTTTCTCTTGAGGGATAATGGCAACCTGCTGTTCATGATCTGAGAATGCCTGCCAAACGCACCCCAGCCCATTCTTATTCTCCTAATTATTTCCGTCTCATGATCCGGATCCGCCGTCACTACCTGCCCCAAGTAGGTATATTCCTTTACGACTTCCAGTGCCTCGCTGCCTATTGTAAATTGCTGTTCTCTTCCGAGACTGTTAAACATTACTTTAGTTTTCTGCAGATTAATTTTTAGACCCACTCTTCTGCTTTGCCTCTGCAGGTCAGTGAGCATGCATTGCAATTGGTCCCCTGAGTTACTAAGCAAGGCAATATCATCAGCGAATCGCAAGTTACTAAGGTACTCTCCATTAACTTTTATCCCCAATTCTTCCCAATCCAGGTCCCTGAATACCTCCTGTAAACATGCTGTGAATAGCATGGAGAGAGATCGTATCTCCCTGCCTGACGCCTTTCTTTATTGGGATTTTGTTGCTTTCTTTATGGAGGACTACGGTAGCTGTGGAGCCGCTATAGATATCTTTCAGTATTTTTACATACGGCTCGTCTACACCCTGATTCCGTAATGCCTCCATGACTGCTGAGGTTTCGACAGAATCAAACGCTTTCTCGTAATCAATGAAAGCTATATATAAGGGTTGGTTATATTCCGCACATCGTACGACGTATGCCTGACCCGAACTATGAACACATTCCGTGAACTTGTCATATCTTTTATACCCTCCCCCCCCCCCCCCCCTGCGCCATATCTCCTTGTATATAAGCGCGTTATTTAACAGTAATAAACAGTTGGTAGTTTGCGCTACGTCCGTCCACGCCCTGTCCTTCCTTAATATCGTCTGTGTAAAACTGAGCGCAATATAACCATGAACGTTCACCAACTAGCCCCCTTCATTGCTTTACTAAGTTATCTAGCATGGTTGAGTTTAGCTTGTAGAGTACTTCGTTGGGTCTCAAAAGATGGCAATGACACAGAAGATGCTCTGGAGTCTCATCGCACTCGCAAAAGTTGCACGCCGCACCGCTGATCATCCCTATTAGGAATGACTAGGCATTGGCAAATGCGACACAAAACCACACGCGACACAGTAAAATTGTTTCGCGACGGGAGAGTCCAAGTGGCAGGCGAAGTCGCAAGTTAGGGTCGAGAGAGTGCAAGCGTAAGTTCGTGAAACCCGGTGACTTCCATCGTAGAAGTTTGATGGGGCGAGCAAGTGATTGACGTTGCTGCGCAGCATCGGTTCTTGAAAGTGGTATGGGAACCCGCTAATGTTTTATGTGAGCCGCCCTCGCAGCTTCATCTGTGTTGTCACTGCCGACAATTCCGCAATGGCTCGGCAACCATTGAAATGCAATGTCGTGTCCTTTCTCGAGCGCGTGGTGGTGAGCGTGCCTTATTTCGTACACTAGCTGCTCGTGTAACCCATGACGTAGGGCGAACCGTAGAGTTTGTAGGGCTGCTTTGGAATCGCAGAAAATGGCCCAACGATTTGATGGCTGCTGGAGCACGTGATTGAGGGCACCTTGGAGAGCGGCAAGTTCCTCTGCTGCAGACGTGGTATTGTGCGAATATATAAAATGCAAAAAAAAAAGAAACGGCGTGCGATGGAACAACTACTGCTCCAGTAGAGCTGTTGGAATTGGTGGAACCGTCTGTGTAAATGTGTATGCGGTAAAAAAAAAAGGTTTGTTGAGGAGAAGCAGAGACAACTGCTTCAAGGCTAGCGGTGACAAGTCTGCCTTCTTAGCGATCCCAGGAATTGAGTGGCACACGTGAATTTGCTGGAGACACCACAATGCCGACGTTGGGCGTTTCGCAGGCTTGAAGCCAGATGGTATCGAGTCATGGTGTCTCGTCAGATACCACAGAATGTAAACTGTGGTCTTCGCACTGGCAAATCGGCTAAATGATGGGGTGGTAGCCGTGAAAGACGCAAAAGGCAACTTCATGGAAATAGCTTCGCCGTGGGTTCTTCAACACACTCTACAAATAGAACTTACGTTCGGAAAAAAATTTGCATGATTTATAAAAAATAATTGGCTAAGTGCGCTACGAAATATAATTCGAGAACCTCAACACCACTGCGAACAGTTTGCCGTTGGGGAAGGGGGGGGGGGGTGCATCCGCCTACGACGTAGTACTGCATTTTGAAAAGGTTCAAGTTACATGCAACGCCTCTGTATTTGACTTCCTTCATTTCTAAGTATCCTCCCCCATTCCCTTCCGTCGCCCTGTGCACGCAAAAAAGAAATAGGGGGCTGGGGTTACTACGCTGTGATTCGAGCAAACAATATTTGCGTTGCAAAAAAAAAAAAATAAGAGACCCTCAGCTCGAGCCCAAGTCCGACTTCCCCTCTTAAAATACCCGGGAAGCGCAGAAATTATCCGATTACACAGCAGCTCAACAAACTAGAAATAAGTTTGCTGTATTTAATAGACAAAGAAAGACAAATTCGAGCCACAGTTGAGATTGGATTGGATTGGAAAAACTTTAACATGCCACAGTTGAGAGCATAATTTTAATTAGGTCCCCGAATATTTGTACGAATTGAACGAAAATCGCGACATGAAAAAAATATAGAAAAAAGTATCAAATTTGTAGCTCCGCAGCAATATAAACATCGAGTTCGGTAAATAATTGTGGACATATGCGACGTGTTATACTTTGCTTTAAATGAGATTAATAATATTACGAATCGACATCTTGGCAACTTTCGTAACAGAGCCAGATGACGCGTATATCTGCAAATTTAACTTCACAACGCTCCATCATGTCTGCATTGAACGCTCTGTCAGGTTTAGCTTACGTAATAGTCGTACGTGTTTTTGTCGCATTATGGAGTTGGGAAATTGAGGTCCCGGTTGGGAAATGCTACATTCTACCATTTATGTACGGTACTTTATCGCATAAATCAAAACACCGCTCCACTCCGATCACTGATTATTGAATTGCGCTCTTCGTTTAAACGCAGCCAATGTTATTCAAGCCAATACGGCGATTGCTAAACAAGACACTTCCGTCTGTTGCACCCGATTTCAACGGGCAAATACGAGTTCTGTCCTGTTGCTAAAGCGGAGGACGTAATTAAGCAAACCAGTTTTATTGGAGCGATAGGAATGCACTCCTGCCAAAAAAAAACGCAGAAAAAGTTCCTCAAAAGCTGCTGTCGAATTTTGTGATCTTATTAAAAAAATGAGCTTCATTTCCCGCTATTTGTTCACTTCCTTCTGTTTTGGTTTCTACCCTGGGTCTTTATAAATAAAAAATATACTGCATTATAGATAATAAAGTTATCTCACTCACTCACTCACTCACTCACTCACTCACTCACTCACTCACTCACTCACTCACTCACTCACTCACTCACTCACTCACTCACTCACTCACTCACTCACTCACTCACTCACTCACTCACTCACTCACTCACTCACTCACTCACTCACTCACTCACTCACTCACTCACTCACTCACTCACTCACTCACTCACTCACTCACTCACTCACTCACTCACTCACTCACTCACTCACTCACTCACTCACTCACTCACTCACTCACTCACTCACTCACTCACTCACTCACTCACTCACTCACTCACTCACTCACTCACTCACTCACTGCATTATAGCGAATAAAAAAAAGCATTTCCACTGTGAAGTGCGTGCCTATGAATCAGGTTCCAACTTAAACAGTGAGTCATACTCAAACTTCGAACTGTATGACATACCCGAAGTTCCACTCTGGACGATGGCAAAGCCAACGGTGAGACTCTCAATCCCTGGAATAACGAAGAAGTCGAAAATGCCGCTTGCTGGGCTCAAGCATTTCGCGCTATCATACATTGCTTTCATGTATGGATATTACGAACATATTTTTACAGATGGGTCTGTGACACAGACCTCTTCCGCGGCGGCCTACACGGTGCCAGGAATGGGGATCGCACAACGGTTCAAGATGGGACACAGACGTCGTCTACAGCAGCTGAGTTGACCGGAGTTCGAGAAGCAGTTCGCTGCATACTCCAACAGAGTCTCGAGAAGTGGACAGTGTTCTGTGACTCAAAACCAGCACTGCAACTCATCAGCAATTATATGAATGACAGAACCGCATATAGTCCTCTGGTTTATGACATCATGTCTCTGCTTGCTTAGGCGTCGAATTCCGGGCATACCATCGTGCTGCAGTGGATTCCTGGCCATTGTGGAATAGCTGGAAACGAACAGGCTGACGCGGAAGCAAAAAAGGCTCACACTGACGGAACCATTACAAAAATTCATTTTTCCCGGTATGAGATTAACGCCTTGCCCCATACCTCCATTAAAACTTCTACGACGCGACATTGGGACAACCCCGAACATCGACAAGAGCGCCTCCATAGACTTGACGCTGTATTACAATTCCGGCTTCCACTTCGGTTGCGGAGAAGCCAGGAAACACTCATTCATCGATCACGGCTGGGTGTGGCATACACCCACCGATACCTTCACAAGATTGGACAAGCACGGGACCCTGAATGTAGCATCTGTCACACTCTCGAGACAATAGCTCACGTACTTTGCGTGTGCCCTCAATATGCGGCCGAACGAAGAACACTCAAATCTACTGTTGACAGCTTGGAATCCCGCCCGTTTTCAGAAGAAAAGCTTTTGGGCGCGTGGAGGAGTGTTGACTGTGCCCAACGTGCCATAAAATCACTTTTGAACTTTTTAAGTGAGACTGGTTTAGACGATCGCCTCTAGAAGCTGTGAGACGTGCAGTCAGTGCGAAATGTGTTTCCGCAATAACTTTTTGTGACAAGATTACTTTTTGCGTGGACAACATTACTCTTACGTGTATTGCGTCTACAGTGCGCATCAGCATATTTGACAAGGTGTATAAAGTATCTCATTGTACCACAACATAATCACCCGCCACCTACTTTTCCCTGTATTTCCCACTTCCCCTATCCCCAGTGAGGAGTAGCAGGCTAGAGACACGCTCTCCAGGCCGACCTCTCCTCCTTTCTCTTCATTAAAATCTACTCCTCCTCATACTCAAACTTAATCGCATTTAAAAAACTGACGTTTAGCGGCAGGTTGATGAGTGTATGCAGATGCTCGTGCTCGTTTCAGATTCTCGAATGTGTGCGTTCAAAGTGTGAAATAATTCAAAAGAACGATAACCTCGTTAAAAAAATAAGGCGTCGTTTATTTTCAAGGGTGAGCTTTTTTCTTCGCGAGCTCTATATTTATAGACCCGGACGACGAACCACTCACTAACTTTACAATCGCAAGCCCGAGGAGTAAACGACAGGAATAAGCGGCAGAGTGCGAGGTTTGTAAAAAGGGGCACTAGCAAAAATAAGAGCCGTCCTTTACATAGCTATAATTGCTCAGTTTGATCGAAGCGCGACTGATAGCCCATCTGGAGTCACGCCTTATTTGGCAGCCATATGCATGGGCAATCAGGAGTGCGATCAGTCTGCCTTTCAACCATGCCAATGGGCATGCGAAACAAAGAAACAAGCGGAGGAAAGTTTCTAAAAATGCAGAATCTAAGTTATGTCGGGGAAAGCTGAAAGTTTCTTCTAAATAAAAAATGCGCGCCCTGTACAATGATGGAGAGGCACTTTGTTTCAAAACAAATCAATCTCTGTGCCACGAAGTACAGGCCGCAAAGAGGTCATCCACTTCGTTAGACTTCCGCACCTGCGTACTCCGCCTCGTGCATTATCGTGCGGAGTTGCTTAAGGGCTGCAGTTTCGGCCAGTCATGGGCCGTAGGATACCTGCCGCCCCTCCTCCCCTCCGCCCCCCCCCCCGCCCCAAATAAGAAATCACGAGAACAAGAATTCGCAGGTAAAAACAGATTGCGACTGGAGACTTCGGGCAGGGGTGGCCCCGGCAGCTGCCGTTACTTTCACTTACAGGCTCTATGCTATTGGATACCAGCTGTTGAGGTCCCGTGGTTATGGCATTGTGCCGCTAAGCACGAGGTCGCGGGTCGGACTCCCAGTTCGGACAGCTGCACATTCGGTTAGAGGTGTAACTTAAAACACACACTGTAGGGTTTGGAGGACGGGACGTCGGGATGAAAACCACAACTTGGGAGGGATTTATTTACATATTATATACAGGGAGGTGAGAGTCAAGTATCAGTCGTACAGACATTACGGGCCGGCAGCAACTCGGACGCTGCGGCCCGCGGCAAGAAGTTCGAGAGAGGTGAATCAGGGAATCAGGGCATGTCCCAGAATGCTCAGGTCTCTCTGGAAGGCTTCTTATAAACCCTTCGAGCACTGTAAGTCACGTCATGTTTCACCAATGGGAGAGTCCGCTCCGATGACGCCACTTTCAGCCAATGGTAGGCGCCCGTGTCGCGGTGTCGCACCTGGCGGCTCTCTGCGGTCTTGCCTCGCAGACTGGCAATCCACTTCTTCTAGGCTGGAGAAGGAGGGGGGGGGGGCGCTCATGCTTCATTGCACAAGGGCCCACCTGCACCCGGTGGCTCGGCTCCGCAGCGGTGGCAGATGCCTTCTTCAAAGCCGAAGGGGGACGATTGAGCTCCATTGTGCGAGGCCCCCTTCTAATCCCGGCGACGCACGAACTTGTTGGCACGTGAACTTGTTGCCTTAAACTTGTTTGCTCGGCCGCTTCTCTGGAATGCACTTTCCTGCTTCTGCATTCCTCAATTAGCTGTGCTGCCATCCGATGTGGTCTGGGGAACTCGAAGTAATCGCAGGAAACAGCTCCATATCTAACAGCTCGTCCTCGCCCCGGTTGTTCTGAATGGCCGGTGAACTCAATTCGCTGGCCATGAGGAACGCTGAAAGAAGCTGCAGGGTACTGGGGTCGAGCCTCGTTTGACAACCCTCGGGATCCTGGACCCTGGAGAACATACGTCAAACAAACCAAACAACACAGCGCTGCACCACGCGTAAGCACAGGCTCTTCACCCCTGACTCGCCAGGCTATTACTGAGTCAAAATCAACCCTGATCTTTTAGTTCCCCCAATTTTGACCAAACAGTTCCACCCACCCCTCCAAACAGCTATCCATTTCTCCTCGATTGCCGACAAGACCAGAGTACTATTGTTGTTGCAAAACAAAAGGGTCGTTGACGATGCAAACAACAAATGAAAACAGCCGAACATAACTTAAGTGGCCTAACTACACGAACAGCATGTTTCCGATCTATCGCAGTGGCGTACATATCGCACGTAATGGTGCCACTGAACAATCTGGTCAACCTCACAAGTACGTAATCACAAGCGCACTAACCTTGTGGTCACTAAACAGAACGCGTACTTGCGTTGTAGGCAAACTTTTCATTTACGCTTACTCACGTTTCTTCCCTGAAAGTCCTACAGGACACGTGACGTAAACGAACAATTAAACTCGCGGGACTTACACACTCCGCAGAACTCTTAAAATGATGCGTCTTCTACTAACTCTTTCCACGCACGTTCACTAAAGAAGTCAGAATACACGGCTGCCCTCACACACATACTAGCAACCCAGTCATAAAGTCCGCTTCCTTCCGTCCACACAGGACACGCGCTAATGGAACTAAGAACGCTTCTCCGTGCAAATCATGCACTCACTGAAAATCTACGCGCTTAACCTTAGAAAATTCAAAAACACTTAAAAAGGAGGTTAAATAACACACGCGCTTTACCATAGGCCTCTAAACGATAACCTTGACCCTCAGGTTACTCACACACACAAAAAAAGCCTATATACTTATTAATGAGCATCTCGCGAGACTATATGTTTACATAAACCTCATCTTTCAAATCACGGAGCTTCTCAAACGAAAACACAAACAAAGCTCAAACCTTACACATTGAAAGAAATCCTAGTCTCAAATCGCGAAAAACTTTCCGATGCTCAAAATAAAAAAAACAAGACACTCCATTTCTACGGAAGGGCTCTTCGCCTCCCTTTCCAAACGCTTATGTCTGACTCATACTCTGAGCCGTCCTCGCGGTGGTCGCGGCTTGAAAGCTACTCTGGCTGCCGAGAGACAACAAAAGGGCTGACTAACTATCAGCTCCCCCAAGACGTTACGGTCTCCTGCCAATTTGCGTCCTCGCGCCCCGCTTTCAACACAAACTCGATTGACCGCGTCGCTACTCCCCACCTGGTCTCGTCCTGCCACCTTGCGTTTCTTCGAACTGCACGCTGAGCTATGAAAAGAACTACGGAACGACGAGGAGCTTAACTGCCTCGTGCCCTTTGTCCGCGTCCGTGCAGAACATTCTTCTCGGTCCCCCTTTGACCTGTGGCTCGAACGTTTTGGATGCGTCAACATCGTCCTAGACGACCGCACCTTCTTCCTCGCGCCCTGCCCATTTGGGGTTCTTGCCATCTTTGGCGGCGCTACATTAATTACCGTCTTTCGGTCTTTACTGCGCTTCTTTTTACGGCGCTTTCTCTTCGCACTCACTTTTATGTCGCCTTCTCGTGCCTCGTGCTGGCCGGTACACATTTCGTCGGCCCGGATCGGTCTCTTACCCGCACAGTCTGAGTGATTTACATTTAAATCAACCCTCTCTCTGCCTCGACTGGCGGACAGCTCAACCGACTCTGGCACAATGCAGCAGGCTTTACTCGAGTAAGACAACTCGCACTCTTGCGAACTGCCCTCTACTACATTGCCCAGCTCACGCTGTGCATCGGCACACAGCCCGTCGGTATCGATCGCTGTCTCACGCGCACAGTCCGAATGATTACCAACTGAATCATCCCTATCTAGGCCATCTAGACTGGCGGAGAGCCGCACCGATCCCTGGACAATGCAGTTGTATTCTCTTGAGCTACACAGCTCGCAATCCTGAGAATTACCCTCAACTGCATCGCTCAGCTCGCACTTCACTCCTGCACGCAGATTTGGCTCTACAAGGGTGCTCGCTTCTATCGGGTCAGCAGTACCCTTTTCCTCGCTAGCAACCTCGCTAACATTACCAGCGACGCACACGCTCGGTAACTGTGCCAATTTGTTCGCAGCTGGCCTAGCTGTCTCCACAGTCATCTGTTGGCACAGCACCTCGTCGCTCTCCTTGCGGCCTTTAACGGCCTCTGTTGCCACTAAGGCATCGTTAGCAGCTAGCCTTTTCCCTTCACTTATCAATCGGCAGCCAATCTCACAGGCACTACTCTTCTCTTCGGCTTCTGGCGAAAATCCGCTCGATGCTTCCTCATTCTTTCGCTCTGTACTACCTACAGAATTCTCAGACAGCCGTTGTCTCTGTGCCAATAACTGATAACAATCCTGTATCGCTTTGATCAGTGCTGCCTTCTCTCTCTCATACTTTTGCTCACGCTCAAGCTTACGTTCCTGATACTCCCGTTTGCGTTCATTCTCACGTTCGTGACGCTGACACCTAAGAGTAAGTTCTTGAAGCTCCTGCTTCCGTTCATTCTCGCGTTCTTCACGCTGACGCTTACTCCTAAGTTCACGGCGCTCCCGCAAACGTACACGACGCACACGCTCCCGTGGCTCCTGTATCACCTCCCAAGCAAGCTCAATGCTTTTCTCATCATTGCCACTATCGTTAATCGCCTTTATGATAGCTGGCGTTTCCATCCGTTCGTCCGCCTCAACTCCCAAATCGTCGCACACCAACAAGTCTAACCTCGCCAACCTTCTAAGATCCATGGCAGCTGCCCCGACAGGTGGTTAAAACTGTTTTCCTTAATTAATTTGTGCAAACACACAATGCAACAAATTCCCGATTCCCAGAACTATCAAAATTGAACACACAACCTTTGAGTCTGGCGAATCATAAGGAAAAAAACCACGCGCTCACTTACGGTTGCAGCACCCTGCCATCCGGTTCGTTCGTCCGCTGTTTCCGGTTCCTCCGGACTCTCTGGGTCGAAGGCTCGCTCCTTCTTCGATACTCCCAGTCTCTTCGGACCTCTTTCGACGAAGGCTCTCTCTTCTTCGCTCTTCCCGGTTCCTTAGGATCTTTCTCGACGAAGGTTTATCCGTAGCGCTGCCACCAGCTGATGCATTCGGAGGCGATCCTACCGCTGCCAACCAGATGTAGGGTTTGGAGGACGGGACGTCGGGATGAAAACCACAACTTGGGAGGGATTTATTTACATATTATATACAGGGAGGTGAGAGTCAAGTATCAGTCGTACAGACATTACGGGCCGGCAGCAACTCGGACGCTGCGGCCCGCGGCAAGAAGTTCGAGAGAGGTGAATCAGGGAATCAGGGCATGTCCCAGAATGCTCAGGTCTCTCTGGAAGGCTTCTTATAAACCCTTCGAGCACTGTAAGTCACGTCATGTTTCACCAATGGGAGAGTCCGCTCCGATGACGCCACTTTCAGCCAATGGTAGGCGCCCGTGTCGCGGTGTCGCACCTGGCGGCTCTCTGCGGTCTTGCCGCGCAGACTGGCAATCCACTTCTTCTAGGCTGGAGAAGGAGGGGGGGGGGCGCTCATGCTTCATTGCACAAGGGCCCACCTGCACCCGGTGGCTCGGCTCCGCAGCGGTAGCAGATGCCTTCTTCAAAGCCGAAGGGGGACGATTGAGCTCCATTGTACGAGGCCCCCTTCTAATCCCGGCGACGCACGAACTTGTTGGCACGTGAACTTGTTGCCTTAAACTTGTTTGCTCGGCCGCTTCTCTGGAATGCACTTTCCTGCTTCTGCATTCCTCAATTAGCTGTGCTGCCATCCGATGTGGTCTGGGGAACTCGAAGTAATCGCAGGAAACAGCTCCATATCTAACAACACACAAAAAAAAAATCACCCGTGTACCATGCTTTAGGTGTATACGTCAAAGAATCTCAGGTGGTCAAAATTAATCTGGAGACCTCATAACCTCTGTGTAACCGCCTGCGTAACAACCGACTGTGTAACTTGAGGACATTAAGCCGCATAATTTATTCTTATTTCTTGTGTGAAGATTCGGCAACCCCGAATAATGGATTTCCTAATCGCACACGAATTGAATCGCAAGTACTATTAGATTCGTATTCAAAATTTTGAATATTCGCACACCCAACATTTTTTAATGAATCGTCCAGCACCTGTAGTAGCATGTCAGGTGAACAGCCAGGCTATCATCTCCAGCATATCATTAAAGCTTGTTTCTCTTTCTCTTTCGGTTACTCATAGCGTAATACCCCCTCTTGAGCTGGATTACTTGAAGAGGTGGTCATTGCTAGTACTACAAATCACAAAGTGCAGCTAAATCCCTCAAAACAATCACGCATTCAACTGCACCTCAACAGAAAGTCTACCGAATGCGGTATCAACTAAACAGCCACACAAGAAAATATCTATAACTTTTGTCAAGGTTAGTCGACAAAATTCAACTAATTAACTTCTCGATTAACACCACGAGGCCCACGCTGCATTTACGCAAGGGAATCCGACAAGCAGAGATGTTCAGGCTAGTGGGAGTCTCGAAAAGAATCGCTCTCAACACACTCGTCTCCCCTATAACTGTAATCTAGCAATGACGATTTGTTTCCTAGCACCGATACATAATTGCGCGCGTCCTCAAGCTGCTTGCCGTAAGCGCGCTGCAGCGTATACAGAGAATAATAATCGACAACTCTGATTGCCTGCCGTTTTTTGGAGCATATATACCATATTTTAGAAATGCTGAGCTCACTAGTCGTCGCAGGTGACCCGCTTATGAGGGCGGTCTTTTGCGTTCCAAAGGCGCCTTGTATACAAGGCTCGCCCATCGACAAGTTGCCATGGCCTTTCCCGCGCATCATCCTCGTCTGCGCATACGTCGAATGAGGCAACTGAAAGGCAAAGTGCGGACTCCCGTGGAACGTCAATCTACTTTAACAATCATCTGACCCCTGAAAATAAACTTCTATTTGGTAAAGCACTTGCCTTTAAAAGATAACACAAACGGTCATTTTTGTGGACCGACAGTAGCACTATCAAAGCACGGAAGACGCAGATTTATCGCATTTTGTGCGATAACGACCTTAAGGTGTTGAGAGATGCCGCATCATGTCATTTGTACAAGTTTCTTAAACAAATTCATTAAAAAGTATGAGGTTTTACGTGCCAAAACCACTTTCTGATTATGAGGCACGCCGTAGTGGGGGACTCCGGAAATTTCGATCACCAGGGGTTCTTTAACGTGCAGCTAAATCTAAGTGCATGGGCGTTTTCGCCCGCATCGAAATGTGGCTGCCGTGGCCGGGATTCTAAACCGCTACCTCGCGCTTAGCAGCCCAACACCATTGTCACTAAGCAAGCACAGCGGGTTACACAAATTCATGATGGCGTACATATCATGGCATGATGCCAACATGATCATATCCTGTGCTGCAGGTTTTTCTGCGATTCATGTAAACGCCCGCAGTTTGCGCAAAAGATTGTGCCGAGATTTCGGCCTTTCTCGGCTCTTTTGACAGTCCGTTGTCGAATATTGGTCGATCTGAAACGTGGATTTCGCCTGAAGATAAAGAACTTTACCGTCTATCAGGTTACTCGTGCGCGTATTGCCATCGCGATGCTGATTCATATGGAGGCTCTGCCATCTACGTGTTAAATTGTTTATCATTCACGAGACGTCACGACCGACTCTAAACATCTCTAAGTATGAGTCCGTTTGCGTAGAATTTGATGCACTTGTCATAACTAACAACCATCTTAAAGTCATCCGTAGTTCTATCTATCGTTCTCCTTCTTCATATTCTTCCAGTTTTCTCACGGAACATGCAGTCATACTACATCAAATGTCTAGCGAAAATAAAGATGTTTTATTTCTAGGCGATAATAACATAAACTTATTAGCAGATTCTCACACTGTGACAAAAGAGTACCTCACCTTCGTCTATAGCTACGGCTATCACTGTCTAATAACTGACCCTACTTGCTATACAAACAGGGGTTCACAGTTATTAATTGACCCCATTATCTTTAATTTCACCGTACCCGCTCAAGTTGGTGTTATTGAAACCAATATTATGGACCATTACCCTATATTTCTGTGCACTGTCAAATTCATTTCCCAAGTAAATAAATTGCAATTCAGAACCTATTTTGATAACATATAATTACACTAAAATTATTTAAGATGCAGAGTGGTTGCCAGTTCTTGAAGCTCCAGATCCTGAAGTTGCGTTAACCAAATCTACCCACATTATTAATACTGCCGTGAGATCATGCACAACCGCACGGTCCTCAAAGTGACGTTAACATATCATCTACACAAAAAATACAAACAGGTGTCCCTCAGGGAAGTATCCTTAGCCCATTTTTGTTTAACATCTACATAAACGACATAGTTCTTATCCACCGAGAAGCAAAATTCATAAACTACGCAGACGATACGAGTGTTTTTTTATCAAACAACTCTTTTACAGGCCTCATTAGTGCAGCGAACAACCTACTAACCCATCTCTCAAAATGGAGCCAGGACAACTTTTTAAAAGTAAACTCGAATAAAACACAAGCAGTCATCTTTAAAACAAGAGGTACATGTACTCCATTGACCCACAACATATTTTATAACTCTGAGAAAATAGAGGTTGTTGACACGGTAAAAGTACTTGGCGTATATTTTACCGACACATTGCAATGGGACGCTCACGTGGATTTTGTACTGCAGAAACTGAGCCGCGTAACAGGTTTACTACATCGAAATCGCTACCTTTTACCAATGTCAGTTAAATTGATCATTTATAATGCACTATTTGCCTCACATGTAAATTATTGCCATCTTGTATGGGGCACGACATCAGCTTCCAATCACTCTAAAATACTATTGATGCAAAAAAAGATAATACGCGCTATCGCAAATGTCCCATACAACTCACACACTGAGAATCTTTTTACCAAGTACAACATAACAAAAAGTCATCATCTCTACAAACAAACCCTCCTACGCACCTATTACTTTCAGGTAAAAAATAAAAGCAACTTAATTACAAATATAGCAAACTTAAAAGAGAATACACCTACATATGAGACGCGCAGCCATGAAAAATGGCTCATACCCTTCTCGAGGACAAATTACGGCCATCAAATGGTCGCAAATACCTTGCCACGGCTATTAAATTATTACCTAGAAGCCGGCATTGACATCCATGCCTTGACACCATCGGAGCTCATCTGCCTGGTGAAAACTACCATTTAAATCGCCATGATTCCGTAAAACCATATGCATTCAATGAAAGAAATGTTTTTATTTTGATGTAACCCACTGTTCTTTATTTTTCTCATTTCTGAAAGTGTTCTTTGCCACCGTTCCGCCAATATGTAAAGGGGGCCAGGGACCACTCAAGCTGCCAATAAGCAGCTTTTAACTTGGCCCCCTCCATTTGCTTGTAAATGGGCACAAATAAAATGAAATGAAATGAAATGAAATCATGCTCCGCTTTGGCCCTGGCGATCAAATTCTCTGTTACTCTGTTTAAAGAAGAACTACCTCTACAAAAAAAAAGCAAAGCGCCGCTATTATGAAGATGAAAGTGAGCAATTGGTAATAATACTAGAAGAAAATGGCAGCTGCTAAATGAATCCTTAAATAATTCCGATTCGCATGGCCCGATTCCATCATTATCTACAAATAGTGCGATCATCACATCACCGAATCAGATATCCTCCCTGAAAATCCAGATTTTTCTACTTCCTTCACCCGTAAACCACAATGTTTTTTTTCTTAGACCCACTAACCCTGAAGGAATTGAATTCGTCATGTTAGGTTTGAAATAATTTAGCCCTGGTCTGGACAACATCTCCGTAAAACACATAAAATTATTTCTTTCTGCAACCTCACCCATGTTAAGCTGCATATTTAGCCCTACGTTCAGTTCTGGTGTTTTCCTGACCAACTCAAGGTTGCGAAAGTCATACCAGCCTGGAAGAAACGTGTCAAATCCTTATGTGAAAATTCGTTGGCAAAGTTTCTTCGTTGGCAAAGTTCTAGAGAAATTGATCGAAACAAGGCTGCACAAGTACCACACTAAATTTAACATACTACGCGGAACTTCTCAGTTTCGATTGCGCTCAGAGTTGTCTACTGACGCTGCAATCGCATGTTTCACGCATAATATTCAATCTTACATTGATGTTGGCGACATTTCAGCTTCTGCATTCACAAATTTTTCAAAGGCTTTTGATTCTATTGACCATAACATTCTTTTTTTTTTGAGGCTTGAGTATTATGATATTGTTGGGCCAGCGCCAACACTGCTAAAAAGCTTTTTATCTAATCGACGGCTGCTTGTTGTTAATGATTGTTTTTCTAATCCCTCATATATTAATAAAGGTGTTCCCCAAGGATTTATTTTAGGACCCCTTTTGTTCTTAACGTACATTAATGACTTATGACCGCCTGTGACTGACTCAGTGGTGCACGCTTGTGTGCGTGACAGTGGAGACTGTGACCTTCTTTCTTCCTTCTCTTTCAATCCCCTTTCCCGCTTCCCCAGTGCACAGTAGCCTACGTGGCTCAGCCTGGTTACCCTCCCTACCTTTTTCTTATGACTTATCTCTCTCTCTCTCTCTTAATGAATTACCTTCTTGCCTTTATCGCTGTAAGTGTATTTTATTTACGGACAACACCATCATCTTTGGTCCCAGCCCTGACCTTAATGTGTTAATTTGCAATTTACAAGAAGATTTAAATTCCCTTGTTAAGTGGTATGCAGCAAACCGGCTATCTATTGACCCTTCGAAATCCTATTTTATGCTTTTTCATTCACCAAATAGGAAAAATATGTCTCCTTGTCTTTTCATCAACAACCAGGCGCTTACTTCATTTGGTCATGCTACTTTTCTCGGAGTCATTATTAACACCCATCTTCGGTTCCAGAAACAGATTTCGTCAGTCCGCATTAGAATTTTTTTGGCATCTAGATTCTACTTCCGTCTCCATGTACTCACAACACTATATTACGCCTTTATACACAGCCGTATAAACTTCTGCATCTCATCATGGGGTCATACATACTCCGTTCACTTCTCCCCATTTGTTGAACTCTAGAAACAAGCAGTTCGCATTACTAAATTCGCTGCACGGTTTGCACCTTCCTTTCCCATTTTGTTGATCTTGATATTTTACCTTGGTCTAGCCTTTATTTCTATAATATAGGCATCATATTCTTTAAAATTTATAACCATCACCTCACTCCAGACATTTTCCCAGAGCATGCGCTCCCTAATTCTAATTCTACTCGCTTCGCTACGCATGGTAAGTTGATCTTGCCTAGTATCCCCACTAATTATGGTAGAACCACTTTGCTTTCTTCTTCAATGACATTTTGGAATACTTTACACTTTGATATGAAATCTGTATCAACGTTGCATATGTTTAAGAAAAACCTGAAACAATTTCTGCTTTTATATTATAAATAATCCATCTACCAAGGAACGTTTTTGGCGCACTTGTATATGTATTTTTATTTTGTAACATGTATGCTCTCTTTCCTTTGCTTTGCTTTTTACCTTGTTGTTTTATTCATTTTACTTGCACAGGAGGTTTCGCCAACGGTGATTGAACCTTGGCACCTCCTCCTGTATATGCCATGTGTCATTCCTAATGTGTGTAATGAACTTCAATTGAATTGACTTGTGGCCGCTCCTTCGATATTTTGGTGTTGACTCTCTTCTGTTTACGCCTGTGCGTCGCTGTATTATTATTATTATTATTATTATTATTATTATTATTATTATTATTATTATTATTATTATTATTATTATTATTACAGTTAAGTTGTTAGCTTCTAGCTGATCAGATCTTTACGTGTCCTCACCTATTAGCAAAAAACGTAAGCCGAACACGGCGCCAGTGAAGGGTCAGGAGCAGTGGTTCGTACCCGTAGGGCAGAGGCTACAAGCACTCAGGAAAGTGAAGCGAACAGTGCGTACATTCTTTCGAATCATAGATACAACATGCAGAACAGCGTACGTTTCAGTAAACAACGAGCTCAGAACAAGCATCCGAACCACATAACTGATGATAACGCGCTCGTGATAGCAATGCGAAGCACGCAGCGCTCCCCGCATGCGTTTCCCGGTAAAGATTACTGCTGCGCAAGCTGCCGCGGCCAAAGTAGCTTGCGACGTGGGGAGTAACGTCCCTAGCCTTTCGTATATAAAAGAACCAGCCTATAGCAACTGATTTCAATGTTTGGGCGGCGGCGCCCTGTCAAAATTACCATTACTACCAATTCTACAATTACTCTAAAGAAATAAAGCATTGCATACAATCCTCAGCAGTTCTAGTGATGGTTTTCAACAGCTTTGCTGAACATCCAGTGCTGCGAGTAACTATAGGCCTATTTCTCTCCTATGCGGAGCATCTAAATTATTCGTGTCATCTCTGCACTCAATAATGTCATCCTCTATTAAAAATACTATCATTCCTTTGCAGCATGGATTCATATGGGGACGCTCAACAAATTCCAACCTCATTAGCTTCTTGATGCATGCCTCTCAAGCAGTGCATAAGAAAGGACAGCTGGATGTCATTTATTTTGACCTCAGTAAGGTGTTTGATGCTGTATGCCACAAAATACTCCTTCAATAGTTGACACAAGTTGATCTGCACCACTATGTCAGAGCACTGATAAGAAGCTACCTAGGCGACCGGTACTGCCTCGTTAGCTTAAATGGTTAGTCGTCTGAACTTTATGCGGTTACAAGTGGAGTTCCTTAAGGGTGTGTCCTGGGTCCTCTTCTTTTCACGCTGTTTATTACCGATGTTTTAGCAGTCATTCAAAAGTTTTCAATTTTGTTATATGCTGATGATGCGAAATTTTTCAAAGCGGTAAAATATGCTAATGATTGCGCCGCTCTTCAGAACGACATTGCGAATTTGGCACCATAGTGTGATGGAAACAAGCTGGTCGTAAATGCATCAAAAACTAACGCTATAAGCTTCACGTGGAAGACTAACACGACATTATTCCCTATAGCTTTAAAAACGTTTTCCTGCCAAGAGCCCAGGGAACAAAGGACCTTGGAGTGTACATCGATAGCTCTCTGAGTTCCTCGCCCCGTGCTCAACATACGCGGCAGCATTCGAACATACATTTGAACACTCGGCACAGTATGTCGGGTGACGATGGACTTCGAAGAACCTGGACTATTTGTAACTTTATGTAAGACCGTATGCCTTCCATTTCTTGAATACGCTTCCGTCGATTGGGGCCGCACTTGTAGGTCACATTGTGAACTTCAAGAAAGTGTGCAAAAAAGTTCACATATATATTTAAACATCGATTCCGTCAAAAGTGTTCCATCTCCATAGACTTAACACAGACACTCAGGTTACCTACCTTCACCTACAGACGCACCAGAAGGGATGTTATTTTTCTTCACAAATTAATACATGGAAAAATATCCTGCTCGCACTTGCTTTCTAATGTGGGGCCATATAAGCTGAAACTATTCCAATATGTTTTTATTCTAATCTCTTGACGTCAAACTTGCGTAACCGCCGAGGCAAGTATCAGGCGGCGACCGACCGCGCTGCCTGAATAGCCCATTCAAACACTCCTAGTTTATAGGAGGTGACTTTTCTTTGCTTTCAAAATGAATAATATTGCCTACTTTGAGGGGTCTTTCGCTTGTAATTGGCTCCCAGGAGGCGAGGAGCACGCTCAAGTGGAGCGGGTATCGATGGGGCCGAGCCAGCACACTGAAAATAGATAACCCAAAAGAGGGTGGTGCCGGCGTCTGCGATTGGTCCGCTTTCCCTTACTTAGCTTGAGGTGGCAGGTCGAAAATCGCGGCGGCGTGCAACGGAAGCTAAAGAACCCTGCTAAAACGGATTCACAGCAAAGAAAAGTTGGATGAGCGAGGTCGTAAATATGCTGAAAGTTTTGCATGCTGAAGGTTTATTGCATGCAAATAAACGCATGCTCTCCCGCAGGTGCGAGTAGCCGTTGCCTGAGCTATTGGCGGTAGCCATGTTTTGTTCCTTTTGGAACGGGGCAACCTGCGGCTATTCAGAAAAGAATTCAGTTTTGTTCGTTTAATTAATGCATCTTTAACGCGTGCACGTCACTTTGACGCGGTAAACTTTCGCGGTTTTGTGATGTCGCGTGACAAGCAGGTGAAGTGGGTGCAGCCCGAAAGCATTTACCAATAGCAGAGGGCTAATGGCGAAAAGGCACCGAATCAGAAACAACTATTTTTCTTTTGTTCGGTCCAGTTATGCATAAGAAGTGTGTACACGTCATATCAGATGGAGAGCTACCGCAGTTTTCGTGCGTCGCGTGATAGACAATCGAAGAGCTAGGGGGTGGTCCAAAAAAGTTTTTCACCAATCGCGGAGGGTTGATTGCAGAATTAGAATAGACGAGTTTGGAATAGCTTTGCGTTATAGCGCTCGTGCGCTTTTACATTCCGCAGAAAAGCACAAGGAAACAGCGCGCCTTTCAGCCTTCAGATTTTTGTGACACTCCCGCGGCGGAGGGGAAGCAGACGTTAAGCACTCCCCATACGTGGGCCGATACCGAAGATGGCGCAATACCGGCGCCACCCGCGGCGGAGGTGAAGCAGGCGTTAAGCACTCCCCATACGTGGGGCGATCCCGAAGATAGTACAATACCGGCGCGACTCATGGCAGAGGTGAAGCAGGCGTTAAGCACTCCCCATACGTGGGGTGATCCCGAAGATGGCGCAATACCGGCGCGACCCGCGGCGGAGGTGAAGCAGGCGTTAAGCACTCCCCATACGTGGGGTGATCCCGAAGATGGCGCAATACCGGCGCGACCCGCGGCGGAGGTGAAGCAGGCGTTAAGCACTCCCCATACGTGGGGTGATCCCGAAGATGGCGCAATACCGGCGCGATCCGCCGTGGAGGTGAAGCAGGCGTTAAGCACTCCCCATACGTGGGGTGATCCCGAAGATGGCGCAATACCGGCGCGACCCGCGGCGGAGGTGAAGCACGCGTTAAGCACTCCCCATACGTGGGGTGATCCCGAAGATGGCGCAATACCGGCGCGACCCGCGGCGGAGGTGAAGCAGGCGTTAAGCACTCCCCATACGTGGTGCGATCCCGCGGCGGGGGTGCAGTTCGCCAATAAAGGGCCCAAATTCTCAGCTTCGCTGGTCTTCCTTCTTCGCAGAGTGGAAGACCACTGAATTTTTTTCTGTCGTTTTACCCCGCCCTCAAGGTGGAGGGTCGACGAAACGAGCAGCCAGCCACGTTCTAATATGGCAGGCCGGGGTGGGCTTCATATATAGATTAGCTCCGGGCTCAAAGACGTCTCCGGTATAGCCGCGGTTTCGCCGAATTTGTTTGTGTTTTTACAGACCAGTCCATAGGGCAGAATCACGCATTTGCGATTAAAGAAAACCGTGCACTGAAGAAGCCAGTATATATTGGCAGTTCCTGTGAATGGCTCTGCGTCGAAGGTATATGGGCGCATACACGAAGCACTTGACTTCCGCCGCTCCCATTGACAGTAAAACCAGCTAGCTGTTGCTGGCGCTCAAGCACGCGACAGATAATTCCAATTAATTTCGTGGGTTATAGTCCGTTCATGGCCTTGGTAAAGGCTTGACGTAGGTGACATTACTGCATTGTCACAGGTTTAATGTGGCTTTGTGAAGGAAACTTATATACTAGGCGCTTTTGTTAACAATACGGAATTTGAAAAAAAAAATCCCTGTTACAGATAGCAGAATTCTAACCATCGATGGAAATTACACTTTGAGGCAGCCGTTACTTCTACGAGAAATCAAAATGCTTAATTAAATAGTTATCATAACTATTCTAATTAACGTTTTACTATTTTACTTTACGGCACATATTTCAGTTGACGAACTGCAGCCAATGAGTCAGCAGGGCGTAGCCACTTTGAAGGAATTCTCAGAACAACAGCCGTTTCGAGTTGATAATTTTAAATGTGTTCGACAATAAGCCTGGGCATTCTAGTTACTTTTGTGCTTCAATGCATAAAACAGCGTTTTCTTAAAAAGAAATTATAAGTGTTACAACAGTGCATCTTTACCGCAAGTTGGACTGCGGATGTCTCGAAAATAGTGCCATGCTCAGAACTCGTTCCAAGGGTATATGCCTTGCAAACTCAACAGCTGCGATTCGCACATTAAAATATGTGCCGCAAATTAAGTATTAAAATTAATTCGTGTAATTATGGTTATTATTCAGTCAGGCGTTTTGATTTCTCGTAGAAACAGTGACCGCCTTATCGAGTTATTTAGCTAATTGGTTAAAATTGTTTCTATCTGTAACAGGAAATTTTTAAAGATTTAGTGCAGCTAAAAACAAAAACACCCTACGTAGGCCGCTGCGCGTTCATACATCGGATAACCGAATTGTTAACAGTCGCGGGGGTTGCAGGTGTACCTTGATGCTGTACAGATCGACTTCTGGCAGAAAAGCAAGATCAAAGAAAAGCAAAGAAAAAAGAAAAACCCCGAGAGCGTCAAGTGACTTTTTTTGGAGCTCACTGACCTAAACATAGGTGTAACCGGTCTGCTCGTTTACTACGCACATTGCACATCCCCTATAGCCGTGTTCGCTGCGCTCTTGCGTGAATTTTGCGGACGCCGTGCCCCCGCAGCTGCCGACCCATGCATACAGGCTCGTTCGAACGCTCGTACATTCATTGCTTCCGAGAAGTCACAATGTCATTTCTCATCGCTCCACGCGAACTCATAAAAAAATTGAAATTGTTCGGCTCGTGCTGTGAGTGATTTTGCCTTTTTTTTTTTCTAGTGGCATGGATAGCAGGATTTGGCGCAGCTTATATCTTTCCCACTCGGTGCCTCACTTTTGTTTTGACTTTTACACGCACGATTTTCTTTATTTCGTTTTATTTTTTTTTTCTTCTGCTATACCTTGAAACGTAGTCTTTCTTCTCGGCTGCGTATTAAACCTCCGCCTAATTGGGCAAATAAGTGACGCAAGCAGACAAATGATGTATGCTCTCGGGAACATGAAATGAAGAAATGAAAAATAAAAGAAATGAAAAAAAAAATGTAGCCCGCGAAATAGGACCTCGCCTTCGCGAGGCGGCGGTGGGCGCGCCGTGAAATAAACGTTGGCGCACCGACTTTGGGCCGCTTTCGCTGTGCACGAGGGCGCGAAATCTTTCCCCGTCAGGAGACCAGCACCTCTACAATGCGGCGCCGTCGCCGCAGCGCTGTACTTAGGAAAAGGCGAGCCCCCCGCGTGGGCGGCAGCTGCTGCTAATGGCCGCCGCCGCCACCGTGTCTCTACTTAACCAACACACTTCCGTGCAGCATGACGAGGTGTCGCATCGTCGGCACCCACGCTCGCGCAGCGTGGGTGCACTGCCTTACGTACAAGATGCGTTCTCATCATCTCGCGACTACACGCCGCATTTGCACCATTTTTTTTTATTCGCACATTTGTGACTCCGCAAAAGTATGCCTGCAGCATTTCTTTTTTCTTCTTCTTCTAAATTTAACAAAATTTAACATGAAAAAAAATTAAATATTTTGTCTATTGCAGGTATACTAAACTCTTGGAATGAAACGCGACAGGGAAATTTTCCAGAGAACGCCGAATAAGCGCCATTACTCGAGCGTGCGACCTCACATATCGCTAGGCACGTGGTCGATAAAGGTGGCGGGGGGACTCTGACCTAAACATGAGAGCCAGAATTGCGCCGATGTAACGCGTACTCGACACGGCGAAAACGAAGTACGCGCATCAGTGATCCCTAAAAGACACGTTTTATTTCGTCAGTATAGTGCGCGTTTTTGATTTGCTCAAATAAAATTAAAAAAAGAAAAGACAGGCCACATGAGTTGAGATAATATACGCACATTTTTTGTGCCTTTTGGGATAAAATTTATAACGTAAAATAGCGTTTAAATTGTGTAGCAAAATTGGTGCCCTCTAGCGGGTCCTAAATATTTACAGGCTGTTGTCACCTTACTATTCTCCTAGTTCCCTAGTAAATTAATCGGCTGTTTCAGACATTGAAGCCGGAAGCCCTTTCGAACCTGCATATGTGTAAACATTAAAAGAGAGAGAGACAGAGAGAGATAAATGAGATGTGAAAGGCAGACAGGTTAACTGGAAGACAGATATCCAGTTTGCTACCCCGTGCTCGGGAAGGGGAAACAGCTAGGAGAGAAGTACACACAAAGAGAGGGAGATGAAAAAAAGAAAACCAGCACACATTAACGCTGGAGTGTCACAGACTTCTAACAGACTGCTTGACCGAAGGAACTTCAGTAGCGTCTTAGTCGCCTTCTGGTGTGAAGACCGCGTCAACCGGCACTCCAAGATCGTCTGCTCAGAAAGTGGTGTACACATTAAAAAGGTCTATCTGCTATACGGGTCATGACATGAATTTTCTGGGGGGAGTTCGGAATGGGCTTTGCTTTGAGGTCTGGTCAACTTCCCGCTCAAAGACGGTTGCGAATTGTCCGGAGAAAAATATCCTATCTGCACTGTCTCTACCGTATTAACATGTTTGCTCATATTTACCTAAAAAATTGTCCTCATTCTTACCTCGTTTCAACGTAACACTGCACAGCGCACGACGTCTTCTGCCGTCTGTGTTTACGCAGTACGCTTTGTACAAGGCGGACTATTGCGGTGCTCATTAAGAACAGCGGAATAAAGCACTCACTTAAAGCTGTTTCCTCGTGGTGGCAACCTGACTCTGTCAATTCGGCAAGCGATGTTCGAGCTTTGAGCACGGTCACATAGAATTAACGAACGTGGTACTTCCGGTGCCGTGAGGCCCACGTATACACACCTTCGTTGAGATTGCTTCTTCTCGAAAGTCACGCAAGAAGGCAAACTCAGGACTCTTGCCTTGCGTTGCCATTTCTGACTCCAAGTCATAATAAGAAGACGATATTTTTTCAACTATTTTCAACCGCTGCTCTGTTTTGACAGGTGTATATAAACGAACTTTGGCGCTTTGCCACAAAAACGAAATGTCCAGCTGCCCACGAGGTGTTGGTCTTTTTGGTGCTTAATGTGCGGACACTTATCAGAAACAAGAGAGAGTTATATGAGCGATCTTTGAGAGAGCGTGGAAGAGAAAAGCAAGGAGTCGGTAAGAGGCGCTCGTTGGGGAGAGAGGGTGAGGGTGACTTTCCGTCCGTTATCTACTCGCCCCTTCAAATTCACAAACGTCTGGACGCGAGCAAGGTCTCGCTTGTAAAGGCCAACAACCGACGTTCACTTCCCTGCATTGAACTTCGCCGAGGTCCGGTGTAAACACTTAGCGCGCGCACGCCCCCGCCCCCCCCCTTTTCTCTCTCTCTCTCTCTCTCCGTTTTTCTTTTTGTTAGCCTTCCGGCTCAGCTGCGGCGAATCACACGCTCGCTGACTCGCTGACCGTAGCCGCCGAGGAGCGTGTCTTCGCGAGGGTGTTATACTTCTTTTCGGACACGGGCGCGCACCGCAAGTCGACAAGGCGCATACATGTCAGACACGCACGCTCACACGTGCTCTCCACTCGCGAATTCCTCCTTTGTGATTGAATTGGCCGTGCTGATGGGACAGTGCCGAGCGCGTGGGCGGTGAATGTTGATGTCTAGACGGCTGCACGACTTGCATGTCTGGGCTGATCAAGTTATTTCTATATGTTATTGCAGCATAAAACTGCGAACATCTAGTTTTGGAACTCGTCGGTGTTCCCGACGTCCAGTCACGTATAAATTCTGGCTCCCTTTCGTCGCTACGTTTCCGCGCGCCATAATATCCGCGAAAGAAAGTAAAGAAACAGGAAAAAAAACACCAACTAGCTAATGCGACAGTTCTGATAACCACGCTGTTTTCTTAACTTCGCCGTGACATGCAGGTATGTTAGGCACATGGCCACAGTTAAGGATCCACCCTCCACACGCACACCACCGGCAGGCCTGCTCGAGAGAATCACGTCGGGCAAGGTCGGGTGCTGCGTAAGTACTTTCTGCTGTGCGATGGAGCCATACAACAGAATTACAGAACGACCCGGTCGTCAGTTCAGTTAAATATATGAAGGGAAACGACTATATATCCTTACGTTTTAATTTATAAAGTTTTTTTATTTATAAAGCAGTGTTGAATGCCGTCTCATCCTATTGAACATAGCTTTGCTCGGAGTCCTTAAGTTTCGTGCTCAGCCTCTACGCCTTCGTTTCTGTTGCGCAAGACTATCTATTCCCTCTCTTTTTCTATCACGTCCGCGTTATCCCTGCATATTTTCTTTTTTCCTTCTTTCGCTTGCCTGAAATGTGAACGAAAAAGAGCAGCCAGCTTTGTCCGGCTAATGTCGAACGAAGCTGACGCCGTCACTTTATCGTCGTGCGTTGTCGTAAATGATACCCGCTGTTTTGCATGACGGATTACGAGCAGGCAACCCACGACAGACTGAGCGCGGCGCCGTGTCTTTCGTGTTTGCGCTGCAGCTCTCACGCTGCCGCTCTTGTCGTCCTAGAATTTGTGATTCAAAGCAGCGCTAGTAATTTAAATAAGGCCGACCACTCGTCCCATTCCATTGACGAAAGGAAGCAAGAAACAGCTGCACTTTGCGAAGCAGCCGCCTAGAACCTCCGGAAGCACATCTCAACAAGTCAGAGGTTGCTACTGATATTCCGGCGGATCAGTCCTTGGCTGTGCTGTAAAAAAAAAAGAAAAAAAGAACCCAAACAAACTTAATAAGGAAGTCCCTCAGGTGTTTTAAACTCAATAGCGTTCCTGCAGTTCGTAGACTCTGTTATGTGTGCTCAGTTTTCGATTAAAGCTGTCGCGCTGTCCTCGAATCAGAAGCCGTAAGAAATTATTAAAAAATAAAAAAAAAGATAAAAAAGCCCGAATTATTCAAGATTTGCTTAATGGATAAATTAGCACCGATTGCCTGCCGGTGCTATAGTATACGCTCATCATCAGAAAGCATGCGCACGAGGGATTCTGCGAGGGAAAAAAAATCCGCATTTCCTCGATACGTTGACATGAAACCTGAAACTGAAGACTGCTGTTCAGATTTGGCATAGAAAGATGGCAGTGCATTCGCCAGATTAAGGTTGTTAGTCTGAGTTGTCAAGAACTAGTTTCCTTCAGTTGTTGTATAATCTTATTTTAGAATTTCAGGTCTGTGTATTTTTAATAACGGGTGTACGGACGTCCTCTTAAACTAACACTATATTACGTTAAATGATGCGAACCGAACAGCAATATAGCGTTTCACATTAGGCGCCAGGCAAGCTTCTATGCACGCAAATATAATGTTCCGTACCTCACGGCATGCACCTTAACTGTACCCGACGACGAAAATATTAGCCAAGCGTTTAATTCCTTTTAAGAGTAGGACATACGGCCCCATACTGTAGCTAGACACAAAGTTTGGGTACTTCTCCTTTCTCTCCTTTAAAATCTACCAAAATTTGGGTTAGTTAAGGTTTGAGTGCATCCTCAAGGTAACCAACGCCCACTAAACAGAAAAGAACGAGAACAATTAAGGAGATGGTAATTCGCAGCTATCTCTACTTTAAAAAAAAAATCCCACATGTATGGCGTATTGCTGCACGTGGACAAAACTCAACGAAGCAAGAAAAAACGCACAAAATGCAAAAAAGCACCCCTCCTCCCTCGCTCACCCGTTAGCACGCACGCACTGCGCAGGGGATGCGGAAACAATTTAAACGATAAAAATCCCAATACAAACCAAACTTCCGGGTCAGAGAGTGCAGTATCACCGCTGCGTGCGTTGCGGTGATGCTGGTACGCTACATGCCTATTCCTGCGTCCGTGCCAGATATTTGCGAGTTATCGCTGGTTTTTTCGTTTGGTTTAATTGTATTTACTTTGCGTTCACAAGATGATAATCAATAAGCAATCGATAAGGAACAGAGCTTTAACTTCACTGAAGTGAGGGCTGAGAACAGCGGCGTTATTAAAGGCCTGTTCTCTTCGCGTCGATTTAGGTTGCGACTTATGATATGCTTTATCGCCATCGCAGAAGGTTATCGGACCAAGCCTAAGCGCGAATTGATTTGTCTTTGCATCCCGGCGCCGCCTTCCCGATGCCCATATCTGCGAACCTTATTTCACATATGCTTTCGAGCCGCGAAAATTGCACGCGCCGCGAAGAATAAAATGCACCGGCATAAGTCGAAATCGCTAATGAGTGCAGCATGCAGTAGTCGTCAACGCCAGCGTGGAAAGCGCTCGCTTGACCTTATAACGCTTCGTGGAGCAGGCTGTGTGCTTCAGCTTTTCCGAGGGGGCTTTTCGCGTGGGCTGCGAGCCAACCATAACAGGCGCGCATACCGTAGCTATACGTATACTAACGGAAAGAACGTGCCCACCCGTTCGACCAGGCCAAGCGCTATTTGATCGAGGAAGCACCCACGAAAATTTCAACGCCATTCAGAGAACCGTCCACTGCGGCTCATTATCTTAATAGACGTGCGGTCTGGCCTCACCTCTGGCTCTTTTTCTTTTCGATTTTTTTTTTTAGACTCCGGTGTCCACGAGCACGAGCGGTACAAGCGAATCGCACCCCTGCCACGTGTATAGTGGGAAGGGGTGGAGGAGTGCCGGTCTGCACACTGCTGTCTGTACACTTGCCCGCGCTCATATCGGCTGGTGGTTTATGCAGAGCCCTGAAGAGTGAAGTAGAAGAAAAAGGAAAAAAAAAAGCAAATCCATTGCGCTCCAATGCGGGGAACAAACTTTCCGAAGCCCGGGGCGCGCTCCAATCGACATATACGCGGCGGCGTGAGCTGCACGGCCCGCGACCCCGTGCCGACCGCGCAAAACCTCGGCGAAAATAAGAATGTCGAATAAAAAGGGAAAGAAAAAGACAGGAACACTGCCGGCGCGCCTCGTCAGCTTTTCCCTCGCGCAGCTATGGATTCGATCAGTTCCGGCGGCCCTCACGGAAGCCTGGTTCAATTGAGACCGCGCAATTCGTCCCTGTTGTACCCGGGTTGCCGCCTGCTTCTGCTCTCCGAGCTACCGTAGCCGTGCCGGCGCGTTCCCTTCGCAGTCTGCCTGACGCGTTTCCGTGGCTTTGTGACGCGGCGTGTGCGAAAGGCGGAGAAGTTCCCCGCTTGGCACGTGTATATATTGCTTGGCGCGCGCGCGCACGCACGCGCACACACACACAGCCGAGTTGTTGCCCGCAGGCGTTAAAACAGTACGCATACTGTAGTCGGAAGTTCAGAACAACGCTGCGTTGTCTCCCCACCTGATCTGCAGATGCCTTTGCACAGAAGGACGGGAGTGAAAATGGGTATCGTGGGAAGACACCGAAGGAACGACCTGGAAGGGCAGCAGCAGCGTCACGTATAGGGGGAGCGGCATCTGGTGCGGGTAGCCAGCCGCGACCGCCTGATCGTTCCAAGCAGTGAAGCACACTTTTATCCTCATGGCTTTCTTGAGCGTGGGGTTTATTTCGTAGCTAACGACTCATTATTTTTTACTTCTTTTTGAAAGGTCCAAAGTAGCGAGTGCACCACACAACTCCCGATCGAGCACCACATTACGTAGAAAAGGGATATCTACGCGTTTTTACATTTTTTTTTACTTAAACGGACCCTTAAACGATTATGACGATTTTCTACAAACGTACTGAATCGTTAGAATAGGTCCTTCTGATAATTAATTGGCGCATCTAAGTGCTCTGCGTAAAGCGTGTAATTTATTATAACGTTTTAAAAATGCAGATCGCTGCCGATCGCAGCACACTGCGCGGCGGAATTTTAAGCCGCCCCTACCCATATGACGCAAATCACCCATATGACGTCAGTGGGGCGAGCTATCCGATTGGCTGACTAGGGCGCGTGATCGATAATTTTACCAACTTTATGGTAAACAAATGATGTTCGTAATAGTTGGAATGTTAGTTAATTTGTTTTTATAAAAAGAAAGTAACATAAAGGGAATGCACAAGAACAATTTTTCAGTACACTTGAGCACTTCCGGCACACAGCAAGTGTCGTCTACTTGTGTTACAACGTGCTCCGTCTTTGACGAGAGCTCCGCAGTAACTGTCGCTCTGTCTTTTGGCGAGCGCTGTGATTCGATTTTGTTGCGTTGTGGACTGCAAACGTAGCCACTGGCAATATATCAAGCTGCGACATCGTGTCCCTCTGCAAGCCAGTACACAAGCGGACTGGCTGCAGCGCATCGGACTGCCGCTATCCGATCGGCGCCAGGATTTGCGCGATTGCGACCGTCACTTTACACCGCAAGATTACTAACGCAATAACGTTTCGTGAGTCCGGTATTAGGGTAAACGCAAGCGCAAGGGGACAGGGCCTGGCCGTGTCCCCTTGCGTGTCGTTTCATGGGATGAACAGAAGCGCAAATGTGAATGGTCTGCACGTTGCAGCCACCTGGTGGCATAGAGCTCAACCAGACACAGTAGCAGTAACAAAATGTATTCTTCTTTGCTGCTGGTGTAAATTTTTCGCAGGAGTGTAATCGTTCACACGTTGTTTTTGGTAATGTTTAAAATGTTTTACACTTGGTTAGAGCAATATTAGCGCTTTGTTTGGCTGGTTAAGCTCTGCGCCAACGGGTGGCTGGACCGTGCAGACCGGTCAGGCAGCTCACGTACGTCTGCGCTAAAGTTCCTTCATCAGCTTGAGTTTATGCCTCCACCGTTCCGTCGAAACGCCCTGCTCGCCTGTGGTTACCGGAATACCAGACACGTTCGGCGCTGCGACAGAATGCTCGCAACGCACGCTGCTTCAATAGCTCTCGCTTGGGGTCGACGGCCAAGCTGCTAGCAGAGAGGTTTCGCGCGGGCGGAGGCGGGCTGCAAAGCAACCGGAAGTGCACGATGTGGCGTCGCATCGTGACGCTGAACCAGTGAAGGCGAAGCTTAGCCCCGCTCGCTCGGCGAACGAGTTGAGGAGGAAAAGCATGGCTAGGGAGGAGGGTAACTTGTAATCGCTTGTAGCTCCATTAATACGTAACGCTTCACTTAAATTGTGGTGCGAATGTTCTACTTAAGCTGTACCTTATGCGTCTACAAAATCTGTCCGAACCGTTTCAGTGGCTCTTTAAAGGAACAGGTCTAAAAAAAAAATAAGCAGAGCAATCATTTTTTCGTCAGGTGAAGGTCACGATTAACATAATAAATATAAAAGTGCGTACAAACTTAAGAAATGCAAATTTTGGCATGAGTAAAGACCTGTAGCGATACGTGTACGCATGTGTATGTACAGTGTAGGCATAGCCACGTGCGGTGCACATTGAAATACGTAGCCACGTAAGTCCGCACACAAGAATAGGTTATTCGCGTATTTAAATGAAGTTGAAAGAAATACCTCGGAAGGAGGCAACTTGAACGGAGAGGAAGATGAAGCTGAGCCAGAAATAGTAGGCGACCAGGCCGATAATAATAGTCTCAGTAGAACGTGTGGTATTTCGAAGGAGTTTCCGTAAAAAAATTGAAGCATAGATTTATGCTAGTAGGACTATATCGAGAAGTATGTATTTATAGAGCCCTATACGCGGGTGTACCTGCGGGTGTTATTGCGACTCGGGATTGAAGACGAGAGACGGACTTTTGGGGCGGACGAGGAGAAGGGGAAAAGCTTTATACAGTATGTACAATATAGCAGGTTATTGCAGATAACAGCATAAAGCAACAGACCCGAAGAGCGCACCAGACCAACGGGCTGCTGGTGGCGACCCTCTCTTCTAACAATGGGCCGGCTCTGCCCTAAATTCCTTTTGGCGTCTCATCGTCGGCAGGAACGAGGCCGGACCGGTGCTGACATCAACCGCGTTGCTTTCCTCTCTCATCAAAGAAGTTCAGGCAGCGTAAAACCGGTCTCCAAGGCTGGGATTAGCAGTTCTGTGGAATTCTGAAGGCTGCCAGTGGATTCGTCGTGGTGCTCTGTGTCCCCGGACCAAGTTCGAGCCACGAAAAGTGTTCAGCAGTTTCCTGGAACTTTGCCGGTTGTCACCAAGGGCAACCACTTCAGAAGAACGTGGTGGGGAGGGGGAAGCGCCCGTTGCCTCCATGTAGGCACGCAGTGTGGCACAACAATGTGTAACTACTGTTATACGTTGGTGCATATATATGGGAAACATTCTATTTACCTCTCAAGAGCGATGTTTCTAACGCGTATTTCATTTTTACTCCGCGTTCTAAAGCACACTATGTCATGAAGCTTTGTTAAGGTGCACCCTCTTACAAATTTCCACTCTTTCTTTTTTGCACGTTTGTTTGTTTTCTGCAGTCAGAGCATAGCGCCACTGTTCCACTCGGCGAAAGGCGCCCGCAGCGCCTTTTTTGCTTCTTAAAGGGTTAACAGCGCACACATATGCGGACGGAGGGAGGAACAACAGGACACAGTGCTGTGTCCTGTTGTTTCTCACTCTGCCCCCACCGGCGTGCGCTGTTAACCCTATAAGATGCTTTACCAACTAGCCCTCAAGGACACCCTTGTGAACTTTTTGCTTCCTTGACGAAGAATATTTTTCCATATCACCTCCCGCTGTCACACTGCCCAGCGGCACCCCTCTGAGAGCTTCACCTGGTTCATTGTTGTCATGGGCTACTGCTTTCATGACAGGAGGCGTAATAAGCCAGAAAAAGAGGCGAAAATGAAAGGCGGCTGGCGACGCTGAAGCTCACCGCGATGTCCCGTATTTGGACGGTGTTTGCACGGGTCTGTAGGCAAATTTTTTATCGGTAAAAATGGACTGCATTGTATTCTAGAAGAGCCATACATTGAAAATAGCAAAGCTTCAAGAACATTTACTGAGCCAAGATGGTCGAAATTCGTGACAATACCTTGAACTCCGTAGCGTCACACTGATATGTGGACGCTGAAGTTGCGACAGCAAATTAAAAGAAAAAAAGGGACTTTGATTATTCCTTGTAATTATCAACCTATTACCGCGAAATTAACGAAAATATAATGATGTGTGAATAATTTATCAGTTTTAATGTTGAAGTGTTTTTTTTTGTTTTAAGCGTCGCTTTAAGAGGAAGCTTTAGCTCGGGTGCAACTCCGATGCCACCTATTCAAATGCATGTCAAACACAAAAACGCTTTGCTCAAATAACCAGTGGGCCGATTTTAATGAAATTACTTGCATTTGAGAAAGAAAGGTAAATTATAGTGACTTGTGGAAGCGGAATTATGATTTAGAGTGTGAAATGGTAAGGTTGGCAAGGTGAGGCAAAATAAAAATTGGTAAGGTTGAAAAAAAGATAGAAGCACGAAGTTTACAAATTCGTAGCTCTGCACCAAGAACAGATATCGCACTTTTGTCAACTGCATCCGTTAAAGCATTCAAAGCGGACAAATTTGATATATCAATTTATATCTTACGTGAATTCAGTAAATTGTCTAGAAAGATTTTGCAAAAGTCCTACTCACATCTTAGTGGTCTATTTGAGCACCATCAATAGCACATGAATTTTGTCTGATTTAGATGTACTTCTAGATTCAATTTACAGAATTGTGATATCTTTTCATTGCTAAGTTATAAAGTTGTTCTCTTGATAGTGTGCTTTTCTGAAAATTCGTTATTTTGAAAAATTTTTATTAAAAAATCGACGACCGAAATCGAAAATTCGCTACCAACAGTCACGGGTTTTCTGCCTTTTCTTTCAAATGCAACTAACCTAATCAAACTTGGTCCAGTGGTTGCCGAACAATATCATTCACCTTTCCCATGTATATATATAGGAGCCCCTGAGCTAAAGCTTTCTCGCAATTTTGTCCTTTTATACTGTTGCAGCATGTAACTACGTAACGTATGTATGTATGTCGTACTACATAAATTCTGGGGTTTTACATGCCAAAACAACGATATTATGAGGCACGCCGTAGTGGGGGACTCCTCATTAATTTTGACCAGCAGGGTATCCTTGACGAGCCCCAAATGCACAGGACACGGTCGTTTTTGCATTTTGCCCCTATTGAAATGCGGCCGCCGCTGGCGGGATTTGATCCCGCGACCTCGTGCTTAGCAGCGCAACACCATAGCCGCTAAGCCACCGCGGCAGGTCATACGCATGTTTGAAAGGGAAAGATGTGAAATAGAGGGAAGAGCCACTTAGCGTGTCACTATAAGCACGCCGAATCATCTCGCAAGAGGCATTAAGGCCCATTTTTACAACAAAATTCTGACGCTAGAACAGTTCGTAAGAACAGACGTGACACAGTCGTCATATTGGGAACATTATTAGTGTATGGCGGCTGGCAAATTCCAGCCGATCGGGAGATGTCGGATGGAAAGCAGCACTCATGAACGAAAAGCTCTCTGTGAATTCGGCCTTGGTTCTCCCAATTTATACTCAGCCAGAGAGATGAAAAGAAGGAGAAGAATATATATATATATATATATATATATATATATATATATATATATATATATATATATATATATATATATATATAATGTGACACCAGTGTGCGAATTATCCAGCGGTTTGCTTTTGCTTCGAGTTTTCATTTTTTTCATGCCAGTACGCGAATCAATGGAAGCTTCGCTGACGAAGACGTCGAGCAAGATCAACGCAGCCCCGCTCCTCCGTTCCGGCCGAGGAGTTCCGTTTCTTTGTGCGAGACTGACAAGCAGCTTTTGTGTGGCTCGGCGCCGATACCTCGCAGTTGTCGCGACGACACGTACAATGGCACCTCGCTTTAATTAGGACGGAAGTGGCGGTCACGCTGCTGTACGTGTACGGGGGCCAACTCTTCTCGTTTCACCCTTCGATCTCACTTTGCACCGCGGGCGTCGGCCGTATATCTGTCGTTGCCTTCCTTGCCCGTCACTGCTGTGCGAGCGTTCACTGTTTATAAAGCCGACCCTAAAAACACATTTACTCGGTGCCGCCGTTTCTTTGTCCCTGAGTCAGGTGCGCCGACTATGCCGTCTTTATATCGTTACCGTGAGACCTTAGGTTCCACTTTCACGGAGAAATCTATACACGGTCGCGACGTTCAAAAGCTCGCATGGTGCTAATAGCGTGGTGCATGTGGTGTGTTGTGAAAAGAATGGCTGTTTGGAACGTACGGGATACACGATGCACCTATAGGAAGTTGGAACAGCGCTCAGGCTGTATTTTGCGCTAGGCGAAAGTGCTCCGAGACAGTGACCTCGAGCAGAAACTCCAAGTAACTGTTACTGCGCGTGTTTGTGCGCAAGGTTGTGTGTGGGTGTTGTATAGCGGTGTCACCCTTATCATCTGTAGTATAACAAACATACTTCTCCAGTATCTCTGGTATTTATGAAATTTGCATGTAGTGCCACAGGGCTGGTTTGAACGCCTCTGAAACTGATACCGTCCTATGAGAGCGTGAAGGTTTTACGATCCCACACGTCACTGGCACTACTTCCTGCCTCCCGGTATTTCCTTGCTGTGAATTGAGGGCTTATTGGCCGTTATACAGCGTGTCCCACGTTACTTTAGGCGATCTTTAAAAATATGAAAATGGCACGTAGGTGGACAGAACCAATATATATATATATATATATATATATATATATATATATATATATATATATATATATATATATATATATATATATATATATATTGTGATGCAGCAGTTATCACGACCAAAGCACGGATCACACACGAGCGAGCACCACAAGCGATGAAGAAGAACTCCACATGACGATGATCATGTAGAGATGACAATGTATAGCTTATACATGCCCACCCACAATATATATATATATATATATATATATATATATATATATATATATATATATATATATATATATATATATATATATATATATATATATATATATATATACTGCGGAAATTTGGACCACCTGGGGTTCTTTAACGTGCACCGAAATCTAAGCACGCTGATCTTTACGCATTTCGCCGCCATCGAAATGCGGCCGCCGCGGCCGGAATTCGGTCCTGCGACCTCGTGCTTAGCAGCCTAACGCTGCTACCACTAAGCAACCACGGCGGGTGAGGACAGAGCCAAGGTAATGTTGTTTGCCGTCGCTTGGAGTTACTCAGATAATTTCTTGCATTCCGCCTAGTTACATAATTAGTCTTAATGTATTAATCAGGCTCTCAAATATTAAAATTAGATGAAATGGGTCAATGAGAAAATTGTAGAGCAACATAAAAAGAACTCCACCCGCCGTGATTGCTCAGTGGCTATAGTGTTAGGCTGCTGAGCACGAGGTCGCGGGATTGAATCCCGGCCATGGCGGCCACATTTCGATGGAGGCGAAATGCGAAAACACCCGTGTACTTAGATTTAGGTGCACCTTAAAGATCCGCAGGTGGTCGAAATTTCCGGAGTCCTCCACTACGGCGTGCCTCATAATCAGAAAGTGGTTTTGGCACGTTAAACCCCATAATCTAATTTTTTAAAAAAGAACTCCCGATACAGCTTTCTGTTGCTCAATACGTGCTACATAAATGTGTGTTTTTTTTTTCCTAGCGTGAAAGAAGTCCGCGAATACACGGAGATTGGCCACCCGACTGGCTGCTCGAGGCACTTTGAGTGATTGTGCCTTTACTTAATTCCGCTCTTTCGGACGGCTTTATGAACGATAGTGCGTTCTTGTGTGCAATAACACCGGGTGATTGCGGCTTTGATTTGCCATGGCGAATAAAAAAACCTGACGACACTACAACATCAGCGAGAGAGATAATAAACCACTGAAATAAAGGGTAGGCGAAACGAAAAGAGCCAGAGCGAGACATTTTTTTAATGGGTGTACTCGGACACGTTCTACTCGGCAGTACACCTGGCCTGACACTCCAGATGGCAAGGAAGACAAGAGGTTCACATGAAGCATGAAGCACGAGAGTGTTCTCAGCTTAGAAACAAACGTCTCTTGAAAAGGACTGAGCTTCGTCGCGTCCAGGCGAAAACAAGTGAACCCTTCTCGAAACACAGGCTCCAGGCTTGCCCCGTTCGGCCACTCTCAATGACAGTGGTTACATACACGATGCAATTTTTTCGTCGATAGTGCACTCGCACGCCAGGAACACAAACGAACACAAACGCGCACTGTCAGAGAGTTACTGGCCGAGACCAGAGTATGCATGCAGGGGGTAGAAATTAAAGAATAAACAACACGGTGTCCCACAGTATGGAATATATATATATATATATATATATATATATATATATATATATATATATATATATATATATATATATATATATATATATATATATATATATATATATATATATATATATATATATATATATATATGAAATAGACCTCTTTTACAGGATTTCCTTTCCACTCCATTCGACGCCCGAGCTGACCAGCCACAAATCGCCTCTTAATGGTCTCTTCTCGCGTCAGTGTCAGGCAGCTTTGTTGCTGTGATATGAGTGAACAAGTTCAACAAAAGGGCATGGATCGAATGTGTGCACATATTCGCACATTTGATGAGTATTTAGCCTGAGCTAAACCCGTATGGGCAAATCTATTTGCTCAATGTTTAAGCCATAGTCCTCACTGTCAAACTACCACTATCATTACAATTATCATTTCCTCCTAATGCGCCAAAAATCAACCTGACAATACCTGACCTCTGGGAAAAAAAATGCAGATATGTCATCGCCGGCTCTTAAACAACTTACCTTACTCCTATTATATGAGCAGTGCCGGATATAGACCCACATATACACCGAGGGCTCCGTCGTGTCGAACAGCTCTACCGCAGCTGTCGTCATTCCACAAAAAGCCACCACTATATCAAGTTAAAAACGTCTCACGTGACAACGTCGACGGCAGCAGTACTCGCAGCGCTTCGAGTTACACTTTAATTTATCAATGATGAACCAATACTTAAATTGCCCATTTTCTCCGACTCGAAGACGGTACTGCAATGTTTTATGTCAGTCTTACAGCGCGGTCCGCATAAACAGTTGGTCTTCGAAATCACAGAGGCCATACACCATCTGAGTGCGAAAGGACACGAAATAATTTTTCAGTGGCTACCAAGTCGCTCTGGCATTATCGGCAATGAACGTGCCGATCGAGCGCCTCGTTTAGGTCATGTAGAAGACAACCGCCTATCTACCATACGCGGTTGCAGTGCTATCTATATACGCGGTTGCAGTGCGACAGCACTTCATGCGGTTGCAGTGCGACAGCACTTCATTTTATACGGTCCTTACAGGTAGAGCGCGTTTTTCGACTAAGACGCACATTGTCACCAACAATAGCGGAATCAGTGGCAATTGTTTCATCAAACATACGAGAAACCAAAAAAGTGGGTAATTTGTACGGACTCCTTATCGGCTTTAGCATGCTTTGAAAATATTAATGACAGCCAACCAAACGCACGAATAAAACACCGAGTACTGAACAGTTTATCTCAGGCTACAGAAAGAAACCATGAAGTGATAATACAGTGAGTACCGGGAGATCCTGGTATAACAGCTAGGCAACGAATTAGCGGAGTCGTTAGCAAAATGGGCCCATTAAGGTAGAGAAATTCAACTAATCCCTTTATCACCAATGAACACGCAATACATATCAAGAGTACTAAAGAAGGACTCGTGTAGGTAAACTAGGTTCAATGAAAATACTAAGGAACCGATTCTTTACGAAGTGGACCCTCAACTCAAATACCAGCTTGATGCAAAACTTTCGAAAAGTACCGAGACACTAGTTCATCGACAGCGCCTTGGGACAGTTTCTATATCGGATAAAACGGGCTTCTTCGCCGGCTTGCCCCTGTGTAAACGACGATGAGGTTGCTCGCCATATACTTACTCCTCGAAAGCCCTATATACGCCATGTAAAGACGGCAGTTAGAACAAGAGCTTCGCTCCATTGATCCTCATCGACCTTTTTTACTTGAAAAATGGCTGGGCCCATGGCCAATGAAAAGAGCACAACGAAAAGCATTGAACACGCTCGGAACATTTCTACGAAGGCGCAGGCATCCTTAAGAAGTATTAGGTTTCGCGGTGAATAGTCACATGATGTACCTACAACTTGCTTATGTTATTTGTAAGTATTAGCGCTTGTATACTACGTGTTATACTCTTTTGTATTCTGTATATTCTGATCTGTTTACATGCTAATCACAGTCTGCATCACGGCCGCTTGTGTGTGTTTGTGACTTCGTTTGCAAACTCATTGCAGTTAGACTTGCCTTTGCCTTTTATTGTGGTATGTTCGTAGGTGTATAGGACTGTATTGTGGATTCCTGGCCCTATCAGGTGGTTTCTTTTCATTTTCTTACTACATATACTTTTTATATTGTTGTTTCTGCGATGCGAAAAGAAGTAGCCGTCACCATAGTAGGGTGACTACATCTCTTTCTTTTATTTTGATTTCAATAAAGAGCACCGCCAATCATTTCCGCTACCTAGGACAGATGCTGCAAGGATGCTGCACCTACTTGCACGTGAATGCACTACATCTGAGTGGAATGAACCACATTTTATGAATTCCTGTTTATACACCCTGGAACTAACCCTAAGCCTCCCACTTCCACCGAGACTTCCCCGAATAGACTCGACCCTATCGTGTTGGCTATGGTTGGGCGATAAGTTTACCAATGCCTGCACGTTCCGCATAGGGATGGCCGACACCGCAGCATCTGGCGGTTGCGGCGACGAGGAAAAATTTTTTCATGTTTTATGTCAGTGCCCGCAGTACAGTGTGCAGAGACAATCGTATTACGTCGTGCTGAACAAGTTGGACGACCAGCCTCTGTCAGAAGAAAGAATTTTGCAACATCAACGCGACTTAACATTGCATCAGAACACCATGCAAGTGCTACTGCGCTTCTTGAGATCGACCGACCTGTGTGAACGCCTGAAATTGTAACGCCTTTTGAGGTGCCTGTTTCTGTTCTGTCTCTCTCTGTCTCTCTTTTTTTTAGAGCTCAGCTCTCATGCGCCCTTTCCTGCGGCGGGTGTCGGCGTAACCAAGCGAACGAGCACAGCGAAGGATCAAAGAGCGAACGCAGAGAGCAGCGGGGGATGACAGACGCGAGGAGGCAAGCAGAGGAGGGGGTATGGCGAAAGCGCAAGAAGGAAGGTGTAGTGCGGCGACGACGGCTACGAGATGGCGCCAGAGTAGCGCGCGTCGTCTAGGAGGTCTGTCGCCGGCAGCTGCTGTGGATCGCGCCCGCGCGCTGTCTCTCGCGATCTGCAGAGTATCATGGCAGCAGCGCGACACTTCGCTATGTTTGCAACGTGCCACACGGGACAGATTGTCCGCACCAGCCAATGTATCCCGAAATGAAAACACGCATTGAGCTGCGGTCAAATTTCGCATTAGGGAGTATCGTAATTGTCGGTGAATGTTTTCCTTTCGCTCTCTCTCTCTCTTGGCCCTCTTTCCAACCCCTATATCCCCCATCCCAGTGCAGGGCAGCAAACCGGAAACATGCCTCTGGGTAACCTCCCTGCTTTCCTCCCCGCTCTCTCTTTCACCTCCTAAGGCTATGCGTGGCCGAGTTAAGTCTACTGCGAGATGAAGGCATTACTTGTACAGCGATCGTCAGTATTCCCAGATCCGCGCCTGTAATCCGGCCACGAATGTTTTGATGGCATTGACGTGTCTAATTCCCTGTCGAATACGTGGATGGGTGAAAGGACTGTCGGTTTCAAGGAGGAGGAAAGGGAGAGTCGGGGGGGAGCGGGGGAGGATGCGTTGATTTTTCCGTGTTTCGGTTCGTTTATCTGATCCACATATCCATTCATTTGCTACGCCTGTCTCATGCTTTTTGGCAACAATTAGTACTCTGAGCGCGTTAAAACATGCACAGTTCTGTGCTGTCTGCTTCACTAGTTTTTTTTTGTTTTGTTTTGTTATTTTTTATTCTTCGTGGTCAACGCATCGAGCTCAGCTGGAGAAAAAACTGACTGCTTAACGCACCGATACCGGATAATCGTATTTCTCCTCTTCGGCGTCATGGCAAGCCAAGTTCGCGCTTCTTATCGCACTCCACCCGCTAATGAAGTGTACCGGTGGCGTCGCACTTGCTGTGTACGCGCACTATATGCCTGCACCTGCGTACGTGCAGGAAATAATGATAAACGAAGGCACTTTCTCTGTAAATGAGGCTGCAAGAATCAGCGGAAAGCCAGCGCAGATCGCACACCCTCCGGTCCGCATATATATATAAAGAATTGCACATCCACGACCTTAAGATGAAGCCCTATTTTCTTCAGGGCGCTCCGCTGCTTATCCCGTCATTTTTCCCGTAATTATCGCGCACATCGAATGAAAAGCCCACTAGTCTCGTATTCTTTTTGCTTTTAATTTCGCGTCATCTCGCGTGTGGGAAGACCGCTTTTTTTGCTGCTGCACTATTCAGATGTCATTCTTCCACTTATCCCGAGCATTCGGCCGACTCTTCACTTCTCTTCTTTATTATTATTATTTCACTCATTCCGCTTCTTCAACAAGGCCCGATATACGCGCGGACGTCCAAGTGCGACGAAAATAAGGAAAGAAGACAGAAAACAATGACGAACTAGAGCTAGCAGCGAAGATGAACGAAATAAAAAGCGGCGACTGGGCGTAGTGTGTGGAGAGAGAGAGAGAGAGAAAGAGAGAGAGAGACATTGCTAATGAAAGGCGCATCCTACCCTTCAGACTTGCACAATGGGCCCGGCCGAAAACAAAAGGAGAGCGGGTGGCGCAGCTAGGAGGCTTAAGAAAAATGTAATCAAGAGGGGTACCCGTCACTTTCGAACCTGAACATCAGTTTCTTTCTTTCTTTCTTTCTCTCTTTCTTTCTTTCTTTCTTTCTTTCTTTCTTTCTTTCTTTCTTTCTTTCTTTCTTTCCTTCTTTCTTTCTTTCTTTCTTTCTTTCTTTCTTTCTTTCTTTCGTTCTTTCTTTCTTTCTTTCTTTCTTTCTTATAGCTGTGCACACGCACCTCAGCACATTTCTGCGGCTGTTTCGGTGCCCCTATATCCCTGCCAAGTACGTTAACATGTTTTCTCTCTATGTTGCTCTCTGTTTAACGAGACGTTTTCCCATACACTCTTCGCGCATGCTCACTTACGCCTTTTCCCACTCGTAACTGTGTGCAATGTAAGCTTTGCCGAAAGTATACAGGATGACAGGAAACAGGTATGGACGGTTTCTATAGCTAGGTGAACACGACATGAGTACGGTTTCACCTGTCACTTTTCATTAACTCTTTTTTTTTCTCGTACCTTTGCCTGTACAGTGCTACTGTACTTCTCTATAGGCGTTCAGCATTGAACGTTGTTCAGCGTGGCACTTAAGTACCACGCTGAACACGTGGCACGTGGAACAGTGTGACACGTGAACACGTGGAACAGAGTGGCACTTAAGTGCCACGCTGCACAGAGACTCAATTGAGTGTCTGTGCAACGTGATGACCCGTGTGAAATCAGACAGACACTTCTTCTTTGTGCCTCCTGAGATCTTCCCTTACAGCCTTACGTACCGGGTTTTTGCTTGCTTGGTCTTTAGTTAGAAAACAAATTTGTTTTAATCGCGTGAAGCATATATGGCTGTTTGACTCGTTAAGATGGATTACCTGAAGAGGCGGATATTGCTTGCACCACAAATGACAATCTTCAGAAAGTATCATAAGAAGCTATCAAACACTGATACCAAGGACAACATAGGGGAAATTATCTTTCCCCACCTGCGGCAAATTGTTTTTCATCCACTTTCGTTTGCATTAATTTATCGTTTCTTTATTTCATTTATTAACATACACAAGTAATTTCCAGTATGTTGTCCTTGGTGTGAGTGTTTGTTGGCTTCTTATGATATGACTAATAAAAAATCGGGCTTCTCGGTTAACCCCCTTTCTTCAATGTTCAGAGAGCTAACTACAAAGATTCGCCGATTATTTTATAATTACTGATTTTACGACGCATGTTGGCATTACGGAATTGAAGCCGACCATATAGCGAGGTGAAGGTGCTTCACCCAGAAGTCGTAAGACTTTAGCACCATTTTTGAGACTCACTTACTGAATATGTGCTGCGAAATACATTAGCCCTAATGAAGTTTCTCAAAATCGTCCCTCCAGAAGTCCGCTGTTAGAATATGACAAGCACCGGGCGATGCGAAAAGAAAAATCAAGAAAAAGAAAACCAAGAGCGATGTAATCAAAGGCGCGGAGTAGAGGTGCAAATGAATGCAAGGTTAGGAAAAAGGGTGGTTGTGATGGAAACAATTTAGTGGGGCGTCCTTTCTGGTTCATGCGTTCTGGTTACAGAGGTCGTTTCGCGTGACCTATACTTGGTTATTCTTAGTATAGTATCCGAGCGAGAAACGCGGAGTGTCGGGGGAAAAGCGCCATGCAGGCTTCAATCTAGTAGTTAACGGTTCCGGAAGACCGCTATCATTCATAGTGGCTGCGGGCGAGTGCAAGTCCGTGGTGCTCTTTAGACAGACCTGTTATCGAGGCTTGGAGCGTTTGTCGTTCGAGTAAACGTATTCATTCCCGTACGCAATAGGCAACTGTCGTTCGGTACGCGCATCTCTTGTTTGCCTGTAGTACAGAGGTGCTCGATGAGCGGTGAAGCGATAAAAGCCTCATGGATCGCGTTCCTTTACAAGCAATGGGTTCGCGCCGACGCTTGCTATTTATAGGAACTGCTCTAGCATATACGAACGTACTGCTTTGCGAGTACGTGGGTCCATGCAGGAACTTCCTCTTTAATTCTACAATTTCGTTCCACAGTGCACCATAGTGAGATTTCAGTTAGGGCCTCCTTTTTGCCGGGTTTTTTGCTGCAGGGAGTAATTGTGTCACAACTTTTTGTGCGCTTATTGATGAGGCGCGCACTTTTCGGCACCAACTCAGCTCTCGCTTCTAGTATATAGTATAGCAAACTTAGCGAAAATAAAGAAAAACTAAAAGTTTCTTTACATGCCTTAGCAACATACGCAGGGTGTCAACATCAATAAAAGGCCTCCAAAATATAAGGAAGCGTTAAAGCAGATATGAAGACAAACTAAATTGGCTATCGAAATAGGCCAATGGGTCTCCCTTTCGAAGAGCGGACTCTCCTTATTCCACAAAGCTGCATCATGATGGCCGTCGTGTATCGAGATAAAGCCAAAAAATAAAAAAAAAGGTAAGCCAGGAAGGTTGGCCAGGTGCATCGACGATTGTGTAGCATGGCATCTAGAAACGAATCAACTCGTGAGCTAGAGTAAGGGCCAAACAATGAAATCTTCCTCACCTCAGTAAGGAAGCCTTCATTGCGGTGAGGCTACCTTATGTCACTCTGAAAGCTTCCTTACTGAGGGGCCCTCGGTAGAGGCTTCCTTGGTGCTTCCTCAGCATAAGGTAGCTCCAAAGCTACCTTCATGCGTCCTTACGCCGCTCCTGGACCTGAACGAGTGCTTCACCTCACTGCTTGACCACGTGACGTTTGCTGGCGCACGCGCTGTCGCCCTCCTGTAGAGAAGCGCGAGCCCAGTACGTCCTTGCCAGGCATGTTCGTTTCAGTCACGCGTGCGGCATGGAAGCGTTGCTAGGCGTTGCACGACGCCGGCGTGCCAGCGTTGATGGAGCACATCAAGTTTTACACTCTAATGCGCAACTTTTTTTAGCTTTAGTAAACAAAACTAGAAGAAAGCGTCCACGCTTCTGTATATTAGCTCTTCAATTTAAAGATTGTGCGACGGTACAACATTTTTTTTAGAATAATGGTGTTCGCGTAAAGATGTTGAGATAATCTTGAACCCAGGCATGCGGCAAACGCTCTTTACGTGAGGACGGGTGAAGGGAGCTTTCAAAGTACGCTTGCTTCCTCCATCGATCTTCCGCTGTAAGAAGGCCTCACGTAAGGTTAGGAAGCGCTGGAAGGAAAGGAACGTTTCATTGTTTGGGCCTAAGTTTCTTATACAGCGTCCAGTCACTTCTTACAACAGTGCTATTAACATGGTCCTGGCTGATGTGCTATGGTATAGCTCTGCTCTTTCTTTTATTATTATAGTACGCTTCTCGTGTTCCTCATTTCTTTGTTTTACATCCTGAGCTATGGTTTTCTCACGGCGGAACGTATAGAGACGTTCGGCATAGAATACATGTGTCGAATTACCCGACTGCTACCACCCACGGAAGCTGCCAAGGAAACCACAGTCTGATATTTGCGAGCAATTGGTAAGCCCACGTGCGCTTGCGGGGCTTCTCTGTGGTTCGGCAGCGCGAACTCTGCCAAAGCGTTCTCTTGCCCTCCTTCCGCGGCTGCGCGGCGCGCACTTCAGCGACGCAGCCGCTACCACTCGACATCACGGACTCGTGGCGGCGCGTGAGCTCTAGCTATGTTCTCTCGCTATTCTGTTGATTGTCCATTCCTCTTGCTTCGAAAAAAAAAATAATAAAGAAGACAGAGAAAATATAGGAAAGAGAGAAATAACGGGTGGCGCACATTGTACGCGGTGAAAGAAACAAGGTGCGGAGAGTTACCGCTGGCGCCCAGCGTTAGCCACTGCGTACACCGACCGGCTCCCGTGCCGTTCAGGCACTTCACGCTCGCGGGGAGTAAGCGAAAGAACGGCCTGATGTGCGCGATGCGCGTGCTTCGCCTGCCGCAGACTAAGTGCCGCCGCCCGCTCTGTTTGATCGGCCGGCCGTAATTTACCGTCGGCAACCCGGTAATCGAAGCGAGCCGCCGGACCACTCACCGGGCCATTTCTTTGTACACGCGCTACAGAGCGGCACCTCAGGAAGAGCCGTCCCCTTTCACCGCCTCCATCTTCTCTTCACCGGCGCTGCTGACAGAAAGCGCGCAAAAGGAGCGGCTGAGCGTCAGCGAAGATCTCGACGGTGCGCTCGGCTTTCCCTTGCATTTCCTGCCTTTCCTTGGTGTAACGCGTGCACACACGCTTGTTTTTTGTTGCTGTAGTATAGCGCCGCGTGCTTTTTTCTAGTTCATGCGGTCTATAAACTCTGTCAGGTAGAGGCGAGCATGAGAAAGGAGGCGGTCTGCTATGCCTCGATTGCGGCTGCGCGTGTTACATCCTCGCAGTTGCCACCATCAGGTTCACTAATATCTATAGTAGAACAGGGGCATCGTGGATGGTGGTATATTGTTGTTGACGACCGCGGTGATGTCCAAGGGGACCGTATGACACAAGTACACGTTCGTCTTTGCTCTGTATCAGCACTTCCAGGGGTGGCTGCCTCGCACGAAAACTTTCCTATAACAGGCACGGGCAATGGCACAGTACCAACAGCGCGCTCGTCTCGTTCGCCGCTTCTCCTCACGAACCGCGCGAAGATTGCGATCGAAGCGCGATGCGCTTCGGCACGTCTTCTGCCTAGCGACTCGGTGGGCGAGACCTTGGGGAGGAAACACGATTGCGCCTCTCGCGGAGAGGGGCAGAGGCGGAGGAGATAATGCGAGGTGCGCGCATGTTCACATTACTTTTAACGCTGTTGTGTGTGCTTGCGTCTGTGCGTGAGGCGCACGAGCATTAGGCGAGTGCGTGTGGTCCCTCCTCTCAAACCACTTTGCGCCCGTACGGTCGAAGGCTTCGATCCTATATATCGCCAATACTTTATCTTAGGAGCGAGGGCGCGCACCTATGATTTTGTGTGTGTTTATGTCGAGCTGGAGCAGCCGGAACCCTGTTTGTTTTGCTGGCCGCGCCGAGAAGGGTGTGGCGCCTCATCAAAAAAATACGCCATAACTATACACGTCACCTATGGCTATAGTTTCTTGCATCGCTGACGAAGCGAGTGCGGTCGTCACTGGGAGTATAGCCTGTTCTGCTAGCTCCGCGCAAAGACCGCCACGCATGCGCACTCTTCTTAGCTTTCCAGGCAAAGTAATAATAATATTTGGGGTTTTACGTGCCAAAACCACTTTCTGATTATGAGGCACGCCGTAGCGGAGGACTCCGGAAATTTCGACCAACTGGGGTTCTTTAACGTGCACCTAAATCTAAGCACACGGGTGTTTTCGCATTTCGCCCCCATCGAAATGCGGCCGCCGTGGCCGGGATTCGATCCCGCGACCTCGTGCTCAGCAGCCCAACACCATAGCCACTGAGCAACCACGGCGGGTTTCCAGGCAAAGTGCACCGATGCTGGCTTTGAATTAAACGTCCGCAAGCTTGGGAAAATTAAGCTCGCTTACGTCGCAGTAGCAGCATGCGAAACCTTCTACATAGTATACACCGAAGGCGGAGCGGCAGTCGCAGCCGTAAATTGATTGGCGCATAATGTCAATGAGCAACCTTTCACCGCGGTTTTACTAACTGATCCGGGAAGATGGAACCCCTTCGCAGTACGGACGATAGCAGTAAGTTGAGAATTCCGCCGCTAGGACAAAAAAGAAGCTAAATACGAACAGAGATCCTGTCTTGTCACCCGAGGGTTCCGCGAATCGACGTGCCTTAGTGGCTTGCGTCTCGCGAAACGCGTTCTGTGCAGCCGGTCCGAGACTTGGCAGTGGTGGAGGGCTCACGCGGGAGCAGGTTCAGTCTGAGTAGCGGGATATATGGCAGTGTCGGCGTGCTTTACAGCCTTCATTATCGAGTGAATGAGCCGTGCGGGAGGCTCTTACATTTTGCTGCAGATAACTGCAGCTGCAAAGCGATGCATGGGTCCAGGAGAAAAAAAAAAATGACTTATAGAAAAGAAAGAGAAATAAGGAAGACAAATGGTGAGCTGATGATGGCATGCTTAGCTACAGCGGGAGGTCACGTATAAAAGAAACGGTACCGTGTTTCGTTGCGGCGCACATGCACGTTACCCGCCGCGGTTGCTCAGTGGCTATGGTGTTAGGCTGCTGAGCACGAGGGCGCGGGATCGAATCCCGGCCACGGCGGCCGCATTTCGATGGGGGCGAAATGCGAAAACACCCGTGTACTTAGATTTAGGTGCACGTTAAAGAACCCCAGGTGGTCGAAATTTCCGGAGTCCTCCACTACGGCGTGCCTCATAATCAGAAAGTGGTTTTGGCACGTAAAACTCCATATATTATTATATTAAACATGCACGTTCGGGAAGGGGGGAAGGGGGAGGGGGGCGAGGTTATGATCAGCATACTAGCACGCTCTCACGGCCGTGTTTGATTCGATATTTTGCTTGTTGCTTTGTGCCCTGTACGGTGCGCCGTACAGGTGCGATCAATGGGATGGGAGACGCAGGGGAGGCCTGTGCGACGCCATTCCCCAGCGGGGGATGTTCAGCAAACGCTGATCAAGCCACTCCTGCCTAAGGCGTTCTCCATTACCTTACAGTTAACGACGTCGATCTTTTACGCTATACAGTGGACACGGTGCCCGTTGGCACAGTGCCGAATTATCAGGTGCTCGGGTTGCCGTGATATAGAGGCACTCACAACTATGTGTTGGTACGTCGACTCATGGCTGGAAAGTGCGTGATCACTGAGGGCCTATGAGCCAGTTCGATAGCGTGAAAATATAGCCGTCGAATAATAAATGAAAGGAGGCAGCGTCTCACAGGACAGCAGCGCGAACTATGTGGGTGCACAGAACGCTACTTCAGTACTGTACGTGTCGAAATTTTAAAGATCATTTCGTGAGCCGATTCGCATGCTTATTGAGCTGTGCAGTGGCTCTTCTGTGGCACTGAACGTGCTATAAGGACATATACCATAGGAAATGTTCGTCGTTTTTTTTCTTTTCTGTTACAGTCTGAGAATTCTGGAACTAGTACATGCACTAAGGCCCAATGCACAACCTTGGAGGAGCAGTGGTCACGCGTGGTGGACCGTTTGATGTACGGCTGAGTAAATTATAGAGTTTCGTACATTAATTACTTGAGGGAACTGTGGCGCTTGTGTTTACAGGAGCTGCAATGGGTGTGGTTCAGCCAGCATGGGAATTACGGGAAGTACACGGATATATCTGAACTTCGTCCATTTGGCTTCAAACGCGGCTACGTGACGTTTTAACTCGTCCCTTTCAACAAACTACTGCGTAATAAATAAATAAATAAACTTTACCAAATTGTCCTGCGGCAGGGTACGGAAATAGGACCTCGATAGCATAGAGGCCCGGTATTGAAACCGCTACGCCACGGACGCATGCATCGCCAAGCGACATAAAACGCCATTGTGAATTTCTCGTGGGCAAGCCAGTGCCTTGAGACACTTGGCAGGTTTCGATTTGACCACCTCGAGAAGCTGAACCGTTTGGATTAGTAGCGATTGTGCGTGTTCGCAGCATGTTCTGCACTTCGAAAAGTATAGATTTCTCTGAAATTTACGAAAATGAAGGCATACAAAGCGTAATGAACAAAGCCGCAAGAACGTCTGAATCCACAAGCACGAAGATCAGACAAATCCATGTACTTCCTGTTATTTCCATGGTGGCTCAACGATTGCAGAGACAGAGTTCCCTCTAGCAATTATCGAAGGAAACTCTATGGAATAAATAAGTCGGTCATGCTCGTCGGCGTCATTCTTTTCATGCATGCGACTAGCCATCATTTTCTTTTACGTTTGGCAAGATACCGCATACAGTTGTTTCTCGTTACAAAACTGCGGCTTGCGTCGCGAAAGGTTATCGCGATCTGCGCATGTTTTATACGCCACCTTCTAGGAAGCCTGGGTGGGTTTAATGTTCTTTTACTATTTATTGGAGGTTCTGAAAATAAAGGTTAGCTTGCTTATGAACGGCTGGCGAGTTTTACTTTGTCCATGCTCGGCATGCTGTCTTTATGTGGTGATGGACTAAGAAGAAAAAAGGGCATAACAAAAATAAGGATAGTCGCCGTGATTCGAAGGTACAACGCTGGACTTGGGCTCCGAGGATCTTATGTTCGCATCCTCCGTAAATCTTGTGGGTTCTTTTTCCCGGGCATTTTGGTTGTACCGCAAGAGTTACGCCACACGCTTTACGTTCATGCTACAGCTTTAAACCAGATGAAAGATTGTAAAACTATAAGAGCAGTTGGTCACCTCGAGCCTTTCCAATTAGGAACCAGGAGGGAACACCCTGTTTTTCGATGCGGCAAAACGACGCGTCGCAATCTGGACCTGTGCCTACACACACGCCCCAAAAAAGCATTTCCCATAAAGCTCTTCGCAGGAGAAGATGCCGGCCTATCACGAGGTTGGACACATGACCGGTCGATGCAAAACAGCTACTATAATATGTGCTTCACGTAACTTGTGCCGAAATTTGAAGAGTTGTAAGGGCATAGCGGGAGAGAACCAAGGTAATGTTGTGTTTGCCATCGCTTAGGGGAAGTCAGACTATTTCCTGTAGTTCGCGTGAATGCAAAATTCGTTATTATTAATTAATCCAACTTCTAAAATAATATGTTCGAAACAAAAGCGTAAATCAGAAAATTGTAGATCATTTTGAAAATTCCCGACCCAGATTTCTGTTTCGCAATACGTGCTACATAAAAGTTTTTCAACAAGCCTAAAATAAAGCCCGCGAAACAAAGATAAAAATTTTTCTGCAGCAGCTGCAGCCGTGCAACAACCGCAGAAACTAACGATATTTCAAGTAGAGAATAAAATAATGAGGTACACGCCCCCGGTATACACCAAGCTAACTTTAGGTAGAGTTTAAACATATGTGAATGCCCCGTAGATGGACAGAACCAAGGTAATGTTTACCGTCGCTTGGAGATACTCATATTATTTTTTCATACCGACTAATTAGATAATTGGTCTTAATTAATTAACCTACTTCTCACATATTATAATTAGACGAAAATTGTAGAGCGACATGAAAACCTCCCGATACAGCTTTCTGGTGCTCGATACGTGCTACATAAAAGTGTTTTTCCGAGCGTGATAGAAGCCCGCAAATGCACGCAAAATTGCCGCGCGACTGGCCCCTCGAGGCACTTAGCGTGTATTCGCGGGCTACTTTCACGCTCGGAAAAGCACTTTTATGTAGCGCGTATCGATCACCAGAAAGCTGTATCGGGAGGTTTTCATGTCGCTCTACAATTTGCTCATTGACAGTTTTCGTCTAATTATAATATGTGAGAACTTCAATAATTAATTAAGGCTAATTATCTAATTAGGCGAAATGAAAAAAAGAACAGTCTGAGTATCTCCAAGCGACGTAAAACATTGCCTTTGTTCTGTACAGCTACGTGGAATTCGCATATCTTTAACTCTGGCTAAAGTTAGCTGGGACACCGCGTATACGCTATATAAAATAGTATATCCATCGCTTAGTTTGACAATCATCTTCGATGTTTTTTTAATTTCTTTTGCACAATTTTTCTTCGCAGTGTGGTTACGGCAAATACTGCAGGTGTTGTGTGCGAAGAACCAGATTGTTTTCGTTATTTTTACTCCGGAGCTTCTAACTATACAGCGTCTTCGTCACGTGCGATCCTATGCGACGCAAGACCGGCGTTTTTTTCGTCACCGCCTTGGCTGCATAGTGCCACCTTTCGCAATGCGGGACAGCAAAAGTAACCGTGCAAGCTGGTTCGCTTGATCATGCTTTCAGACACTGTATACTACAGCGTCACGTGTGCCATGGGGGAGCAGTGGATCACGAGGCTAGTTACCGGTTGCCCCCAAAATACACGGGAGGGAGCGAGTGAGTGGGACTCGCGCGCGCTTGTTGATCTATTAATATATAAGCCTGGAAAATGCCTCGCATGCGTCCACGGGGCTAAATTTGTGTGCGCTCGGACGTCACACGCGTGTGCCTGACCCACGCGTCGACCCCATGCGTTGCACACGGCCTGCGGCTTGGCTATGAGAGAGATATAAGCTTGAGGTGAACGATTAAACAGAGAGATGGTAAAGGACCTAGGAAAAAAATAAAACTTGACGAGACTCGAAAACAGATCGACAAGGGCCGATAAAAAAAGAACTAGACGGGTCAACACCTCGGCGCCGCGTATATGTGGGTAGCGCATAAACTCTGCTATCGCTCACTTCGAGCGCCGCGAGAAGCTCCCTAAATAAAACTTACCGATGACATCGTGATCGCTGCTAACTCTTTGACCCTTTCAGAGGTGGCCGCAAGAAGCACGAATAGCGTCGAAGTTCTCGCAGCACTGGCCGATGAGATATGCCGATAAGAGAGATGCGACGAAAGAGGCAGGGAGGTTAACCGAGGCCGTGCCCGCTTGGATACCCTACGCTTGACGAAGTGGAAAGGGGGAACTTGCTATTTATTTCCCCGTCTTTGCTTCTATTTATTTGCCGATAAAGTGGCATAACTCAGTGCCACGTAACTGAAGCTGCGGAACGCCGTTATTGGCGAAAGAAAGAAACATCAATTTGCTATAAGCTATAATATAATCCGGAGCTCTTCGTGCTGCATCAGTCACTTCTATAACCCCGCCTGGAGCACGTTGCCAAAGGCGCAATGCAGAGCGGAGCTAGGCCAAGTGTGTTCTCAGAAGGAAACCCTGCCCCATATTGTTATTCTGCGATGCCTCTGGCGGGGGCGTACCAGGCAGGCTGACTGCTATTCTCTGCAGTTCATGCCAACTGACACAGGGTCTTTCAGCGAACACTTTCGATAACCTTTAGCACATTATGGCCCATATTACAATTTACAAATTCAGGCCGTGGAATTCGCAAAGCGGATCCACTTGGAACGAATTTTTAAGACGACACCCGTTTTGAAATATAAATTCCCAAACTTTGCGGAGAAATGTATTGGCATTCCAGTTAATTTGTCACCAAAGCGTCGTTTCATGCATTGGAGCACACAAGTAACTGGAACGCCAATGCATTTCTCCGCAAAGTTCGGGAATTTCTATATTGAAATTGGTGTCGTCCTCAGAATTCGTTCTAAGTGGATCCGCCTTGCGAAGTCCACTGCTAGAATTCGTAAATTGCAATATGGGCCATAAGATAATTAGCTAAAAAGTTAATTAGCGAAGTCTTTTTAATTAATCAATTTCGCATATCCTTTTTTTTGCAAGTAGTGTCCACTGCTTCGAGTAGACCGGCTCATAAACAAGAATTGTGAGATCTGCCACAGGCAACCTTTAAAAAAGTTTGAAAGTGTTCGCTCGAACACCCTTCTTCTGACATGACAAACACCGTCTTCTGACATGAATGTTGGCCCGGTCCTCATTCGCTTATTTCGATGCGTAATGCTGTGCAATGCCTTGCATACAGAGATAATTAACTCGTGCTTATAGCGAAAAAAAGACAAAGAAAATGTTTCTGCCAAGATACCATAAAGATACAATTGGGTCGTGTAAACAAGAAATATAGAATCCGAAAGCCCTTCGCAGCAACGTTTCATGGAGTCGCCGGGAATTGAAATCAGTCCTATAAGCGCCATATGGGCAAGGCTACAGCTTTCTTTATAAGATGCACGAGTGCGCGCTGGCGGAGGGGCGAACTTCATTATTACGAAACTCGTTCGTGCTTGCACTTAAATTAGTTGTTCTACTTTCCACACCGTGGTCTCTAAACAATTGTTCTCCCACTACGTTGAAATGTGTGACCTCTGCATATTCAGGTGCTTGATCGTCTCCTCGGAGCCACAGCTGTCGCAAGCAGGGTTGCTGGCCATTCCAATGTGGAATGAATAGGCGCTCGGGAATGCTTCTGTACCCGGTACAATGTGGCATGAAAAGTGCTCGCGACCGCGATCGAAAAACTGGACGATCGTCCCTTGACAAAGGAAAAAGTCCAATGACACTGGTCCAGACAGATTCCGGCACTCAAGGCCTCAAGTACTTTGCTGAAGCTCTTTATGACTTGTGAATTGTGCGACTGACTTTGAAAGTTGCGGCGCGTAGCATCGAGTGTGTGGATTGTGTTGATTTTCCTTTATTTCTTTTTTTGTGCGTTTCTTCTATCACCTTTTATTCCCTTTATCTCTTTCCCCAGCACAAGGTAGCCAGACGGTACTCACACTGGCTAACCTCCCTGTCTTTTCCCCTTTTCTCTCTCTCGCTCTTTCTCTCCTCTCCGCATTTTCAGCAGACTTATATTCACGACGGACATACATGGAGAGGTGGAATGGTCATTGCCATTTTCATGACGCAATCGCGTGGTCCTTGTCCGATGGATCTAGCGTGGAACATTTATTCGATCTGATTGGGGTGCGTGCATGGACGCGAGCTATAAACTGTTTTAACTGCAGGGGCGTGGTGGTTTCGTCCAGACACCGCGCTTTCTTCGGTTTTGCGATAAAACTTGCAGCGCCGATGTTTCTCTATGTTGCATCGCACCGCAGATTGGAAGGACACGCATTGCGCCCGTTGCGATAAGTGGCTTTTATACTATACCTTTGAGGGAAACCGGCGTGCGAATCCGTACTTTTTGGCCGCAGAAAATGAAAGAAACTAATGGCAAAAAAAGAAAGAAAGAAAGAAAGAAAGAAAGGTAGCAGAGAAGACAAAGAAGGAAGCGTCAATTAATTCTGTCGCCCTTTTTTTTATAGTTCTTCGAGCGTTTTACGTTATTCTTTTGCCCTCGTTCCTAAACAGTTTGCTTTCCCATTTTTTTTTTTCATTCTCTTATCTTCTCCAACCACTGAAAGTGGGGACGGTGGAGGATGGAGGAATGAGCAAGTTTTGTGGCGCGTGTATGAATCTCGGTTTTGGCGCAATTTTACGGCTCCCTAATGGAGTATAGCGGCCGTAGAGTCAGCCTCTGATTTACCGCTTTCTGTGCGCTTCGCTTTGCCTCCCTCTGGTTTCTTTCTTTCCACCGGTCGTTCCGCGCCCTTCCCCGTCCAAGTCGGGTGCGGACGCCGCAGGGTTCGTTTCTGGCTCGCGGCCACGTCCGTCACTGTCCGGAGGCGTGTCGCACTTTCTCTTCATTTCTGCGCAGTCATTTCCGAGTTAGACAAGAAGGAAAAAAAGAGAGAAAGAAAGACGAGTATAACGTAAGAAAATGGGGGAATAAACTCGAGATGGAAAGATTGACGCGCTGGAACGGCTTTGGAGTGTTGGCTATGGTCTCATCCTATTTAGAGCGTTCCAAGAAGGAAAATGGGAGCAAACATTAATTTCGAGCGAATGAAAATTTACAGTCTCACCAGCAACGCGCGAACTCCGTTTGTGCATGCTTGAGATTGAGTGTGTGTACGTGCGTATTCTTTTTAAGAATGATGCGCTTGTCATTGCGTGATGTGCGTACTGTGAAAGCTGACGGGATCCTAAGGCTGTCTATTTATAATACGGTCGCTATAAGTCTGGGTTTCTAAGTCACGGTATCGATGACTATGCGAGCAGCGATGGTTGGATTAGGATGCGCACAAACTTGTGGTGGCGAATACAACTTTATTTAGACAGGTATGCCCCCGAAGGCTATTAAGTTCTAGTATTAAGTGGTAGTACTAAAAGTTAGTATAGCGTTTCCTTATCATATCAGGGAATCTAAATTGATCTCCTGCATGTAGGACAGGAGCGTGTGTTATGGCGGCCCATTCAGCTATTTTTGCAGGCCATTTTCGCCTCGAATGCTGGCCGCTGCTTGGGTGGCGTGGCCACGCCTAGTTATGGTGGTTGCCGGGAAAGTACAGCCAACGACAAAAGTTTACGGACCACGGTATCTCAGAAAACGTTCGATTTCCGAGCATCCTGTAACATTAGTCAGTAAAACCGAACATCACGATGTCGTTCGCTCATACTAGTAGAGTCTGCCAATGCGAATACTAGGCTGCGTTGTGACGCTGCGCACATAATCAGCTTTTTCGCAGATCTCGTGTTCCGTAAAATTTGGTGGTTGACTGTACATGCATAAGATAGCACATGTGGTGAGCCCGTCGACATATCATCCTGGTGGAAAAGAGAACAAATGGTCGTCAGTTGGTAGGATTCATCAGGGTTCCTTCGAGGTTACCTGTGCGCGATGTGACGGGTGATCGCGGCGTCCAAACAAAGCCTGCGCAAAACCACTTCCTGTCTGATCAAGCCATGAGAGAGAGAGAGAGATAGTAAAGAGAGGAAACGCAGGGAGTTCAACCAGACGAGCGTCCGGTTTCCTACCCTACACTGGCGGAATGGAAAGGAAAACAGAAAGAGGAAAGAGGGATAGAGGGAACACTTTGTGTGGACGCAGCAAAGCACCTGGAAATCAGTAAAGTCCAAGCAAGTGCTCCGCCGATACGTTAGGCTGCCGTCATTCTGATGTCTGAAGCTCACTTGGTGCTTACCCATAGCTGCTGATGCATGTTGAAGTCACCACTGAAGACCCAGGAGCCAGTGGGCGTCAGCAGTACGTTGCAGCACGTGGCAGTATATTGTTAAGGTAAACCCCAGCCTTTCTTACTTCAGTGCGAATAGAATGCTACGGATGATTCATGATGCTTACTCAAGACTTGTAAGTACTGAATTGAGAGCATCCAGCACTTCCATTGCACTTCGCGCTGACGGAATATTGTGCAAGTTATTCAAGAGTATTCGGAAAGCATTCATGAGAGACCAAAGTATCATAACCACTTGCCGGTCTTCGGGCAATTTGTCAGGAATCCGCGCGGTGCACTCTACAGCGGTACGCAGCTGTATCACTTGACGTGGCTCCGGCTCCGGCTGTGGCATCGGCTGTGCCACCGACTGTGGTATCGGCTGTGGCATCGGCTGCGGCTACGGTTGCGACTTCCGCTGTTGTTCTGGCTTTGGCTGTTGCTTTAGTAGTGCGGACCAAGTTGTATTGTTCTCCGCCATGACCGTGTCAGATTTAGATTGAGTTGCGCCAGGCCTAGGGGCAGGAGGAGGAGGTGTTGTGGGATGAGGGGTGCTCTTCACAGAGGCATCAGCGTTCTTTGAAGTCCGAACGCGTCGGGAGCTTCGCTTTCTAACGGCCCCAACAGCTTTCCGACGAGAGGAATGGTCTGTCGCCATCTGCTTCAAGATCGCCTTTTCCTTCTTTATTTTGGGGCAGTCCTTCGAGGAAGCATCATGGGACCTAAGGGAATTGGTGCATTTGAGAACCGTGGCTGCGCAAGAGTCTGCAGCGTGGGGCTCGCTGCAACGTGAGCAAACTCTCGTGTTCTCGCACACGGCGCTCACGTTTCCCAGCCTCATGCAAGTGTGGAATCGGAGTGGCTTTAGGATGAATGGTCGCCAAAGTGCCTTAAGTTGCCCACGTTGACGTGCGAACGGAGAGTCTCGCCCTTGAAAATTAATTTTACACAGCGGGATGTGCCGAGGCGATATACATGGGTTATGGCGACGCCATCAACGGCAAGCTTCCTTAAAATCGGCAAGTCAGCGCTGGAAATGGAGGCGTCCACGTCGTAGACGACACCAGTAGTGGAACCATTGTTCAGGGGGATGTACGAGCGGAGCTTAACCTCACCTACTTCTGTAAATAATTTAGTCGGATTTCTCAGCGCAGTGTCATGTATGACGTCAATAGCAAACATATCTTTTTCGTGTGTTGTATAACGTCTGTGACCTGATTTGGCGCCACCGCTTCAAGTTGCACTGATACAGACTGTCTGTTGGGTCGCCTCAGGTTGTCGGCAGCGAGTTCTGGTACGAATAGAATCGTACTGAGTGCGGTATTCTGAGTTGGTCCTACCGTTGGCGTGCTCGAAGACATGGGTGCCCTGGTGGTGCGTCTCCATTTCACCTTGCGGCTCCGCACAAGCTCGAAGGCGTCGTCGGAGAAGTCCTCACTGCTGAGCGAGTAGACGCTGGTGTCATCGCCGTAGGTGTTGCTTTGGAGGCCGCCTCGCTTCCTAGACGCAGCCGCTGCTGAAGTCGCCATTTCTGGAAAAGGCATGGGGACGTCAACTTGCATCCGTGCCACGAACCACGCCGTCTCTCCAAAGATGTACGCAGAAACAAGGAGAAAACAGCTGAGCTAGAGAAATAGCGTCCTGGCTCGCAGGCACTTCGTCTTCGTCTTCCAAGCCATGAGAGAGAGATAGAAAGCAAGGTCAGGAAAGGCCGGGAGGTCAACCAGAAGAGCATCCGGTTTGCTACCCTACACTGGGGGTGGGGGAAAGGGGAATAGAAAGAGGGAAAGGGGAGAAAGTGAGCACTGAGTGCGTGTGGGCGGGACACTATGTACAGGGACACTATAAACGGTCTCTTAAGCCGGTGCACTTCAGGTATTGCACTAATGCACGATTTGCTTTTCGTGCCAGTGACGTGTGTGGCCACGGTCCGAGTATCTTTGACTCGCTGAACGGTCTTAAGTCCAGTCGGTGTAAAGTTTCCAGCAGAGAGAGGCATTGTACATCGTAGCGGGGGCAGCTACACAATAGGTGCTCGATGGTCTCCTCGTATCCACAGGAATCGCGCATCGGGCTCTCGGCCATTCCTAAACGATAGGAGTATGAGTTTGTGAACGCTACTCCCAGCCACAAGCGGTACAGCAAGGTTGCTTCGCCGCGAGAAAGGCTAGATGGCAGTTGTAGCCGTAGCATAGGGTCGAGTTTATAGAATCGGAAATTGAAGGCACTTGAACTCCAGAGATCTTGCGACTTTTTGCGTGCATGTAGGCGAAGTTCCCTGGCAGCGTCCGACCTCGCCAAAGGTATTGAACGCGTCTGGGCATCTTCGTGGGCAGACCGGGCAGCCTTGTCAGCTAGGTTGTTGCCGACGATGCCACAGTGAGCAGGAATCCACTGAAATATAATGTGGTGTCCTCTTTCCAGAGCATGGTGGTGCAGTTCCCTGATTAGAGATGTCATTTGCTCGTAAGTTCTGTGACGTAATGCGGACTTGATGCTGTGAAGGCCTGCCTTAGAGTCACAAAATACGACCCATTTCTCTGTTGGCTCTTCGGTGATGTACATCATAGCGGCATGGAGAGCTGCAAGTTCTGCCGATGTAGATGTAGTCGTGTGCGACAATTTGAATTTAACTGTAACGTTCTTGGCTGGAATGACGAATGCGGCAGTTGAGCTGGTAGGTGAGGTCGAACCATCGGTATATATATGTATGCGGTCATGATACGTCTGGCGCAGTAATAGGAGCGTAAGTTGCTCCAGAGCCGGCGATGGATGATCGGACTTTTTTGCAATTCAAGGAATTGCAAAATTCACTTGAGGCTGTCGTAGGCACCACAGGGGAGATGAAGGCTTCGTCGCCGGTGTAAAATATCACGGTATGCACCCTTTATGAGCGTTAATCACTCTTGAAAAGGTCGCTTGAGGTCTCTCGGCTGGTAGGGAGGCGAAATGATGGTCGGGCATCCTTGACAGATGGCGAATGTGTGCTCTGAGAGAGTCGACAGCTACGTGTGTCTGGATCATATGGTCCCCAGCGATGGCAATTGTTGCTGCTCTTGACGTGCACCGAGGCAGCCCTAAACACGTGCGTAGGGCTTGACCTTGTATGCTCTTCAAAGCGCGAAAGTTCGTCTTGCATGCACTTGACAACACTGGTAAACTGTAACGCAGGAGTGCGAGAAACGGTACCCTGTAGAGCTGCATCATAGAACGGACTGGTGTACCCCAGTTTTTCCCGCAGAGAAATTTAAAGACCTGAGCAATGGCAACTACTTTCTTCTTTAGAAAGACGCAATGAGGGCTCCACGCGGGGTTGCGGTCAATGATTACACCCAGAAAGTGATGTGTCTTAGCATAGGGTACAGCTTGACCATTGATCAAAACAGGATACGATGACATTTGTTTGCGCGTAAAGCCAACCAATGCGCACTTTTCAGTAGCACGCTAAGGCCTTGTTCTCGGAGATAAGACGCCGTCATGCTTGCCGCCCGCTGAAGCCTGGCTCGTACCTGAGGGCGAGTCACTGCTGAAGCCCAGATGCAAATGTCGTCGGCGTATATTGAGACGTGAACTGACCGCGGTAGGTACTCCGCTAGTCCTGCCAAGACGAGGCTGAACAGAATGGGGCTCAACACTCCACCCTGCAGCACACCATGGTAGATGTAATGTTCCGAAGTTGAAGATGTTCCGTCTTCAGTCTGTAAGAAAAATCACCTCTCTGTCAAATAGTCCCTAATCCACTGATACATCCGGCCACCAACTCCAACAGCCTCAAGTGAGTTGAATATGGGCTCATGGGCTACGTTGTCGTATGCTCCTTTTATATCTAGAAAAATTGCCACTGATAGGCGCTTGAGGCTTTTTTTGTATTTTGGACCCAGGTTACGATGTCAATGACGTTGTCAATGGACTAGCGACCTCGACGAAAGTCCCTCATGGCGTCCAGACAGATGTTGAATCGCTCTAGGTAGCATTCCAAGCGAGCAAGAATCATTCTTTCCATCACTTTACCGACGCAGCTCGAAAGCGCAATCGGACGATATGATGAGAGCTCAAGCGGATACTTTCCAGGTTTCAGAATAGTGATCAAGCGGCTCGTTTTCCATTGTCTAGGAACGGCGCCGTTCTGCCAAGACTCATTGAGGTAGCTGAGCAGTTCAATACGTGCGTCATGTCCAAGATGGCATAGGGCAGCATACGTGATGCCATCAGGTCCTGGTGACGAAGAACGCCTGCAGGTCGCCAACGCAGCATCGAGCTCTTCGAGTGAAAATAGCACGTTCACTTCTGGTACACAAGAATGTCACTCAATGCAGCCTCAGTAATGACGGCCATGGACCCAGCAACCCGTGCACAGAACTCTTCAGCCACTTGAAGTTCCGAGCGGAGTTGGTAGAGGGCCAGAGGAGCAAAGGGCTTCCTTTGAAGCGGAGATGAGTGAAGACCTCTAACCGTTCTCCATATGTGCGAGAGCGATTTTCGAGGATCAAGTGACTCACAGAAAGTTTTCCATCGCTTGTCTTCCAATTTATTCATACGACGCTGGACTTTCTTCTGTATGCGTTGTTACGACATCCAACCGGTGCCGCCACTGTTACGACTTTGCACCGCTGCACCACGATTACGACTTTGTGGTCCCGTAGCGCTCGTCACCCGTTTCGTGACAGAGCGTTGGTAGCGAAGATAGCGCTCGTCACCCGTTTCGTGACAGAGCGTTGGTAGCGAAGACTCCGAGCCAGGCGTCGATGAGAATAACGAAAGGGATTTTATACATTATATACAGGTCATTGTACAGGACAAGATCGGATCGGCACTGGGGCCGAGAGCTCACACAAACGCGACTGTTCCCGCACGGCGACGTCCGGCGAAAGCGCGTGACACATCTCACCCCAGTCGGGAGCGGCACTGTCTCCCGGTGGGTCGGCGGATCCTGTTTTTCAGGCGGCGCGCCGCGTCTTTTATAATCCCCGAGGTGCCATTGTCACTCAAACGGCCCAATACAAAGTCAGCACTGGAAGGTCGTCCGAGGGGTCCAACCAGCGACCGCGCTGACCACCCGGTTCAAAGTTCGCGCGCGCGGTGACCTCCATGCAAGAGGAGGTGCGGCGCCGGGCTGTCTAGCACTCGCTGACACGTCTCAACACGTCACCTGCCGATGCTTCTCTCGCAGGACAGCGCTGCCTGACGGCTCAGCATCTTTACTTGTGAAGGGAGAATTAGGGCGCTCGCAGGATAGATTCAGCATCTTGCAGATTCGGAATCCGGGCTTGTGGTAATGGCACAACAGCGTCGTGAAGCCCTCAGATCCAAGACGCACTTCGTATGCCGATACCTCCTCTCCGCCTGTCGGCGTGCCGCCCGCAGCCTCTCCAGTTCCATATCCAAGTCTGTTCGCCTTGCTGACCTTGTGAGCGAGCGGATGGATGTTTTCAATGCCTCTGCGATTGCATCTTCGATAGTGTGTGGAAGGCCTTCCCGACATGCGTCATCCATATCCTTCTTAAACGTTGTCCAATCAACTGTACGCGGGACAGTAGAGGAGCGTTGTTCAACTCCTCTAATCTTTATGCATGTTGGAATATGGTCGCTTCCATGTGTTTCAATGTCCGTAAACCAGTGGACGCTCGAGGCAAAGCGCCGTGACACCAAAGTTAAGTCCAAGCAGCTGCTATAGGTCGTGCCTCACAAAAACGTAGGGCTACCGTCATTCACAGAGCACAAATCATGGTCGGCAGCAAAAGAGGTGAGACTCTCGCCTTTGGAATCAATTTTAGTGCTTCCCCATAGCTGGTGCCATTGTTCATCAGTAATATTTTCTTAAGTCGTTCGCCGTCAACGTGACCCCCTGGGTATATGTAGGCTCCAATTAGTGTAAATGACACATCCTTCTTTTGGATATTCAGGCAGCCATATTGGTTGTCGTCATGAGGCTCTACCGCGTTAGCGACATATGTAAAGTCCGTGCGGATGTAGACGATTACTTTCGTGCTCGCACCGCATGTGGACGAGACGAAAGATTCGTAACCGGACAGTCTGAGTGGAGTTGATGTATTTGGTTCGCAAATGACCAGTATGGGAAAGCGATTTGTAAAAATGAATTGGCGAAAGTCTGCTATACGGGTCCTTAGACTCCTAGCATTCCACTGAAAGATCGACGCACGTTTAACTTCAGTGCGGAAGGGGATTATTGGTCGAGCCATGATGCTTAAACGATGCTAGCAAGCACTGGATTTAGTGCATCCAGTATTTGCAGAGCGCTTCGAGCTGCTGGTGTTTGCAGCTTGTTCAGTATAATGCGCATTGTATTAATAAGCGATTGCAGCATATCAGCCACTTGCCTGTCTTGGTCGCACAAATCGCCAGCAGTAGATGTGGGGAGTTGTCCAGCGAAAGTTTGCTGTGTTTCTGTAGGTGAATGTTGTCGTTTCGGTAGAGCCGGCCAAGATTCGGCAGATGTGGTCTTCTCATTAGACTGGCTCTTCGCGGTCCTTTCCACATTGTCTGGCCTAGGTGGTGGAAGAGGAGGTGGTGTTGTAGGAAGTGGCATGCGCCTTCCTTGAGGAGTCTTCCTTGAGGAGGGCCGGCGACGGGAACGTCGCTTCCTGATTTTACCGGCGGCTTCGCGATGAGATGAAGATCTCTCGCCATCTCTGTCAAGATAGCCAATTCCTTCTTAATATGCGGGTATTTCTTCGATGAAGCTTCGTGTGACCCTCCGAAGTTAGAACACTTCAGTACAGTCGCGCCACATTTATCTGCAGCGTGGGGCTCGGCGCAACGGGGGCATGCTGCCTGATTTTCGCAGACGCTGCTCACGTGCCCCAGTTTCATGCATTTGCGGCACTGAAGAGGTTTCGCAATGAAAGACCGCACTGCATGTCTGAAGTGTCCCACCTTAACATGTGAGGGTATATATTTACCCTTGAATGCAATCTTCACGCAGCGTGAACTGCCTAGCCGCTTGACATCAACAATGACCTCATCATTGGCTGGCTTGATAAGAATCGGCAAGTCGTTAGTAAGGATGGCGACGTCTACGTCGTAGATAATGCCAGTGACTACGTCAGATCTCAGAGGGATGTAAGAGCGCACCTGAATGCCATCGATGTCCGTCACGTTGCGTAGAGTGGTCAGAGCAGCTGCATGCTGGACATCAACCGCCAGTAGATTCTTTCGGCTGATGACTCGAATGTCTGATATTTCATTTGGCACCAGGGCTTCCAGTAACATCGACACAGATTGCCTGTTGAGTAGCTTCTTGTTTACGGTGGGAAGCAGGGGCACAAATATGATGGTATTGGCGTCCGGCCTCTGCGTGTATCTTACTGTTTGCGTGCTTGACGATGAGGACGTCCTGGTGTTCCTTCTTTTCACTATGCGGCTCTGCACCAGCTGGAAGTCGTCATCGGAAGTGTCCTCACTGCTGAGAGAGTAGACATGGGTGTCCTCGCTGTCGCTGTCGCTCTGCTGACCGATCCGCTTCCTGGAGGCGGCCGCCGCTGACGCCGCCGTCGCCGGCAGACGTGCATGGTCGTCCACGTCCACCACGACCGAGCAGGGAGCGAGGACCAGCGGATGAACTTAGATTTTCACAGAAATAAACAGGAGCTAGAAAGAACAGCTCACGAGAAGCAGGTGTATGTATTCAAATATGGCATTTGCAGGCTAAAATATGCAGTGCGAGGATGGCCAGTGATGCGGCAACAAAGAGCGCCAGTGGCATCTGTGTCATTGAGGGGCTGCTTCGGAAAAAGAAATGTTCGGCAGTGTAAATATTCCTCGTATAGCAGCGTTCCTTAATAATAATTCAGCTGTTATCTTATATACTGTTGTGTCCTGTTGATTCGGCGAACTTCCTGCGGTATTGGTAGCGTGGAATGGACGCTTTTCAGTTCGATGAGGTCTTACGCCAACTCCATTTTAAGCATTTTTGCATCACTCCTATTTCCCAGATCAATTGCGACGGCTTCTATAGCATTTCGAATGGCCACAAGTCTAAAGGGTGTCGGCGAGTAGTTTTCGTTATTTTGATACACCTGGGCCGCCTGTATGCTCTTTATGGGGCTGGAATAAGCTATCTGAGAATGCGCGCCCTTCATCTTATACTCCCATTTTTCCTTTAATCCTTGCACCACAAATGACTGCGTTCATGGCAGTGGTGCTCGTAATGCAACTAAATCAAAGCATTGCAGCAATAACATGGTAATCCAAACGCGACATACTTTGAAAGGAAGACGGAACTGAAGCGACCAGCAGGAATCGAACAAGGGTTGCCTCCGGGTGGAGCCACTGTTTAAACGTGGGGACTCGTGTAGAAGGCACTGCTTTAGCCAGAAACATCCCTTGTTCGATCTCTATTGATTACTGGTTGTGGTCACCGTAAATTGAGGCTTCGCTGTACAAGAACGCAGTAGTGGCCGTAATAACTTTGTGTTTCAGTGGATACCGTGGCACGGCGGCATCACTGGCAATGAAAGTTCCGAAAAGGTTGCCCGTCAGGTACTTGGAGAAAGCGAAAGCACCGTGATTCCGTTGCCGACTATGTGTGCAGCGTGGCATCCCAGCGGTCTCGCTCGTCCCATCACACCGAGGAAATTGAAGGCAGCCGAGTTCACTAAGCTGCGCCTATGCGTCATGAATCCAAATAGGAAGTTACAACATTTACCCAATTTAACTCGACGGGAAGGAACGTCACTTTGTCGCTTGCGGGTAGGCGTTTCTTTTACGAATACCTTTTCATTCATGATGGGAATGGCGGACAGTGCCAATGGCAACACATAGGGCCTATAGAAGGAACCGCAAAACACCTCCTGCGCGAGTGCCCATCATGCGAAGATGAGAGGCCTGCCTTTAGGACAGCCTTTGGTGACCAGCCTTTGACAGAAGACCTGGGGCCGTGGTCGCGTACGGTGTGCAGGGCAGCAGAGCACAAAAGCACTGATACGCTTCCTGAGGTGCACCCGCATGTATCGTCGCTTTTGACTGAATGAACGAGGAACGCTTGCGCTTGTGTGTGCGCGTATAGTGCGAACACATTCTCTCCGACTATTCACCCTCCAATACCCGTTCTTCCTTCCCCTGTGCAGGGAAGGCAACCGCGTTCAGCCTCCCTGCCTTCCCTTATCTCTCCTTACTCCCTCTCATATTCTTGCTATCCCTTCGTTATTCACGAAGCCCAGCAAACCTTCTGCCCATTCCTCGTGGAGCATCGACGCGGAGCCCCAAACTGCCTTACAGTCCCTGTTATACCTTCTGAATAAACCTGGCATGTCTCCAGTACTGTCGGTTATTATCCCTGTTCACTGGGATTCTGCTGCCCTTTGTTTTCAGGCGAGCGTTAATAATGTCAACGAGCGACTTCGTGAGAAACTTCGTGTGTGGACCTGCCAAATGAATCATGTCCCCGCAATATTCATATGACGCGATCGCTCCTTCTTTTCCACAGGTTCCTTTCACGGCGCTGCGAGGTGGCCGTTCTCATTTTACACAGCTATCTCATTGCCCCATCCATCCATTCATCCGTCCGTCCGTCCGTCCGTCCGTCCGTCCGTCCGTCCGTCCGTCCGTCCGTCCGTCCGTCCGTCCGTCCGTCCGTCCGTCCATCCATCCATCCATCCATCCATCCATCCATCCATCCATCCATCCATCCATCCATCCATCCATCCATCCATCCATCCATCCATCCATCCATCCATCCATCCAATCTATCTAGTCACGTGTTATTTCTTGCCCATATATACATTATATAAATTGAAAGAAGTGCAGGCGCACGTAAAAAAGCAAGAACAAACATTCAATTTCCACGTTTCGGCCGGGGTCCGGCCTTCATCACGAGTGCGATTGCAAGCACGGATATATATATATATATATATATATATATATATATATATATATATATATATATATATAGAGGGAGAGAGAGAGAAAGAGAAAGAGAGAGATTATGATGATGATGATGATGACATAGAGCTAAAGAATGAAACCGTAACTAGGCTGGTGTCAGGGGCAGCTATTGAAGTGCGAGGCAAGGCACCAAGGCAACAGGTAGGCAAGCTCTCCCAAGTAACAAAGGACCAAATAAAGAAACGACAAAGAATGAACATCTCCAACTCAAGAGATGAGATAGAATTCGCGGAACTGTCAAACGTGATCAACAAGTAGCAAATAAGTGATATTCGAAACTATAACGTGAGAAAGACTGAAGAAGCCGTAAAAAATGGACGCTGCCTGAAATCAGTGAGAAGCAAACTTGACGTAGGACAAACCAAGATGTATGCACTGAAAGATAAGCAGGGTAATATCATCAGCAATCGTGAAGATATAGTAAAAACATCGGAAGAATACTATACTCACCTCTGCAGTACCCAGAGGAATCAGGGCACCTCAATTAGAAACAGTAATGAACAGGATACAGAAACTCCTCCTACAACCAGCGATGAGGTCAGAAGGGCCTTGCTAGACATGAAACGAGGAAAACCGGCTGGAGAAGATGGAATAACAGTTGATTTAATCAAAGATGGAGGAGACATAATGCTTGGAAAACTGGTGGCTCTTTATACGAAGTGTCTATCGACTGGAAGGGTCCCAGAAAACTGGAAGAATGCAAACATCGTACTAATCCACAAAAAGGGAAACGTTAAAGAATTGAAAAACTATAGGCCCATTAGCTCACTCTCAGTATTATATAAAATATTTACCGAAATCATCTCCAATAGAATAAGGGCAACACTAGACCTTAGTCAACCCCAGGAACAGGCTGGCTTCAGGAAGTGATATCCTACAGAGGATCACATCCATGTCATTAATCAGGTTATCAAGCAATACGCAGAGTACAATAAGCTTCACTATATGGCTTTCATAGATCACGAAAAAGGCATTTGATTCAGTAGAGATACGAGCAGTTATAGAGGCGTTGCGTTATCAAGGAGTACAGAATGCATACGTAAATACTTTAGAAAATATCTACAAAGGTTCAACAGATACCTTAATTCTACACAAGAAAAGCAGGAATATATCTACAAAGAAAGGGGTCAGACAGGGAGACACAATCTCTCCAATGATATTCACTGCGTGTTTGGAAGAAGTATTCCAGCTATTAAACAGGGAAGGCTTAGGAGTAAGGATCGACGGCGAATATGTCAGCAACCTTCGATTTGCCGATGGCATTGTTCTATTCAGCAACAATGCAGACGAGTTATAACAAATGATTGAGGACCTAAACAGAGAGATTGTAGGAGTGGGGTTGAAAATTAATATGGAGATGACAAAGATAATGATGAATAGCCGTGCAAAGAAACAAGAGCTCAGGATCGCCAGTCAGCCTCTAGAGTCTGTGAAGGAGTACGTTTACCTAGGTCAGTTAACCAGAGGGAACCCTGATCGTGAGAAGGAAATCCGCAGAATAAAAATGGTTGGATTGCATACGGCAGACATGGTCAGCTCCTGACTGGAAGCTTACCATTCTGATTGAAAAGGAAGGTGTACAATCAGTGCATTTTACCAGTGTTGACATAGGGGGCAGATTCTTCAGAACAAGTTAAGGACCGCGCAAAGAGCGATGGAACGAAGGTTGCTAGGCAAAACGTTAAGAGACAGAAAGATAGCGGTTTGGATCAGAGAGCAAACGGGTATAGCCGATATTCTAATTGACATTAAGAGAAAGAAATGAAGCTGGGTAGGTCATGTAATGCGCCGGTTAGATAACCGTTGGGCCAATAGGGTTACAGAATGGCTATCAAGAGAAGGGAAACGTAGTCGAGGACGGCAGAAAACAAGGTGGAGCGATGAAATGAGAAAACTTGCGTGCGCTAGTTGGAAGGAGATTGGCGCAGGAAAGGGATAATTGGAGATCGCACGGATCGCAGAGATGCCTTCGTCCAGCAGTGAATAAAAAACAGGCTGCTGCTGCAGCTGATGATGATGATGATGATGATGATGATGATGATGATGATGGTGTAGACTGCGACCTCTCGTGGAACCCCCGTGTATCCTACCTATGGAAGAGACTCCTCTCAATCAGTCACCTCTTTTAAGCCATTTCTAGAAAAGCATGGGGACCGTCTCTGTGTTGCGTGCTTCAACTGTACAAAGCGCTTTTCATGGGTTTCTTGCATTACAGCACTCCGGTGCCGTCAAGCACCGGGAGTACGAATCTCACAGTACTTGAGAGCATGGAAGCTCGAGCGCATAGAACATGTCTGGGTCTCCCGCGATGCGCTTCAACAGCCACAACAATTGCCATCACCAAGGAAACTCGCATCAGTACATATATCGTCACAGACATCCTTAGAAATTATCTTTTTACCTTTCCCGCCTCCAGTTGGAAAGCCTTGATTCTCTCTGAGAAAGGAGACTAGATGCAACTTTTTCGGGCATTAGCCTCGTACTGATCCTCTCTTCTGTCAGATTTCATGCCTGCAGCACGATCACCTTGTCCTTTGTGGCGTCTCCAGCAGCCACAAGTGCGGCTTCCCATTCCGGATAGACGCAAATGGCGTAGCGCATCAAGGTCATCTTTGATGCGCTACCAGTGAATTCAAGGTCATCCAGGTCAGAACATCGACAGGATCCGAACTTTCCGCCCTCTGTAGCGCAGTGCTATATATGGATCAACAATGAGTAAATCACTGGGCTATATTCTGTCACTTAAAGGGAGCCTGCAATCACTCTTATTATCTCTGCATGACAGCCCATATGAACAATTGCTACCAGAGATAAGATTACGCTATCATCAAGCGGCAGACGGAGGCTACAAGCTTGTACTTCAGTGACTACCCGGGCACTGTAACATTGCTTGTAATGAAAGAGCCGACAAAGCTGCCCGTGAGGTACATAATGTACATACGTGAAATTGGCACATAATGTACGATACCATTGTCGAGAACGGATGCGACGTGGCACCTCTGTGGTCTTGCCCATATTGTTGCTGTAAGAAAAGGGAACGCAGTGGAGTCCCCAAACCAGTGGCTTTATGCCATGGACCCGCATATGTCATTGTAAGTTTTGCCTCGTTGTAACCGACAGGAAGAAACTCTAATGGGCCGCTTGCGGGTAGGTGTTTCTTTCAGCAACGCCTACTCATTCCTAAGTGGAATTGCGGACAGTCCCACTTGCAGAAGATGTGTTGCCGAAGAACATATCCTGTGCGACTGCCCTACATACGAAGACGAGATTTGTGCCCTTCATACAGCTTTGGAGCACGTAGACGACCGTGCTTTCACAGAGGAGATCTTGGGCCCGTGGCGTCGTGCGTCTGCTATGTGCAAGGCCACAAAGGCGTTGGTGCGTTTCTTGTGATGCACCAACCTGTATGACAGCTGTTAGGATTGTAGGAGGATCCCAGCGCTGACATCCAGTTGTAAGGATTGGGGGCTCAATCCCATCGCTCGTAATCAGTTGTCAAGATTGGAGTCTGGCATGAAATAGAAGGTAGCTGGCCCATGCCGTCGTCCAACTTATCCAGGCTGAGCACGTTGTTGAAGGGAAGGACTGCTTCTCATCGAGAACGAGGAATATGGGTTTCTTTACAGTATCTACATCAGGACGTTGCAGTTCATCAGTCTAGCATGACTGCGAGAGAAAGTGCACTGAGCAGCCGCACAACAGCGGTTTATAAACACTCGGTCCTCCCTCGATCCCAAGATGAGGGAAACGTTCGACTAGTCATCGTAAGCGAGTCGACTCTCTGCGCGAGGGATTACACACACACTTCCGCACAGGTTCACGGTCCTCAGCCGACGTCAGAAGGACTTCGTAGAACTCAAGGCATACGTCAGGAAAGGTGCCTTTTATTCCCCGAGCTGACCCCCGCAGCGCGGCCGGTTCCCCATTGTCTTGCGTCTTGAACGGTGCGTGGGAAGGGGCCTCGAACTACGTTCCCTCGGGGACTCCCCCGCTCGGGGCCGACCGGGTAGGCGGTGTCCTGTTCTGGCACAAAGCCTGCTTCGTCGAACTCATCTCGGCTCCGGCGACGGAGAGTCAAGGACGCGCGTATTGTCCTCCGGACACAGTCGCCTTAGTGATGCCGTGGCTAGAGGGTGGCGGCGGCCTTCCAGGAAAAGTTTGACGCCACTGTCGCAACGCGCTGGCAAAACTTGCACCTCAGCCGGCCGTTCTTAACACCGCCTGTGACTGGCTCAGTGATGCTCGCTTGTATGCGTAACAGTGGAGACTGTGACCTCTTTCTTCTCCTCTTTCAATCCCCTTTCGCGCTTCCTCAGTGTAGGGCAGCCTACCAGGCTCAGCCTGGTTAACCTCCCTACATTTCCATTATGACTTATTTGTCTGCTATTGCACGACGGCTTGGATAAGGGGTATAGGAACCAAAGGCGGCAAGAAGGACTTAGGTTCCAGGGCAGTTGGAGCGGCCGCCTCGAGTTCATGCCGAGCGATAGGGGTAAAATTGATGGAAGCGAAATGCGAAAACACCCGTGTACTTAGATTTAGGTGCGCGTTAAAGAACCCCAGGTGGTCCAAATTTTCGGAGTCCCCCATACGGCGTGCCTCATAATCAGAAAGTAGTTTTGGTACGAAAAACGCATAATTTAATTTGATACGAGCAAAATTATTGCAGTTGCTGGCTGGGCGAAAGAGATAATCACACGATGATGTCGCTGCTTTATTTGGCAGACGCTGGAACTGATATGTGGTACGTCGCCTTTTAAGTTGTGCAAGGCGGCAGCATTCTTTAATGACGGCGTCAACAGTCGTAACGTTCGTAAACGCGAGCAAGTTGAAGGCATCGTCGGCAATACCTTTAAGGACGTGCACAACGTGGTCCGCCTTTGGCATGTGTTCGTCGGCTTGGAGTCAGAGGGCTGAGATGTGTTGTATATAGGTTACATATGGCTCCGTTGACGTCTGTACGCGCGTAGATAATTTCTTCGTGGCAGCGAGCTATCGACCCAAAGTGTTTCCAAATAAGTCGCAAATCTTCTTCTTGAAGCTGTCCCAGCTTCTGAGCTCCCGTTTACAGGTTTCAACCATACTCGAGGCGTTCCGCCGAGGTCCAAGATAGTGCTCACGAGCATGATAGTAGGGTCCCATCTTTTGTTAGTGCTGAGGCGTTCCTAGAGGTTCAAACACTCATCGACGTCGGTACTGTCCAGTACGGAGAAGGCGCTACGATCTTTGGGGGCGGAAAGCGTTACGAAAGTCGTTGTGGTAGGTAGGGCAGCCTGTGTGCTTGAGGTTGATTGACCGGAGGCCACGGTGAAAACCTCGAGTGAACATCCGCTGCGGCGCTCCGTGGCGAGGTCAGGGATCGCAAACCTCCACCAAATATGTTACGGTCAAAGTTGCAGGGGAATGAATATGTACAGGTATAATTACAAGAGCATATGCATGTAGCCCTGCCTAGAACGAACAGCCCGTGTCAGATTATAACGTCGTCCTCATTTTCTGCTGAATCATGACAGGCCTGCTCTGTGTCAATGGAATAACTGCTCCGTAGCAATCTATATATGATGAAGCAATCTATATACCCCGATGAAAATCGGTCCAGCGGTCGAAACTGTTGAAATTAAATATTTGTTCTATTTGCCTTGTAGCATCGCTGAAGTTCTTGAAGTTTGAAAGGTAGCCTGAAGAATTCCTCTTTATACATATATATATATATATATATATATATATATATATATATATATATATATATATATATATATATATATATATATATATATATATATATATAATATGGCGCTCACCTTGATGGGCGCCGAATGCAACATTGGACGGTCACTTAAGTAAGCCTACTCTAACTTTAATTCACTTCACTGTAATTCACTTTAGTTGACATTAAGTACCCATAATGACAACTAATTAATGTTGTTGTAGCATTTACTATCTTCTGTATGACTACTAAGGTCATACAAGACGCTGATTGCATCACCTTCTCCCCACTGGCTGCACTGGCACGTGCGCAACGCCGCAGGCTCTAGGCACACCTTCAGCCATAACCGTGGAGCCGCCGTGTCGTCTCACACCCCAGAGGCCCGGGTTCGATTCCTACCAAAAAGTTGACGAAGTTTTCTTTTCAAAAGTAATTATTTACTTTGTTTACACGAACCTCCCTCAGAATTATGAGGTCAGACCAAACATTTTTTATGCGTTTTTACTCTTCGCACCGTCGGCCAATTTTGGTACCATTGCTTCATCACGCCGGATTATCTGCGTCATGGGACATGTAATGCTTTCGCATTAAAAGCGCTATACATGTCCTGAGAATTGGGGGCACGTTAAAGATCCCCTAGGTAGTCAAAATTGATGCTGAGTCCCCCCAGTAGGGCGCACCTCAACATCAAATTATTGTTTTGACACGTAATATTCCAGAATTCATATATGCGTCTACACACGCATCTGGTCGGCGCGGTCGCTGTATAATTATACGGCTATATGTGCGCGCTGGAGAAGAGACGCGGGTTATTACACGTTGATCGCGCTGCCCGCACATCTCGACAGAGTAAGCATGTGTACATGCCGAATAAGGAGTGGCGTGGAGACGTCCGTATGTACGGGCACCTCTTAGCTCGACGACAGTGCGGCACAAGCGTCGAGCTGTTAAGTATATGGACGTACTTGCTGATAGACGCACCGCAATGCAGACCTTGCTCGGAATATCTGCGGCCAACTCGCGGCGCTCGATCCTCTGGTTATGAACAGTTCTCTTTAATGAGTTATGCCGCGGTAAGATTCTATCTATTCCATCGGGACGACGTCCTCCTAATTAAATTCGTGGCGCGTGCATGGACTTTGTCACTGCTTGCACTCCTTCCTCCCCTTCGCGGTTCGCTTTCGTTTTCCTTTTGTTTCGAAGACTTACACGCAGCGTCTCGGCTGAACCTGAGCTCCTTCTATCATTGTTCTGTTAAAATTCTCATTCTTTGACCATATTTCAGCAATACGCGAGTGGATTTGTACCGTACCCCAGGCAATGCGGCGAAAGCGGATTTTGAAGTGCGTTCTCGTACGCCCGGCTTTTCGCGCGGCCGGGAAGCCAGATAATTAACGGGTATATAGCGCCGTGCCCCTGTATTCTTGATTTAAACCGCCCTTGGCGTTAATTAGTCCCGCAGTAAAGCCCTAAAACTCTGATCTCGATAACGAGCTCCCGCAAAAGCGGCATGAACGAGAAATAAATGAGGAACACTAATACAAAGCACGTCCACCGTTGTCTAGGTTTTCACGATAGTCGAAAGCGAGCGAGGCTTAGGAATAGAAGACTTGTGGTAAACTTACTTGGATATTCTGGGCAATCCCAGACAGCGTGATTTTGAATTTAATTGAATTGCTTTTATTTCCATAAACATGCACTTTACGGGGGATTTAAGAAAAAAGGTGCACACAGCAACTTGACGGGCCTTAAAACCCTGTCTGAGGGCAGCAGTGGCAGGCACAGGCACTGATTCAGGACCGACAACACAAACAATACATTACCATACGATACAATGTTGGCATCAACTTGTGCCGGCAAAAAGGAGTATTCCAATATAAGAATAAACACTACGAAAGATCAAGCAATCTGCAGTTTATACGTGAGAAAAAAAGCAGCGAATCGCAATTTTTGCAGTTGCAGAAAGCAGCATGAAACAGCAAATTCAATCATGATCGAATTTCGCTGGACAACTCATACAAACGCGAAGCAGGACAGGAAGTGACATCGATGTTATTGCGCATGAGTGTGTTTAACAGGTGTGGTAAGCGATGCCGTAGCATTTGAAAAGCGTAGTTGGTTCGAGGACTTGGCACAATGTCGTTTTTCGGGTGATCGTGTGCTGTATTCTGTGTCTAACTGCGTTAAGGACTGCTGCTTTTATTTATCGTCCTTACAGTAGGCTAACGACAGGCTGAACTCTAACAGAGAGTGCAGCGTAAGTAATTTCAATTGTTCTAAGAGAGGTGCAGTGTGAGCATCTGCAGGAGCATTACAGATGGTACGTATTATAAGAAGACGGACTATATCTTTCAACGGCTGTCGGTGGTGCCAAAGGGAAGTAGGTGCAATGGCTTATTTATAGTTGCTTGCTGGCATGTGATATTACGCCAAAGAACTAATAATTCCTTATACGATGACCTTGTCCATTCATTAAAGCTATTCAACTTTCTCACTTTCGAGGGTGAGCTCAAGTCAGAATGCCCTACCGATTGGGATGTGGTGGTCAGCTTGAATACGGGGCGTATTTGATGCTCAAGTTGACGAGGATGCTTACATCTTCTCCTTGTTCCGTTATGTCCCCTTAAAAGGGCACTAAAGGCAAATTTTAAGCCAAGCTAAAGTGATAGATGAATGCTCGAACATGCCTAAGACGTCAATATTATCACGAACAGAGTTTTACAAATAAAAAAAATGAGCTAAACGCAGGAAACGGTTAGAGGCTCCCCAGGAACATTCAAGTATAGTAGCCCGATGACGAAGACACCCCTCATTATAATTCTGTCTCTAGTACTTAACCACTCGTAATAAAAGATCATTGCACTGCGGTCTAAGACGAAAGGAAAATACTACTTGCCTAGTTCTAGTTGATTTTTTAGAAATAACTATTTGATCTTACCCTTGACAACGACACGGGCGGTCGAAAGACTTCATTTTTATCCTCCATGCGCCGCCCGCACTATTGCGCTTCGGTAATTTCGTTATCGCGCGACCCGCCGTGGTTGCTCAGTGGCTATGGGTGTTGGGCTGCTGGGCACGAGGTCGCGGAATCGAATCCCGGCCACGGCGGCCGCATTTCGATTGGGGCGACATGCGAAAACACCCATTTACTTAGATTTAGGTGCACGTTAAAGAACCCCAGGTGGTCGAAATTTCCGGAGTCCCCCACTACGGCATGCCTCATAATTAGAAAGTGGTTTTGGCACGTAAAACCCCACAATTTAATTTCGTTATCGCGCAGTGCTGCACTGTCGTTGCTGGCTCGCGAAACTCACATAAACTGCAGCAAATGCCCCTTTCATGTGATGTAGAGCGTTTGCCTTTTGCACAGAAAACCGTAGCGCCGTATCTCGGGTGCCATTTAACTCTCTGACGGCAGCAAAAGGTGGGGGGCGTACGCAACGTCCCCACTCCCCGCTCGGGGGGCGCGCGATGTGAATTCGGCTAAAGGTGTGCGGATCCTTCAGACGCAGTTTTCACTTAAACTAAGTATTTTCCTGGCATGAAACAAACACTGCGAGGTTTCTGAAGTGGGCTTACTATTTGCTTGTAGTGTCCCGTTAATGGCCGGCACTTGAGGCTCCCTATCATACGCTGTGGATTAGTTGTTTTCTTCACTACTGGACTCGTATTCCCGAAAACTTATTACGCTACAAGTGTTCGTAAAAGCAGATGTCAGCGATTCGCGATGTAGGGCATATTGGCCTCGAGGGCTACCGCTGCAGAGATCGGCGCTGCTATCGCTATGACGCAGAAAGTGACTTCACGTAACTCGCGTTCGCGACTTCATGCCTTTGCCGCAGCCAACGAAGCTCGCTTGCTGGGTGAATGAAGCGTTGATTGTAGGTTTGTGGATAACGTGTTTCATTACCAAGGCAGCAATTTAGTTGCCCACTCTTACACCATGGTTTACTGGTTGGTGCCGCAGTGCCGCACCTATACGACTAAGCCCGGAGAAAATTTTCACGCGAACCCCAAAACGAAGCGCGGCAGCAAGATGCTTGCTGAAAATGAAATAATGTAGTAATGGTAAAAGTCGAGCAAGCGATGCACACAGGGCATGTAGGGGCTCGCCTCGATATGACATCAGTCAAAATATCCTGCGCAGAGATGCATGCGATTTGCGTGAGCGCACATGGCGGAAGCGCGGATTGAGCTGGCAAAAATATAAGCGGTAGATGTTCCACGTGTCATCATAGACCGGTGATAAATCATCGTTCCGCGATAATCCTGCAGAAATTGGCAAGCCGCACTCCCCGCGAGGAACGCCGTGAAGATACTTTTATTGCGGCAAAACTGCGTATGGCTATTTTTATGAAGGATTACGCGAACTGAATAAACATTATGAAAGAACAAGGTTGCTGGCTCGCTATAAACAGCCTTCGCTGCCCTATATACACACCGGACTAGGATCAAATCGCTACGTTTTTTTTTTTCGCATCCAAGACGCCACACATACAACCCTGAAAACATGCAAGCACTTCGAAATTAACCATGGCTGATGCCGAACACGTCGAAGCCGATATCACGTGATGTCGATATCTACGTTACGGAGCGATTCTAGCAGATGGCGCGATGGTATGTCCTCGAAGCCAATAATAGTATTGTCAGCGAACGCGAGAGTCAAGCGACTCACATACGTCACTTAGGAACGATAAGCGTTGCTAATTGCGCAATAGATTAGTGAATCTGAAATGATGAAAGTAAAGACTAGTCGAGTGTCCGTGAGCGTTACAGCCACGTTGTATTGGCGCAATTAAGCCCCTTCGGAGCTTTTGGAGTGGTGTGCTTGAAGAGTGAACTTTCTCAGTTCGCTAGGACACCACGATGAAACTTAGTAATGCCCGCGGATGTTTGCGGCGTGCTGACACAGCTGCAATATGCACTTCTGGAGCAGCAGAGACAGCCCTTCTGTTAGCCCTGCCCCTTTTTTGTTCTGCTGCGAAGGTGAAATGCAAAGCACCCATCAAATTTGTTTGTTGAGCGTGGGAGCGGTGAGCTTAAATGTGCCTTTGTGCCGTCAACGATAGGCCTTTGGGTCGACATATCAGCATTCGTTGCGAGATGGGTTCATTATCGCTACTGTTCATTCAGGCATTGGTGCCTTCAGGTAGCATGTGAGGCTTTATTGATCAGTTGCCGTCGCTCACATAAATCACGTACTCGTGACGCCCGCGGAAGAAAAGATGTTCCAGATCCACCGCCTAGGTTTGTGAGTCCTTGTCAAATTGGATTTAGATCTGGCTATTCCATATGACACGTTCATGTAGACCTCGAAAGTCGCATTAACATCACCAGACAGAAAAGACAATATACGGCTTTAGTTACATTGTATACATGTAAAGCCTATGACAGCATTGAACATACCATTTTAACAAATCCGTTACAAGGCCGTTGCTCTCCAGGCTATATTATAGCATGGGTGCATGAATTTTTAAAAGAGTGGACATTCTATTGTTTTCGAAACGGCTATTCTACTAGTAAACACAAGAAAACAAGAGGTGTGCCTCAGGAATCGGTACTTTCACCAGCATTATGTAATATTTTGCGGAGCAGAATCCTCGTTCACCCACGTGTCAGTACCTATGTTTATGCTGATGACATTGCCTTTTTTTGGTATGGCTAGTGACATATACTCTCGTTACGAAATTTCGCAGTCGTGTCTAAGGGAACTGGAAGGCTGGCTGGATAGCTTACACTTAAACCTGAATGCATTATTATAAGTGTGCTGCGGGTCCCTGTTTTTCCCTTTAAAGATTCAACATACATATCGCTCAACTATTATCCCGAAGATATCCCACAAGTAGAGTCACTCAAGTATACCGGTAAGCAAACCAGGGATTGCTCAATAAAACTAATTTTCTCCGCTGTCTGTGAATGCAACTTGAAGTGAAAGACTGCACTCCAAACTTGGCATTACGAATTTTCGGGTGCACTCGTCAGTTTCCGTTTATGCATGTTAAATATGAAGAAATTCTGTTTTTTCAGCGAACCTGTGGTTCGTATACTTTTGCTCACGAGTACACCTCGGAGTTATTTATAACGGAAATCTTAACCGGCGGCCGCATATTGAATATATTTCGACAAATGGAGCTCGTACAAAGGGCATTTTGCGCAAGTAGAGCAATCGAAGAACAGGTATGCGAAGAAAATCCCCTCTTGATGGTATATAAAATGTACGTTCGTCCGGATTTAGAATTTGGCCGTGTTTTCTTCTCAGGTGTTCCATCATACAAGTTTCGGCCGCTAGCTTTGTTAGAACCAGAGGCGCTACCTCTGTGCTTAGGCCTTCCAAAATACGTTGCAAATTCTGTATTATACCTGGAAGCGAGAATCTCACCCATTTTATGCCAATTTCACCTTCTGACCGTTCAGACTTTCTTACGACAATATGAATCACCATTACGCCGGCCTCAAATAATTTTCATCTGTGATCCAGAATTATTTTTTTTCCCGTTCATTGGCCAAGGTATCATACACCACAGATTAAATTTGTGCAAACATTACTTGAACCACTAAATGTGCAAATTCGCGATGTGCTTCCTAATAATATGCATTCAAATTACCCGGAGACCAGGTTTTGTCCTGCACTCGACTTGTATTTTTCTTTAAGATTGCCTGATTTTACTTCATACTTCAGCAATACGCGAGTGGATTTGTAGCCTACCTCAGGCAATGCGGCGAAAGCGGATTTTGAAATGCGTTCTCGTACACCCGGCTTTTCGCGCGACCATGAAGCCAGATAATTAACGGGCATATACTACAACAGATGCTATTCTTACTGACTACCTTTCTGTCTTCTCTTCCCTTACCGTTACTAATGATTCAGCCATGCTAAAGCTCTTCCACTAGCTAGTTCCTGCCCATGTGCAATGTGGTCATTTGATTTGGGTAACAGCTGGTCCTAAAAGTTTGTCTTTTAATGAAACTGCCGATTCAATGGCAAAGACATCACTTTCCGGCCCTGTTCTTCCTATTCTACCAGTGACAGCATAGATCACGGGGGCTTCTCCAGATTATAAACGCCTGGCATTTCCCCTGGCGCAGCGAATCCTGTGACACAAAGATGCCTGTCTCTGTCACCAAATTACGTTGCCGCATTCCCTCCCTGAATTCCTACTTACACAGGCCAGGTTTGTTTCCCTCCTCCCTCTGCTCGTTTTGTAATGAGGACGAGACGATACATAACTTTCTTCTACCTTGTCGCCGCTTTACTGCGGCTAGAAAAAGATTGTTGGAAATACCTTTTCGAAGAATGGGCCTGGACTTAACAGAACCTGCTATTCTTTCGTGCTAATTTCATAGATGTTCGGAAATTTATGCTCCATAAGTTTCCAATATTTCAATATTCAACGCGAGGAACTTGAATCGCTCATCGATAGCGCTCATCGATAGCGCTTATCGATAGCGCTCATCGATAGTGGAAACGTGGCTACAGCCCCATGTGCAAGATTGTGAAATCTTTGACTTGTCTCGATTTGCTGTCTTCCGTTGCAATCGCACTGATCGCATGGCGCAGGCGTACTACTCGCTATTTCAACATCCCTGCAATGTCATCAAGTGCACATTCACTGTAATCTGGAAGTTGTGTGCGCTTGCGTTGATATCGGTTACTGTAAATTTACGATCGTTGTTTGCTACCGCGCTCCATCCTACCCATCCACTTTCACCGCTGAGCTTCACGATGTGCCTAACACCCTTACTTTGTGGCATCCTTCGAACCCCATTATATTATTGGGGGATTTCAACTTCCCCAATGGACTACTGAACCTCCACACTGTTATCCATTTTCTTCGCAAAGTAACGACTTTCTTGATCTCTGCTCTGTGTTTTCTCTAACACAATTAGTATTAGAACCAACTAGGATCTCGGAAAGCGCTGCTAACCTCCTTGAGTTAATCTTATGCTCTCAATTTGACATAGTTACCAATGTTTCATGCTTACCGGGCTTAAGCGATCACCTGGGTCCTTCTTTCAACATATTATCTCCTGTAATAAAACCAATTGTTGAAAAAAAATAGTTAGCACAACGATAGGCCAAACTTTGACGCTATTAATATTAAACTAGCTAATTTTCTTGATCTCTTCCTAAGCCAATTTGATGATCGCATGGTTGGTGAGAACTGGACCGTTTCCAAAAATAAAATACGTGAGCTCCCCGACAAGTTTATTCCGTCATGTGTAATATCCTGCAATGTTAAGAAACCCTGGTTCAATTCCAAGTTAAAAAGGCCTTCCAACTATAAAAAACGACTGTATCGAATAGCGAATAAAAATTCACTGGAATCGAGATGGGACGCTTATAAGGAGGCGAACAGTACTTACACAGAAGCTATAAAACTTGCCAAAAAGGCATTCCAGGTACACCCTTTGCCCACAATGCTTGCGAATGACCCTAAATAGTTTTGGCGTGCTATCAACCCTCCTAAAAATAATTCAGTTACGTTGATTGATCCCAGTGGTTCACCGGTACCCGATGTATGTCCCCATATCCTTAATTCTGTGTTTTGTAACAACTTTGTCGTATGTAGTAACGCTGTGCTTCCAACTCTCGAGTGTTGCAATTACCCACCTATCGACTTTATTATCATTGAACCTCTTGGGGTTGAAAAAGTAATTAAATATCTAAAGTTATCAAGTCCTGGTGCTGATCTGGTTAAAGCGAAAGTTTTGAAAAATACTGTTGTTTATTCATCTGTTCCACTTTCGAAAATTTTTCAGCAATCTTTAGATACCCATCAGCTACCTGCAGATTGGAAGGTCGGGAAGGTGGTTCCACTTCACAAGTCCGGTAGCAAACATTCACCCCTCAACTGCCGCCCCATTTCCCTCACAAGCATTCCTTGCAAGGTTCTTGAACATATTTTGTACTCGCATTTAGCAAAGCATTTAGACAATAATTCATTTTTCACAAAAGCACAACATGGTTTCCGAAAAAACTTGTCTTCTGAAACTCAACTTCTTTCTTTTACTCACAGGCTTCATCTTATTCTCGACAAAGGTTCATTCGCAGACTGTTTTCTTTGATTTCGCCAAGGCCTTCGACAAAGTGTTTCATAAATTGCTTCTATTTAAACTTAGCAAACTTAATCTTGATCCTCACCTGTTTGCATGGCTTGAGCATTTTCTCCTTAATCGGTCACAGTATGTTGTGTCAAATTATAATATGTCTCCATTTAATCCTGTAGACTCTGGTGTGCCTCAAGGATCAGTTATAGGCCCTCTTCTTTTGTTAATTTACATTAACGATTTACCCAATGACGTTTGTTCTAATATTTACCTTTTCGCAGATGGCTGTGTTATCCTCCGTGAAATTTCAGACAAATCTGATAACAAATTCTTACACGATGATATAAACGCTATCTCTAACTAGGGTGACGTATGATTAATGCAACTTAACGTAACTAAATGTAAATGTATGCGTGTAACTCGCAGCAATGTTCCTCCGCAGAACGATTACTTTAATGATACTCCCCTAGAGGTCGTAACCTCCTATATATACCTAGGCGTCCACATAACCTCGTCACTTTCCTGGTCGTTGCACATCGACAAAGTAATTAACAATACTAATCGCATGCTAGGTTATCTTCGCCGAAATGTTTCTTCTGCTGCTACATCATTAAAATTAATCCTATACAAAACGCTTATTAGGAGTAAAATGGAGTACGCCTCATCCATCTGTGACCCGCACCTCGAAACGCTTATTCAATCAGTTGAACTAATAAAAAAAAATGCCGCGTGTTTCATTTACAGCAATTATGGCCGCACATCAAGTGTAACTGCCATGAAAAACTCTTTGCTGCTTGCTCCTCTCTCAGCCTGGCGTAAGTGCTTTCACCTTGCTTTATTTCATAAACTATATTTCCACTATTTACCTGCGTGATAATCATTATCATCTCCTACCTACATTTTCTCTCGCATTGATCATAGCCATAAAGTTGGAATCATTCAATGCCGCCCTAGAGCCAGTAACGAATCATTTATTCCTAGGACCTCTCAGGAATGGAACCACGTTCCCGGTGCAGTTTATTTTTTTAATTTTATTTATTGGTACCTCAAATACCCCATTTGGGGTTTCACATGAGGGGTGGGCATATTTAGATCACATTTTCAATGAATGCCTTAAACGATGAATGACTGGAGCGGTGCACCGCTTCAGCAGGTACATGATTCCAGTCTTTCGCTGTTTGAACAAAGAAAGAGTTAAGATTGCCGCCATCAACGACAACTCAAAGTTTCCTTCGGCTTTATCAGACATAATCACTCCCGGATACAATTAACTAATCAATTTTGCTGTAATAACTAACCATTTCTTGCTGCTTTGTTTATTTACATGTGTATGTTTTTTACCCACTGACCTCTGTAGTACTTCGGTCTTGAGGGTACAATAAAATAAATAAAATAAGTTAATTTAGAATAATCCAGTCATTTCTTTGCCAATTGCTTATCGCGAGCAGGAGCCACACACGTGAAAGGCAACAACAACCACCCCAGAAAGTGGATGGGAAATGGCACCGTGGTAGCTCAATTGCTAAGGGCATCACACGCGTAATGGGAAGACGTGCGTTCCTATCCCACCTGCGGCCAGTTGTTCTTTCATCCACTTTCATTTCCATTAATTTATCATTTTCTTTAATTCAATTAGTACGCACAAGTAATTTTCTCTCCTATGCTGTCCTTGGTGCACATGTCTTTGTTTGTTGGCTTCTTATGATGAATAAAAATCGGGCCCCGTGGTTCCCTTTCTCCTTTCTTGTCGTTCACATACACACAGACATACACACACACAATATATATATATATAGCCATATCATAAGGAGTCAACAAACACTGACATCAAGGACAACATAGGGGAAATTACTTGTGCTTCATAAATGAAATAAAGAGAGAACTTAATGGGAATGAAAGTTGATGAACAAACAACTTGCCGCAGGTGGAGACCGAACCCACAACCTTCGCATTTCGCGTGCGATGCTCTACCACAATATATATATATATATATATATATATATATATATATATATATATATATATATATATATATATATATATATATATATATATATATATATACTCGCGTGTCTCGCCTCTTTGTACTTTGTAAGGGGAATGAGGCAAGTATGTGCGCTGGTCGAAAACGGGCGCTAGAACTATTCCTATAATTTGCAGTGACTACCGTAGTTAGTAGTTTCACGGGCAGGCGCCTTCAATAGATGTTTTTCTTGGCTTCAGCGGAAATTCCTGTTCGTCGATATGCTGTACATATGAGTTGCAAGTACAGCAACTATACTTTGTCAGACGGCGTACAATATGCTACTCGCGCTATTGTTCTTGCAGCCTTTTCAAATTCCCTTGCACACACACTGACACCCAGATAAGACACCTCTATTTTTCTCCCAGATTTTCATCCGTTGTGCGACCTTTCCTAACCTGATTTTAATTCATACTGCCTTCCCGGTATTTTCCAGCGCTACCATGTCATATAGTCATCGGCGTAAAGGTTTCCAGCAGCGAAAAGCACGGTAAAAACCGGTGTTTCGAAAAAACAACAAAGAAAGTTTGCGTCGGTAATGGTAATGAAGGCACGAAAAAATTATCGAACAGCACAAACAAGTCGAACGGACGCTCCCCCAAGCAACAAGGCAAGCGTCGAATGCGCCAATATCGTTTTAATTTGAACCGGCGCGCGTCGAGTGCGCACCAACCTGCCCGCACCCGTGCTAGGGCGCGTATAGCCCCACAGAGCCCTACGTCTCATACATACAAGACGTCTGGTCTCTTTGCCGCAAAGCTGACGACAAGATGTCTAAAACACACAAAGTGGTACAGATATTAAAGGGCACCGCAGACGACTCCTACGTCTCTTCTACAGACGATATCAGAAAAGAATGCCGCCGCTTCGAATAAGCTACGAGTCGACGTATCACACCCCACAATGGGCGCCTTCCAAATACTGCTGCTACGTCGACTTGTGAGGACCATCCCCGCCAGCCAATCACATGCAACAACGTAACTCGCGTCGTTCGTCGCGAGCTCGATGCGCCGATTGTTCTTGCCCAAGAGTAGGTGGCTATTCGCCATCCTACTCTTGGGCGCCTACCGAAACATCACCAACCACGAGGCTACGATCCAAGCCGTTGTCCGACAGGAATTCGAAAACATGGGTCTCAGCTCCATGTGCTCGTCAACCCACGTACCCACCGTGCAGCACTTATCTTGTACCGCTCCTCGTCCCCGACAATCCTTTCCCGCCGCAACCCGCCTGTATGGCGCACTTCTGGCGACAGACACATATGGTTCCCCTGCAGCCGCACTGGCAACATCGATCGTCACTGTCGCAGCCGATGGTCAACTCCGTCTTCGACACACAGCAGCGCATATTTTTGTAACTCTGCACCTGCTGCTCTCTATTCTAGTTGCCAGCATCCCACTACCGCAGACGCCCCTGCTGCGAATCTTCCCTATACTGCTGATCGCCGTCACCCCGACGTCGTCAGTCTACTTCGCCCAAACACCGTTGCTTCTCCTCGCGGTCCATTCTACCCCTCTCCTCCACCCGCCAACCTCACACCTGGCCGCGGAAAACTAGGAGCTGTTGCTTCTGGAGGTGAAGCTTCGATGTCGGCCTTGCCCTCATATGCTCTGCTCACTTAACCCAGGAACCAGAGCCTTCTTGACGTTGAAGGCACTACTGTCACTGCGCTGATGGACAGAGGCGCCCACCTGTCTATTATGAGCGCTGCCTTCCGACGACGAACTGAAAAGCTCCTTAAAAGCGTCACGGATAGCGGTACTGTTGCTGTTGGTGGCATGTGTGCAGTACACGTCAGCATCGACAGCCACCGCGTTTCTGTCCTTTTTACCGTGGTTTCCCCATTGCCCGTACGACCTAATTCTCGGCCTAAATTTTCACTCCTCGCCTTCGGCTCTATTTGACTGCTCCGCCAGCACCCTCCACCTAAACTGCCTATTTCTTCGGATGCTTATGAGACAACCCCCAGTCGCTTAAGCCCCATTAGCTTAGCGTGACTGCAGCCCAAATCATTATCAAACATCGAATTGCCGCCTTCCCCGCCCGTTCCTGATGTAGAGTATCTCATCGCTCCGCTGCCCGACATTCTATTGCACCATGATGTCGCCGTACCTTACACAGTTCTGACTATCATGGCCAGCCGGACTTGCGTTCTCATAGTTGACTACAGTTTAACTAAGAAAACTGTGCCTAAAGCAATTCACATCGCCTAACTTGAGCCTTTAAATAACCATCACGTGGCTGCTTTCTCACCCTACCCTTCGTCTCAGCTTATCAGGTTTCCAAAGTCTGCCTCCTGTACTGATCTCAAGATTCAGGAAACGATTGCGACGGGCCTTTACGTGCACTAGCCGAATACCTCTACCGTAGTTTGATTTTCTACAGGGATGTTTTCGACTTTCACAATCGCCCCTTAGGCCAGGTGCTTTGTCCAGCATCATATTAATGCTGGCGACACTGCTATTCACCGTAGACAATATCCAGTAGCTCTATTGGAACGCCAGGTAATTGAAACTGAGGTTAAAAAGATACTCCATGAAAGCATCATTGAGCGTCCTTCGAGTCTGTGGGCGTCACCAGTAGTGCTAGTTGAGAAAAGGACGAGACATGGCGCTTCTGCACTGTGTGGATTACCGCCATCTTAACAAAGTGACTAAGCAAGACGTTCCCCCCGCACCTCCACCAAAATTTTACGTACATATAGACACAAAGGAACTAATTACTACAAGAGCAGCGCAGCTAGAGATCGAGATGGAAACTGGCTCGTGGCATGCCCAGATGCCCGTTTTCGTCTTCCTATGCGCTATGTATCCTAAACATATGCTATATCGCAACAATATATTACTGCGCGATAGCCGGATACGCCTTTTCATTCTTCTCTTTTATTTATTTGTTGGCGCCCTTGTAGCTTAAATTGAGTTTTGCCGCGGGATCTTGCCATTGAGTGCATCGCGGAAGAGAGAGAGATAGAGAAATGATGCACAGAAAGGCAGGGATGTTAATCGGGGGTTGTTCGGATTGTCTACCCTGCACGGGGTGAAGGGGTAGGGGAATGAAAAGAAAAAGAGAGCAGGGCAGATAGAGAGAAAGGTGCACAAACCTTGTAACTGCATAAACTATACAGCGCTAGCAGGTAGGTGCTCATAAAGCCTATCATGGAGGTCCGTATACCACAAGAACCTGAGTAGTGTGAATAAAGCCTTCTGCGCGGAGTTTCTACATTGCAGTATGTCCAAGCATTGCTTTCGCACATGCATCGTGGAATCTGTAAAAGCAAGGTTTGGGACTCTCTTTCCGCCGTGGTATCTGTGACAAAGCCCTGGATACAGCAAAACAGCGGCACGCTCTGCTTCGCGATGAGAATACGACACTGTCTCTCCGCACGTTTTCCTCTTTATACCGCGGCGCTGAGCCTTTGCGGTATAGAAGGAGTTAATTTACGCGAATTGAATACGTGTGTGCCGATCATTCAACGGCCTGAAATAAGCACATTGAAAGAAAGTCTGGTTAAAGGGAGAAAAAAGAAACGAAAAATCTCAACGACAGCAAAAATAAGCTTAGAGCATTTTGGAGCTCAGCATTTCGTTTCTCCACTGTCTTAGCGCAGATGCCGAGATGCCTCCGGGGTAAGGCCTCTCTGTGTGGTCCTTTCCTTTTTCTTCTCTCTCTCTCGCGCCGTCTCCATTCTGTTCTTGATACGAACCCGCTCGCGCTCCGCTAACGAGCGCTCGGCGAGGCGCAGTTTCGTTGGTTACTTTTTTCGAAACGACCAGAAACGCCGAGGGAACTCTCTCTAACGACGTGGAGAGAATAAATTGGGAATTACACCGAAAGTAGCAAAAGATTCCGATGAAAAGGAAAGGAACAAGAATCGCGCGTTACAGAATAGCGACGGCCAGACGTGAGGGGAAGGGGAACAACTGGTGGAAAGGGACAAGGCCAGACAGCGCTGGGAAGACGAACGTAAAATACGTGCGCTTTATTAACCGGGCGAGCTGTAATGGACCTAGCTGGGCTTGTTCGTTAGGGATCGCTGCAGGCACTGCGCGCATGCTCGTTTTATACCTTATACTTAATAAGTGCCACGTTGAACGGCGGGATCAACAGTGGGCGGGCAAACACAAAGAAATATGAACCGTGCCAAAAGAAAGAAAAAAAGAAAAGAACAGGCATCGACACGAAACTCGCTTGAAGGAAGCGCTAGGATTGGTAGCGAGAGGGGGAAAAAGGGTGATGAGAGAAGTTAGTGAATGGGAGACCGCATACGGAAACAGGCGAACACCATGTCCACCATGGTATCGTCAGTCAGCGGCGTGGTTTGTGCGCGTCGTGTGTGGCGTCGGGCGTAATCGCTGTAGAAGAGTCAAGAAAGGAATGGACGCTGAGAGGAGGCACGTCACTCCGAGCAGAGGATCTTGCCCGCGGCGGGCTTTCCAGTGGGCATACTCTTGATGCACGTGCCTCGGGGAGGCATCTCGCCTTGACGAAGAACAACCAAAGTGGCAGCAGCAGCAGCAGGAGGGGCTGGGAAATGGCGAGGAGAGGCGTTAATCTTGCCTCATTAAGAGGCAATGCGCGGAGGAGCGAGTAGCAGCAGCAGCAGCAGCCGATCGCCTTTCGTCTTTGTTTACCCGAGGATCGCGGGTGCTCGCGCATCTCGGCCGCACGCGGAAATTGGGCAGGCGCGCGCATAGTGTCGGTGAGTGAGGGAGCATGCGCGCGGCCTCACTAATTAAGTAATCCTGCATGCGCTTTCTCGCGAGCCGCAGATGCCGCCGCCGCCACCGCCGCCGCTGCTAGTGCAGCTGCTCGCTGAACGCACACATACGCGATCATATCGTTTGTTTGTCTGTTTATTTTGTCTTGGTTTATATTGTCGAGTCAACGAAGGCAAGCAGAAGGTGCGCGCGCTCCGTGGAATGCTCGCAAGTGCGCTTGGTGCAGGCCGCAAAACGCATAAACTTATAGAAAAAATTTAAAAGAATCTATATATAAAGGAAATATGACGACGCCAGTTTGTGCTATAAATAGAAGGTGCATACTGCTCGTCACCTGTCGCTTGCTTAGTGCGCATCAAAGTTGTACGCGAGTGTGTTTTTGTGTTAACGTTCGTATCCGCGTTACTTTGTACGTTCGGCACGCTAGGTCACGTGTATTATTTTTGCGGAACTCCTAATACCTGTCATGCTTAGTACGAAGCCCAGCTTATCCTGGCGATAAGTCTCTCCCCCTCCATTGTCGCCCAGGCTGGCTGCACTTACTTCCGTCATGCTTACTTCCATATTATCATGAGCTTCCTCTCACGTGTGTTCCTATGGCTGAAAGTGAACAGTAGATTGACATGCGTTAGGAACGTGCGAAATGCGAGCAAGGTTGCTCATGCAAAAGCTTTTGAAGGACCACTCGCGTTTTCATATTTGTCATCACAACGGAGGGGCTATTAGAGAGCCGTAGCAACGCGGGATTCGTAGTAGTAACGCGTAGAACCGCACGGGAGCTCATAAAACGAATATTCAAATGAAGGCGCACTCAATAGTGGTCACATAACCGTGGCAAAATTTCGCTGACGCATAGGAACAGCTGCCTCGTCTGTCGGGTGTCATCATGCGATAGAGTTTGTCCCTATAAGCTGCGCCATCGTGCCGTGGAGTGGCCTTCGCAGCGCTGTTCGGCTCGATAGGTTACTACAAAGAAATTTCGCAAAGCGTCATCGTGTACGTTGCACGGTACTGTCCTATTCAAGTTTGCCACTTCGCACTCCGTACTAAGCGGTGTCCGCGGTGCCACCGCACTTCTAGCAATCCAGCCTAAAACGGATGCACTGCGGTCGGGACCACGAGAAACTTCGAAAGAAGCGATATTTCGAGTAAAGCTGTTTCGTATTGGGACGAGGGTTTGCAGTAGCATAGTAGCTGCAGAACAAAGCCCCCGAAATATGATATGCCTACACAAAGGCACTCTTATTGGAGGCTGCGTCGCGCGCGCTGCACACGTTGCACGAAACTGGCAAGGACATCGCTACGGTGATCGCGCAGTCCACCCACGAAGCGAGTGCGCCATCCTGCGAACGATGCCTGGGCGCACTGACCTGGGTGGTCCTCAACCACGCCGGTGAACGAAGCGTGTATTCGTACTGCCCGCGGTGAACGAGCGACCTACGTTGCATTGTGTGACGCCTTTCCGTTTCGGTTTTCCTTACCATGTTCTTCCAATTGGCTTTTTGGTTCACAATAGCTTTCATTGCATTGCAGATTCGACTGCTAAAAACGCGCAGAAAGGGGCGAAAAGAAAAACTAAAGCATTCATTTGCGTTTCACAGAAGCTCACTGCCAAAACAGAGTTGCGCTCAATCCATCGTCGTTCCTGTTTCGAAGCCCTCGACACAGAGAAAACCTCGACCCGGGTGTTGTCTGTGTGGATGCGCGGTATAGAAGGCGAGGCCTGCACGGATAGCATCTTTCGTTTCGCCGTATTCAGAATGCGTCGTAATGAGCAAACTTAACGAACTAGGCGCACTTAGGCATCAAATTAAGTTCCACCGCTAGGACTGACATAAAGAAGAATAGGATGGTGATGACGGCAAAAAGTACGGCAGAAAGGAGTGACTCAACATCAACAGCAATATATTGGAGAGTAAATGCTTATTATGAATACGTGATGTGCTCAAGAAACCGTAATAATTGCGGCAATGAACATGACAAACCCACACGGGCAAAAATAAAAGGTTTTCGGAAACTTTTTCGAGCAGGAGAGCGAGAAGCCATACATGATTTCGAAAGATCGGGCGAAAGGGAAAGGAAAAGATAATTAATTTAGCTCACTTCATTAGCTCCCAGTGTGGGCGCTCTGTGCGTTATGAGTTAATTATAGCATTCGTGTTGGTTTTCGCTCTTACGCTGAGCGAATATCTCACCGAGCAAGTTCTTAAGAGCTGCATAACGGACAAGAAGAAAATGAACGTCCGCCGTATATCTTTTGCTCACAGATTACTTCCGGCCTTTCTATGTTTATGGCTGCGTTCCCCCTAATAAAGTCGTCTACGAACAACGCAGGCTGTCTTTCTTGACAGCGAACGGAATTCAGGGCGAAAATATATTGCGTAAATGTGCACGTACTAACGAAACACAAAAGATGAGAAAGCGGGAGAAGTGGGGAAACATGCGGGAATGAAAACGGGAAGCCCCTACATGGCAGGCCCCCTTCCACGGCCATCGCGGATCCGGAGTCAGACCTAATTGCTCCAGCGATCTGTTACGCTAAGGCCGATAGGGCGTAAAGAATGGGGAAAAAAGAGAAGTTAGAACATCTAGGCGTGGAAGGTGATGAACGGGAGGAAAATTCCCGGGGTTAAAGTTTGCTTATAACGCGTGCCATCGGACGATGAATTGGTTCGAGCTTTCAATTTTTGGCAGCGGAAATTGAGAGAAAAAAAGAAGTGTTGGGAAAGTGCAGGAGAAATGTATGTGTGCCCTTTCTCGCCTGAGCTCGCTAAATGGTGCAGCGGTTCAAAAAAAAAAAAAACTCATTCTTTATTTAATTTGTTATGCGAGTTCTACAGTACAGCGTAGATTTTAGAGCACGCATGCGTAAGATATGTTGTTAACGGGAAACTAAGGAGAAACATCAAATTAATTTAGATTGGTGAAGCATAGTTGTTCCATATTCTATATTTATCCCCTTGGCGCAAGAAAAAAGGACAAATTTGATTACTACCGAAGAACATGAAGGTCAAACATCCTTTTTTTTTCTTTCTTCTTAATTTTTCGCCTAGCGTCACCACCCGCCCTCTATTATTTCATATTTTCTGGCTTATACGTCAAGCCTCCGCTCACGGTAAGAGTGAATAGTTCGTCCTTTTAGAAATGTAATTTACTTGTACAGCACAAGTTATTACCTCACTTTAGCGTCCCTTTAAAGCAGGTGCAATCGTTTGAAAAACAAGAAACGGCATTCCATGCACAGTTTTTTGCTGCACATGCTAACGATTCTATTCCAACGCTTTTCCTTTTCGCGCTTCATCAGTGGTTCCGAGTGGTCCTTGGCCCGCGTTTATCAACGGGATCGGCTGGCCGTGAACGGTGGATGATAATAAAGGAATAAAGTCGAGATGGAGGAACCCTTACACTGCATCGACCTAGGGTCGGAATACCCCCTCTTTGATGGGTGCCCTGTCGTCGAACATATTGCACTGAAACATACAGTTGTCTTTGAGGGGTACCGTGCCGGATAGCAACTTCGAACTTTTTTGCCCTCGTTAACTGTACTCCATGAAAACGTACTGCGGAAAATGTGTTTCCGTCGCGTCGGTAGCCAGCTTTCTGCAGGTCTTCGTTCAACTGTTAGTTCCTTTGCGATTAACCTCTTGCGTGCTCTATACGGGTCATCTCGAAACGCGAGCGTCAGCTGAAGATGTATTTAGCGCCAGCGGCATTCCTTTCCTAACCGCCTTGGGGTTACGTATGGTCGCTCTTCGATGCCGTATACCTCTAATTCTCAAACTCCCTTCACAGCGACGGCAATCGGGCTCGCCATCACTGTTTCTACAAACGACTCTGCTATATGTGATAGCGCACAGGTAGGAGCAGCAAATCAAAATGTATATCAGGGGCAAAATCATGGTCCTTCTTGCTCCGCCTGTCACCATAACCGCAACCTTGAGAACGCCAGCTCGTCGAACTTGCGGGGCTCTTGAGAGAAGAATAAAAAAAGGAGTTAAGTAGTCGTCTGATGGCTTGAGTCAAAGGTGAATTTCGGATGCAGAGCGTATTCGATGTAATCTCTCAAAGCAACTGGTTGCTCCAGCCAAACAGAGAAAGTTCTGTGCTGTACAAATAAAACGGAAAGAGAAAAGCGGATCGATGCGCGAGATCGCGAGCGCGTATACGTGACCTTGATAGCGGCGATCAGGCGAGAAAGCAAACGGTGACTTTTGAATAAACGGCTGCTGTATCCGGAAAAAAAGAAGTCATAAACTATGAAGTGCATTAAAATAGCGCCGGAATAACCTTTTTATCCCTCTAAACGTGTCAGTCGCCTCTCAAGCGATAAACACGAGTAAAACTTGTCTTGCAGGGCACGTACGCAAATTCAAATACCTACACGGGCAATCACAGCTCCGCATGTAAAGGTGCCTCGCTTTCGTTATCCCCGTTTCATGTGCACCGATGTCGTCCTCCGCGATTAAAGCGCTTATTGAAGGAAGGGACGCGCCTTCCACATTGGCAGGCAAGAAGGATTTTACGGGGTGTAGAACGAGAGAGAGAAAGCGTTTTATTGAAGAAACAGTGATTAGCCAGCGTATTTTCGATTACATGCTTCTCTGCAGAGAATGTGACGAAGAAGAAGAAATGCCCTAGAATAAATTAAGTTGCCAGAAGACAAAAGAAGTGCAGGACTTGTGATGTTACGGGCGGTAAGCTAAGTGTCCGACGCGATTAAGCTAGATAATCTTGGTAAACTCGACGGTTAATGGAAAATAAAATAAAATCACAGTCTTGATGAGACGACATGCGTGAGTCATCGTTTAGAGAGCAAGCCAATTGACTCAATATATATATAGAAAGAAGTCCAGGGCTTTGTGCTGTCTTGATAGGGATGACCAGGGACCCAGCATCCCTGTCAATCTCAAGGGACCTTGGTCGAGCTTTTCCATGCTCTTTTATATCGACGTCACTCTTCTCGGTGCGCTGGGCACTAGAGCACGATGTACTCCAGAGATTCGCTGCCTAAAATGAAATTGTCGGGCTTAACGTCCCCAAACTGCGGAGTGAGTCATGAGAGGTACCGTAGCGGAGGGATTCGGATTAATTTCGACCGTCCGATGTTCTTTTAACGCGCACCCTAAGCATGGCACACGAGCGATTTCGCATTACGCCCACCTTCGAAATGCGGCCGCCGCTGGAGGAATTCGAACCCGCGACCCCGTATACTCTGCGCCTGTCCACGTGATAGCCACATGTGCTACAACCGTACATCCTTGCGCTGTTTAGTTCACGGGCCGTTCTGTTCTCTCCTTAATTGTCCTGGTGATCTCGGCCCATACATTCACAAAGTGCTCTTAGGCTGCAATGGTTCGTAGGAGAAAATTCTAGGCGATCCTGATTTTGGACATGTTACTGCCGAAGGCATTCGTCCAGTGGAAAAGAGCACTTGCGAACAGTAAAGGTATGTGAATTCGGTCCCTAGCCATTTTGTCTGCCATATACCACAACTATATTGTCTAAACTTGACGAAAAAATAGTAGGCCGTTGACGACGGCTGCTCTGCACTTCACTATCATTGGCCGAGCCATCATCGGTTGCTGTAGGTATCAAGCAGCCACGTTTGACCGCGGCATGCCATTGGCACCTTTATATCTCGGACTAAATTTTCTACCTTCCTACTCTCGTAGCAGAGTGCTCCAAGCTGGCGTAACCAGCTTACTTGGTAGAGAAACTTTTCTTCAGCTGTCGTCGTCGTCGTTTCTCCTCGTCTATCAGAGATGGGACGCCATAGACGTTTGCACTTAGAGAAAAGACTTTATGTACACAATATTTACATCGACAGCTATTTACAGTGGGTCTGACGTATCAACTCGACATAGTCGATAGTGCATAACACCGTTCGTAGGTCAAGAACCTTCGGTTACACTGGGACCGGCGCCTTAACTCGGCACAGCACTTTTCCTGTCCCCGGAACCCCCGTGAGAGGTCGGGAGCCAGGTTTTAACCCTTCAGTTGCTCCTCCCGAATCCCCTCACGGCAAACCACGGCACCCCAGTGATTGGGTCAACTGGGCTTTCACTCATTGGATACACTCTCTCTCACCCTCTCCCTAGGTTCATCGGAACATTCAGAGAGAGAGAGAGAAAGGAACCACCAAACAACAAATAAACAAACAACATCCCAACCGTCCTGCTCGGCGACATCCATGGCAACGTCTCCCGACACCTTGAAGAACACTTACGGGGAACGAACAACTGCGTCGCCCCGTCCACGCACCTTAGTTAAAACCATCGGGCACTGCGTGCCGCAAAAGGGCACCCCTGCCGAAGCGCACCCACCGATTCACCATGCCGTCTTGTGCATGGTTCGTCTCCTCCGGCGGGCCCATAAAGCTAAGTGCAGAGATGGATTGTGTCTCGAGCGCCAGCCTGTCTTTCCAGAGACCGCGCATCGGGTCACCGATCCCTCTGGCTTTTAAGTTTCCCCTTTGTACCCCAGGTATGCACATTGACGCCCTAATGACGCTTTGCCCGTGGTCCATCCCAGGCAGGGCGCCTCCGTCCGCGCTTCCGGGCCAAAGGGCCCCCAACGTCACACCCTTTCCTACGTTTCAAGACCGCACGTGCGACAGGTTACGATGTCCCGAGGTGGCGACGCGGGCTATCTGCCGCCAAAGAGCGCCTCCTGACTCGCTACCCAAGCGCCCAGCTGGTTTTGCTCTCGGCGAAGCCCGAAAACGGCGATTTCCTACAATTCTGGGGCGAAATTACTTCTTAGCCTCCATGCCGTTTGTCAACAGCCTTTACACTCGGCATCATTTGAGTCGATGTACCGTTTGCGCAATAGGGCTTGCAATTTCCTCCGTTGCGGTAGAGCAAATGCGATACAGCCTCACCAGCACATACCGGGTCATCTGTTTTAATGGGAAGTGATGTTCTTAAATGAGATTTAACCGATGTAATTATGCTTTCAATTTTTTTTTTCGCTATTCGTTCTTTCAGCACGCCGAACACTAGAAGGTAGTGTAGTCGTAGTAGTCAGTTCGCTAATGAACAAACCTCTCTGTCGTTATCTCGCTGCGATAGTCTGCTGAGGCGTCCAATGAGTCGTCGCGCGTTTGTACCACTAGGGAGGGTAGGTCGCCGAGACATGATCTTCGGGAAATTTAAAGTGATGATAGACGAGGCGGTCAACACGTCGACGTAAAAAAACCAAATGAGGCCGGGAGCATCAAGTGGGCAGTTCTGCCGGCGGTCTTCTTGCACCCAGTTCCGGTATCGAAGCGGGAAAAGGGAACTTTTCGTCGAGGAATAGCTTAACAACGGATTGAGTTTTTAAAATCGCTCAAATTGTTTTTTTTCTTGCCTTTTGCGGCACAATTCTCCAATGCTATTATTGCAATTTGGCGTTGTAACCAGCATTTAAAAGAGTAAATTAACCGATATTAGTTAATTAGCGAAGAAACTGTGACGAGCAATCGACCGTATAATGTCCTTACTGAAAGAAGGAATGGTTCAGGAAGCATAACCGCATCGGTGAAATGCTATTGAAAAAAAAAAGTTTTCAATTGAATAAATTACCCGGTGTATTGTTATAGATTAACGTAATGGACAACGTAAGTGCATGCAGTTACTTGTACTTAATTGTGACCTCTATAATGAAAGCTAACTGCACATCGTGATGAGAAGCCTCGAAGCAACGCGCTTACCTTTATTTTTATTTGAGACGCCAATAATAGAGGCATTGTCGCCGCTTGCTGGCGATGTCTACCCCTTTCCACTTAGTTATTAATATGAGATAAAAAGAAGGATGTATAAATTCCTGCATCAGGGAATATTTAAATAAAGCAGAACAACATGTGTTGTCACTAACAGTAAGAGTCTCTGGAAAAGTTTGAACTGAACGCGCTTGCTGCTTCTGAGTATTTGCTTGCCGGGTATCGTGCCTAGCTTTCCGTTGATGTAGTTATTTTCTTTTTTCTTCAGTAAGTTCATGAATCAAAATGCCATCCTTGTGAAGGGGCTTCCGTAGGGGCACCGATACCTGCCGACCTAACCCTCAGCTGCCTGTGAACTTGTCGTTCCGCAAATGCTAACGCAGTGACACGAGGAGAGTGCCCGATGGCGCCAAATTTACATTTCACCAAAGCGGCACCGACTGATGCTGATCCTTTGGAACGTTCTCTGTTCTGTTATGTTACAAATTAGTTGTTGGGGAGTGGTTGAGCTAGAAAGTACATTGGTTGCTCCATTTCTGCCAGTTATGCAATAAAGTATAAACAAACAAATATTGCAAAAAATATGATGAGTATACTTTGTAGAGTCCATACGCATTTGGAAAACTGGAATTCCTCGCAGCCGACAGCCACTCATGGGCCGCCAGCAGCGCTCTAATGGCTATTTACGCGTGCGTGGAACGAAGCTTGCTGAGCGTTTCTGCACTCCTATTGGTGCCACAGCTCATAACGTTGTTCTCGAACTTTCTCGTTTAGGATGTTCCCGAGGGACGGTATTATGTCGTAAAAAAAAAGAGAAAAAAAGAACAGGAATGCCAGTACCTCTCCCCTCGTCATCCCATTGCTTCCGCTTCGCGAAATCAAGGACGTGTAGGCCGTGTCGTAGCGTCACGCAGCAGACGCCCCAACCCGACGAGCATAACCGGCAACAGACTGCAGCGGATCGTTTTGGCCTGGCGCCCTGGCGCTTTGACGATTTGTTCAGCCATGCCAGAACGTACGGCTGCGCGTGCGCGGTGTGCTAAACCGGGAGAGGAGAACAGAGGAATGCGAGCGAGCCTCGTTAGCTTCCAGAAATGGCCTTCGTGGCACGCGCAACGGCGTCCCGTCAGCAGGAGCCCTTTGTCGTTCCTCACACGGCATGGCGGCCCGTGCTTTCCCGTTAAGCGCTCAACGAAAGCGTGGAATCTCCGCAGCGCGCTCCGCTCGAGCTAAGCTCGTCAATTATGCGCCCATCGCGCCGCCAAAATGGTCGGCGAAAAAATTATACAGCTCCAGCGTCTGCGAGACTCCACGGGACTAAAAGAAGCGCGGAACGGAAGGGTCAGTGTCGGGAATGCTATGCGACGTAGCAGATGCGAGCATGCGCCCCGATTCAGAGCTTTCTGGCCCTGCTTTGATACCGCGTACGAATGGAGCGACACGCACACCCGGTGAGCAACAAACGTAGACAGACCACAGGGTCGCCGAAAAAGAACTGAATTTCGCCGTAATTAATACGCGCAAGCTGAGATTTATGTGTGCACTGGAAAGTTAAAAATGCCGCGTTTAGAGTGCAATCCTCAATTTCAAGTTCCAGAGGAGAATGTCAGCTTTATCGCGCAATCCCTGGTTCGTACGCTTTTGCTCACGGTTACGTGCGTACATGCGTACACAAAAACACGCACTCACACAAACACGCCCACACATGCAGGTACTCGCGCTCAACGCAACGCACTGCAAAACCCGCAGGTGCACCGTGAATCGTGAGCCGCAAAGGCAAACACGCCCGACCGCCTCCACCCTTGTCGCCCTTCGCGATCATCTACGTTCCCAACCACGGCACGTGAGTTCTTCGCGCCGTAGTGTCGGCGTAAGCAGCACAGCGACAGCGGGAAAGATGAGCCCGCGAAACGCTTAGTGGTTTTTTCACATTAGTAATATGGGCGGTTGCAGAGCTCCACAGAATGGCGGTCATTACGTGTCGCTTGCTGCGCCGCCGTTCCCTCGGTCGTTTTTTTTCTTCTTTCCTTTTTATTTTTGTCGCCCCTATTGGCTGCGTTGTTTTGCTTCCGTTCAATGTTTTTCTTCTCTCTTTTTTTACGCCTAGCAGTTAATTTCAACGCGATTAACGCTCCGGACCCAACGGCGTCATCAAAATTGCGTTATCGTGAGGGTTTATGTTTCTTCCCTCATCTTTCCTTTCCTTTCTGTTCCTTTGGGATACTTTTCTACATGTTCTAAGCCAGAAAGAATGACAAATGACGCCGGAACGTAGGATGGTGTTTCAGGCACTCTTCCTGGACTGCCGTGGCTTTTATCCCTCGCTGACGGAAAACGCATAAATACCTGCCACAGACAAAATACAAATTGATATACCCTGTTAATGCGATTAGCCTTCTTCGGAAAACTGCACCGACTTTGCGATATTGTTTGTATCTCGACTCTTTCAAACAATCTGTGGGGGCGAATACACCTGACATTCAACAAATCCTCAAAAATTTTTCCGGTGCTGGGCGGAATCGACTCCGTGTCGCACGGCTTCATCAAGCACATCAGCTCGACACTTTAGCGCAGCACTAAGAATGTCCGCGGGTAGCCAGCTAAATTTGCAGCGTGAGCTAGCACCCGTGCGCCACGCATCTGGGGGGCCACGCGTGGGCTTCGCGGGGGTGCCGCTAGGGGACGCAGCTTCTCCACAGGGAAGCGCGAGAGGGGAGCCCGGCTGCCGTACACGGCTCGTACATTACGCGTTTCGGTGGCGGGAATTCATTTTAGCGATTTTGTCGCTAGATCGGACTTTCTTGTCGGTTTAGCGAGAAGTTGTTTTATTTAGTGACCGCCGACTTTCCTTTAGCGAGGTTACAGAACAGCTTGCGACATTTTAGCGACTTCGCAGTTATTAAAATTACTTCGAAAATCGCCGTCTAGAATGCACTTTATTATTCAAACGCTACATGTAAGCGGCCGAAATCGGTTGTACTTAAGAGGCGTGGGCTCCGTGACCATAATAAAGCGACGGTTGCGATCACATCTGTGTCTTCCCTAAGCGCCTTTTCGTTCTAGGAAAGTGAGATTGCTCGTGTTCTTTTGAATCGGGCTGCATTTGTAACATCCCAATCTGAAGGTAAACGCAGAATTTCTGCTGTCGGCATCCGTTATCAAGTAAGCATACATTAGTAAACCAAAAACCCACTGCACCCTTCTGGTAAACTTATTGTTTATTCCTCACCCGCCTGAACATTAGAAAACCTCCACGCGAGGTTAGCTTATACTATAGCGTTATACTATGCCTACGTAAGTAGAATTCGTTTTCAAGTATTAGCGAGAACTTTCGCGACTTTGTATCAAAATTTAGCGGAAATTTAGCGAACTTTTTGTCTAACTTTAGCGACACGCCTCAACAAAATTTGGCTAACCGGCGACAATACGGTATGTCGTTACACTGCTTGAATACTAATCGCATTAGCGTCGACAGTCATCTTGAGATGGGTTGTACGGGATATTTCTTTTACCAGTCGCGGTTA